>NC_083814.1:2026700-2521797 GCF_015708825.2 Lethenteron reissneri
CAGTTGACCCGGCAGGGTCTCTGTTGAGTCGACCGCTATTGTTGGGCATTTCTAATTCTGCCGCGGCCAGACGGGTTAATTTCTCACTATTTTTTTCCCAGAACACTGTTGCTTATCCCGCAGCAGAAGATGAGTGCTGGATGCAGCAGTCACATGATTTGTAACTTGGATCCTTACCTGTGTAGTGGCATAGTGTTGTCTTCTGGCGAAAAATGGTAACTGCGGTGTACGGCAGTATTGAAGTCAGCAGGCCACGATAGACACGAGAGGGGGACATCTGTAGGAAAGGTCTCGGGAACTCGCTAGTAGGTTCCAGAGAGGGGGCGTCACTGGGGCGGAGCGAGGCCACGCTGAGGGTATAAGAGCGGCCCCTGTGAGGGACCTCGTGGCTGTTGTTGGAGTGGGATCCTCGTCGTGCTGCTCAAGATCGTCGCCATCGTCGCTGTCATCTTCACTCGACATTGCGCTGCTAGATAGTTGTTGGCTGTCTCGGTTCAGCCCCGTCAGTGTTAGACGGTGGTTAGTGTTGTGTATAGGCTAGCAACAGTAATAGTGTGTACCCACGTAGTGTTGTGTATAGGCTAGCAACAGTAATAGTGTGTACCCACGTAGAGTTGTGTATAGGCGAGCGTCTGTCGAGTGTGTACCCATGTAGAGTGTGTATTATACCGATGGTGCTCGTTAATAACAGAAGTGCCTCCAAGTCTTACTGCCTCCGAGTTAAGTCACTACATTTGGTGTCCGAAGTGCTAAGTGTATCGATAGTTCAATGTTAGTGTGCCATTTTATTGATGGTCTTTGTGTTATCTTGGTTTGGTCTGGGACTGTTTTGTTATTTTTGCTGCCTTGAACTTATGTAATAAAAACAAAAAGATTTTTTACCCTTTTCTCTATTTTGGCACTCCACTAGTTTGTTTTGTATTGCTTGCTATTGTAACTCGCTGACCCACCCATACTGGACATCTGTGAAAAAAAGAGCATCATAGCTCATTGGATTCCTCCTCCTGTCGAAATAAACATTCTGATGATTGTGATCCGAGTGTGCAGGCGGTGCAATCCCACCAGGGCTCATGGGTACGAGGGAGCAGGGTCCAGGTGCCGGGATGGGGGGAAATTGAACAGGAGAGTTGTGGGATGGGGTGGGGAGGGGCTGTTGTATGTACTATGTTGAACTTCTTTCACACCGTACGTAGCAAACCGTGCTATCCGGAGGTTAAATTCCTTGCGCCAGGGTCCATGGCAACCACGCTACACCGCTGTTCAAAATCGCAATCTTCATTTAGGCTGCAGGATGAATCTGATCAGTTACGCAGCTCTTTTTCACCAGACGTCTAGGTAGGGGCACGGGGTCAGCGAGTAACATTCACGGGGTCGGAACGTTCAGCTCCGCTTGACGGGGTACGGAGCACGTTTGGTGATTCTCCCACACAGCAATTATGGAGCGCTGCCCCGCATCCCAGGGTTCCGATCGCTGCTCTACGCAGCTGCCAAAGGAAACAAAACTGGTCTATAAAAGGACATCCCCCCCCACCATTCGCCCCCGCGGTGGAAAACGTTATTTTTTGCGTGGGATTTTTCGACCTTAATTTAAGACTAACAAAAAAATGGTTGGCCAATCCTTCGAAGGACTCTGCAAACTAAGATGCACATTGTATTAAATGGACAAAGAGAAAATAAAATCAATTAGAAACAAATATGGACGACGCAGTAAAAGCTGGAAATAGGCACGTCTGTTATAAGCACAGTTATAATATAAGCAACACATTCTTGCCTGTAATCCAGCAATGTGGAGGTGAGTATTGACGGATCACACGAATGTCGCAAAACTCCTCTCTCTTGGGCACCGAAGAGGTGCCCGTACGCTGGCCCGCCAGGAGAAGGCGGTACGGCAAAGTCCGGACTAATATCGTCCGTCCCTTCTGTACAGGATAGAGCGTTGCTCCCTTGCACGCGTTGGTTTTCTCTAAGTGCTCCGGTTTCCTTTTAATTGGCTGAAAACATCTTTCATATACGGAGGACTGAAGAGCTTGGGCAATTGATAGTACCGGCTGTCTGGCTGCTGCCTTCCAGCTTGACTGTGTGATTGCTCAGCGATTGTGAGAGATGCGACTTGCATGACTGACCATGCCGCAGGTCAGTTATTATCCTGACATTACAATGGTGGGGGAGAAGGTAAAGGGGGAAACTTCTGTAGCAAGCACACTACTACTTCTGGTATAAGCACCGATGGCCTAAATCCAAAGGTCCCTGTTTACCGCACGATACGGATTATAAGAACGCAAATCAAATCTGGCAGTTGCCTGATGAAGCTCATTGCAATTACTGGCAAAAAGTCGTACTCAGATTGCAAATGTTGTGGATTGCTCTCCAACACACCGGTGTGCTGTACTCGTAACGAATTGGCTGTTCTGTTGACGTGACAAACCTTACTAATTGGCTGTGTCGGGTGGTGGCGGGTTTAACAACACATTTATATATTTACGCGATCTAACCCAAAAAACCTCTATTATGGATCATATTGGTCGCACAAGCCTAGGTGTTAAACTAAGCACCCACAAGACTTTGCTTTAAAATACAAGGGGGGGGGGGGGGGGGGGACGTGTGTCGCACAATCCGGAGAATACGATAGGAAGCACTTTCCACTGTACTGTATCATCATGTCAGCTCATGTGGCTCACCTGCAAGTCTCCTGCCAGGTCCGGGGACGGCAACAACCTGCGGCTCCGGAGCCGCGCGCGCCTCTTGACGGAACTGCTTCGTGACGTCGCTTATTCAGGGCCACCGTCTCGTGTGTTCGCGTGCATTGCGGCTCTTGAAATATTGATTTTGGTTTTGGGTATGCACACGGTCTACGCTAGGCGCGCGCGGTGGGTCTACACCAAGCGTCTAGAGAAACAGGGGTTGGGGTATGAGTGTAACCTGGGCCCATGTACATGGTACATTGGCTGTACGTGCACTGCTCAGTGCTAGGAGGCTATATCTTCTGTGTTGCTTAAACTAAGCCAAACTATTTTTATATTACCAGGTAAAGGCCCACTGAGCTATGTAGCTTTTTTCAGAAGCGACCTGGTCACAAATGATAGCTCAACGAAGTGGCTTATCGTGTGGAAATGTATCGCAGCCAAATACTCTCTAAACGCATGTTTCTAAATGTGAAGGGGAAAAAACGGAGGACCCGGAGCAAATTACAAGCGACCACAAAGAAAACATGCAAATTCCAAATATACAGCAGGTGTCAGGGTTGGGATGGAATCCACGACCTCCTGCATACCAGGTGAAGTAATTAACATCTTGCCACAGTGGCGCCCTATATACCTGGAATTTAATACCAAAACTTTCAGAAAATGCCCAATCTGGTCAGATCGAGTTCGCTTCCCACTCATGGCCAACATCAGTCCTTGGATGGGCTACCACCATGCCTAACATAGTTTGGTGTGCCGCAAAGACTGTGCAAGCTCGAGTGTGTGTGTGTGCCGTGGGGAGCGGTAGCGCAGCGGTAAGCACACTGCGCTACAAACCTGGTGACTCGAGTTCGATTCCTGCTCATGGCCAACATCAGTGATAATCATCTGAACTGGTCCTTGGCCTCCCCTAGGTGGACTCAGCTTTAAATGAGTTCCTAGTATAGTGTGCAAACATCGCCACTGGGGAGACAAAGGCGCTCGGGCGTGGTGCTGGCCACCCACCCCCTCGCATACCGTACTGGCGTTCATAGGTGCTCGCTAACACTTGCCCCTACATGCTGTTTAGGCTATATGGGGAATCTTTGTCTTTGCCGTAGGGTGGAGGTTGAGAAGCACTGGATTAGATAACACGGGGGCTGGATTAGAGTGCCAGCTGACTTGAAATGCGTTTTCATTACAAATCAGTTAAATTACTTGTTCAACGTTTCCACGCGCGTTTAAACACTGGAGGCCAAACGGTTTAGGAGGATTGAAGCACATCACGTGTTCCTCGAGTAGACACATGCTGATTTTAAAGCATATTTCTGATTCCAACAGTGACACCGAACAATTGCCCATCAACTCTTCATGTGCACATGTAGCAAGCGACACAAAGGACGAACATGCCGTGGAGAGTCAAATTTAAGCGGACAATGACATCCGGAATTCGTGAGAATAGTCTGCGTTTCTCAAACAGGGCTCTGGGCTAAGGCGGCATTGTCAACAATGTGTGGGAGAATATTCCTACACTTGTGATAAAACAACGGAATGCACTTTGGATACGCACGGCGTCGTGCAGACACGGGGGACAAACTAATCCCAGAGGCGGAGAGAGACGATCATAGGCAGAGAAAAAACACTAAACAAGGAATATTATTTGCAATGCATCATAACTGAATCTGTATACGTCTAAAACACTAAAGCTTGTGACTTCCTTCCGTTTTAATCCCACACTCATCTATTCTTTGCAAACGTGCAAGCCTGCTGCAAGTCACACGGTGGCGAGATGTTAACTACCTCATCTGGTTTACGGGAGGTCGTAGATTCGATCCCGACTCTGACAATGCCTGTATATTTAGAGTTTGCGTGTTCTCCCCGTGGTTGCACGGATTTTTTTCCGGGTCCTCCAATTTTTCCCTCCACATATAGAATCAACATGCGTTTAGAGCTGCTGCTATAAATGTCCACGTGACAAGCCACTTGTTTAAGCTTGCATTTATAGCCAGGTCGCTTCTGAAAAAAAAGCGATCTTGCTCAGTGGGCTTCACCTGGTAAAAATAATAATTACTCATGACATTCTTATTTAAAGCTTTTGTGACTGCAGGAATTCAGACTCCTGGGGTCTTTCAGTTGCTTGTGTTGTGATCGAAACGTCGTGATCTATTATTTTTCTATCTACGTGACTTTACCGAAAGACCTAAAGAGTAATGATGAAATTAGCATCATAGTGCCACCTGGACAGATTTCACAACGAACCTGTATCATCAACTCAATTCAATCGTGTGTCCAATAAAATATTGATTTAATCTTGACTTAAAGCTTTCGTGACTGCAGGAATTCACATTCTTTAGGTCTTTCGGTAAAGTCACGTCGATAGGTTCAAAGAAAATAACAAAAAAATAACAAAAAACTACGACGTTTCGATCACAACACAAGCGATCGTCATCAGGAGGAAAAAAGATGATCGCTTGTGTTGAGATCGAAACGTTGTTATTTTTTTGTAATTTTCTTTGAACCTTTCTACGTGACTTTTCCGAAAGACCCAAAGATTAAAAATATTGATTTAACTCTGTTGGATATTACATAACCAGAACGTGAACGCAATCGTCTCAAGCAGCAGTGCTCTTTAAAAGCACTGTGGTCTCGCCCACAGACCCGCACTGACGGTCAATAAAAAATACTTGGTTCTTAGAAAGGAGCAGTGGCCCCCAAAGCACGCAAGCAGGTGGAAGTGAACTGCAAATTTGAAAGGGTTCTCTAAACACACTTGAATATTTCAGGGTTTTTTTTCTCACAATAACCTCATGAGGTGTTCACCAGAAATGTAAAACGTTAACATTTTCTTGCTTACTCCAAATTATATTCCAATTGCGCTTTTGGCACAGTGTGGTAACTGTACCGTGCGGTTAGCATGGGTATCTGATACAAGGAATTAGATGTGGGGGGTCCCCGTCTGCACCCCCACCCCTCTTCATAGCCTGGCACCTCAGCCCCTCTGGTCCGTGGACTCCGGTGCAGTAACACCGCCTGCACACTCGGTAGTTACGCCGCTGCGCCACGTCGCGACGTGTGAATTTACATCGAGAACTCGCCCATCGTGAGTGTGAATTTACATTGAAAACTCGCCCATCGTGAGTGTGAATGTACATTGAGAACTCGCCCATCGTGAGTGTGAATTTACATTGAAAACTCGCCCATCGTGAGTGTGAACTTACATTGAGAACTCGCCCACCGTGAGTGTGAACTTACATTGAGAACTCGCCCATCGTGAGTGTGAATGTACATTGAGAACTCGCCCATCGTGAGTGTGAACTTACATTGAGAACTCGCCCATCGTGAGTGTGAATTTACATTGAGAACTCGCCCATCGTGAGTGTGAACTTACATTGAGAACTCGCCCATCGTGAGTGTGAATGTACATTGAGAACTCGCCCATCGTGAGTGTGAACTTACATTGAGAACTCGCCCATCGTGAGTGTGAATGTACATTGAGAACTCGCCCACCGTGAGTGTGAACTTACATTGAGAACTCGCCCATCGTGAGTGTGAATGTACATTGAGAACTCGCCCATCGTGAGTGTGAATTTACATTGAAAACTCGCCCATCGTGAGTGTGAACTTACATTGAGAACTCGCCCATCGTGAGTGTGAACTTACATTGAGAACTCGCCCATCGTGAGTGTGAATTTACATTGAGAACTCGCCCATCGTGAGTGTGAACTTACATTGAGAACTCGCCCATCGTGAGTGTGAATTTACATCGAGAACTCGCCCACCGTGAGTGTGAACTTACATTGAGAACTCGCCCATCGTGAGTGTGAATGTACATTGAGAACTCGCCCACCGTGAGTGTGAACTTACATTGAGAACTCGCCCATCGTGAGTGTGAATTTACATTGAGAACTCGCCCATCGTGAGTGTGAATTTACATTGAAAACTCGCCCATCGTGAGTGTGAATTTACATTGAGAACTCGCCAATCGTGAGTGTGAATTTACATTGAAAACTCGCCCATCGTGAGTGTGAATTTACATTGAAAACTCGCCCATCGTGAGTGTGAATTTACATTGAAAACTCGCCCATCGTGAGTGTGAACTTACATTGAGAACTCGCCCATCGTGAGTGTGAACTTACATTGAGAACTCGCCCACCGTGAGTGTGAATTTACATTGAGAACTCGCCCATCGTGAGTGTGAACTTACATTGAGAACTCGCCCATCGTGAGTGTGAATTTACATTGAGAACTCGCCCATCGTGAGTGTGAATGTACATTGAGAACTCGCCCACCGTGAGTGTGAATTTACATTGAAAACTCGCCCATCGTGAGTGTGAACTTACATTGAGAACTCGCCCATCGTGAGTGTGAACTTACATTGAGAACTCGCCCACCGTGAGTGTGAATTTACATTGAGAACACGCCCATCGTGAGTGTGAACTTACATTGAGAACTCGCCCATCGTGAGTGTGAATGTACATTGAGAACTCGCCCATCGTGAGTGTGAATTTACATTGAGAACTCGCCAATCGTGAGTGTGAATTTACATTGAAAACTCGCCCATCGTGAGTGTGAATTTACATTGAGAACTCGCCCACCGTGAGTGTGAATGTACATTGAGAACTCGCCCATCGTGAGTGTGAATTTACATTGAGAACTCGCCCACCGTGAGTGTGAATGTACATTGAGAACTCGCCCATCGTGAGTGTGAATTTACATCGAGAACTCGCCCATCGTGAGTGTGAACTTACATTGAGAACTCGCCCACCGTGAGTGTGAATTTACATTGAGAACTCGCCCACCGTGAGTGTGAATGTACATTGAGAACTCGCCCATCGTGAGTGTGAATTTACATCGAGAACTCGCCCATCGTGAGTGTGAACTTACATTGAGAACTCGCCCACCGTGAGTGTGAACTTACATTGAGAACTCGCCCATCGTGAGTGTGAATTTACATTGAGAACTCGCCCACCGTGAGTGTGAATGTACATTGAGAACTCGCCCATCGTGAGTGTGAATTTACATCGAGAACTCGCCCATCGTGAGTGTGAACTTACATTGAGAACTCGCCCACCGTGAGTGTGAATTTACATTGAGAACTCGCCCACCGTGAGTGTGAATGTACATTGAGAACTCGCCCATCGTGAGTGTGAATTTACATCGAGAACTCGCCCATCGTGAGTGTGAACTTACATTGAGAACTCGCCCACAGTGAGTGTGAATTTACATTGAGAACTCGCCCATCGTGAGTGTGAATTTACATTGAGAACTCGCCCACCGTGAGTGTGAATTTACATCGAGAACTCGCCCACCGTGAGTGTGAATGTACATTGAGAACTCGCCCACCGTGAGTGTGAATTTACATTGAGAACTCGCCCATCGTGAGTGTGAATGTACATTGAGAACTCGCCCATTGTGAGTGTGAACTTACATTGAGAACTCGCCCACCGTGAGTGTGAATGTACATTGAGAACTCGCCCATCGTGAGTGTGAATTTACATCGAGAACTCGCCCATCGTGAGTGTGAATTTACATCGAGAACTCGCCCATCGTGAGTGTGAATGTGCATTGAGAACTCGCCCATCGTGAGTGTGAACGAGCCTGGACGGTGATGTCCCGTTCAAAAAAAAACTCTCATCCGGGGCGAACGCCTGTGATCCAGAAATGCCGAGGTGAAGGTCGGTGAATCGCAAAAATGTTGTGAACCATCGAGGTCCCATACCCTGGCTTTGCCAGAAGGCGGTACCGAAAGATGTCGACTAATCTCCGTCTGATGAAAAATAGGAATACGTTTTTACCCTTTCTGGCAATAATACAGGCGGCGTTACGATGTTCAAACACGAAGGCATTAAGTCTGCATCAACCACACACTGTGGCAAAACATCCAAACAAACATGCGCTCACAATATATGCATTTGTCACTGAAACTGATTGTCCTACACCAGAGACAGCCTTCTTTATGGCCTAGTCTCACCAGTGTTCGACCATGAACGCCAACAGGATCAAACAGTGATACAATCTCCATCTGTTCCATCTGTACGGGATAGAGTGTTGCTCCCTCGCACGTCACCCCCTACTGCGAGAAAAACTTGGAAGGACTCTCCTGAAAAAAACAATCTTGAGACTCAGTGAGGCTCTCCTGGGTAGACAAGCAGATAACTTGAATTGTTATTATTGCCTCGTGTATTTTTCGTCAGGTTTATTGTATAGGGGAGTAAACACGTGTCTGGAGGAAGTCCTCGCGCATGAGAGGAGGACGCTCAACGATCCACTGCAGAGATGATGGCTGATCAAGACGTCTGCATAAATAATAGAGGATTGTTTTAGTCGGGTTAGATCGCGTAAACATAAATGTGTCATTAAACCCGCCACCACCCGACACAGCCAATTAGTAAGAATCAGAAGAATAAGAATATATATTTAAACTGGAGAAATCCGATAACCTATAAATCTCTTTTTCACAGACGTCATGTAAACAAAACGTGCCAATTGATGACTATTTCAGCACACCGGTGTGTTGGAGAGTAAACCCACAACATGCACAATTGGAGTACGACGTTTCGCTGGTGATTACAACCAGCCTCATCAGGCAACGGCCAGAATTGTGGAGAAAGTCCTCCAGTTTTGGTTGTAAATAGAGGGGTATAGATGATATCATCAATGTGGGGATATCAGGTGCGAAAACCAGAGGTGGGAGTGGGGGCTTAATGTAATCAATGGATTTGTGTTAATCTGAGAAAAAGACGTCTGTAGCCTGCCGTTTCGGTAGAGGCCGGTCGTTGCTTTCCGCGTCACGGCACAGACCGTTGACTCTCCCCCGTGTCTGACAGCGCTCACGGGGCATTAAGCCCCGCGCAGCCGCCCACGAGGCCCCGTGCATCCACGCTGCCTTGTCCTACGAGGACATAACGGTTCACGTGCCCCACCACTGAACTAATTCCAGAAATTCAGTACAGAAAACGAAATCTCCATATACCGCGTAGGCCTCGGCAAGGCAAGGTATAAGTTAAAAGGTAAAAACAACGAGCCTACCTTTACCCTACCTTTTACCTTACCACAATACAATCACTCTACCCTACCTTTTACCCTTTAGCAGGTAAGGTAAAAGGTAATAAGTATAACCCGTAAAAACAAAGTTTTTCACTATAAATCCTTTATATGCGTGGCAGCGAACTTAATATAAAGGATTTAAAAATATATTCGCCTGTGGAGGACGCGGGGATCGATCCCGCGACCTTTGGCATGGGAAGCGAGGGCGCTACCAACTGCACTACTCCGCCGCGGCCTGTGGAGGGGTTACGCTCTGGGCTCTTATACTGTGACGTTCAGCCAAAGCCAAGAATGAGTTCTATTTGAATATATGTAAAATATTTTTTTTTGCCTAAAAAGTGTAACATTTTGGGAATTTTTTTTTCACGAACATTAATTGTCTGGCACAACGAGTCTGTGTGGAAAATTTCAGCTCGATTGGATCACGGGAAGTGGGTTAAAAAACGACCGAAAGATTTGCATGGTCGTAAGCAAGCAAGCAAGCACGCAAGCAAGCAAGCGAACTTAATATAAAGGATTTAAAAAGCAACGAGCCTACCTTTACCCTACCCTTGACCTTACCCCTTGGCATGTCGACACCTTTACCCTTTCTCTTTACCCTTTTACCGGTAAAAAGGGTAAATTATCTTACCTTGCCGAGGCCTAATACCGCGCCCAGATAATTACCCTAGTAGTGCCATCAATCAGTCGCGCTATTAATCAATAAACTAAACTATTAAACAATTTTTTTTTATTTTAGCAGCTCAGGCCCACTGAGCTATATAGCTCTTTTTCAGAAGCGACCTGACCACAAATGATAGCTGAACGAAGTGGCCTATCACGTGGAAATATATAGCAGTCAAATACCCGAAACACGTTTCTACATTTTGAGGGAAAAACCGGAGGACCCGGAGAAAAATCCGCGCGACCATGGGGAGAGAGAAACACCGCAAACTTCAAATATACAGGCTTCAGGGTCGGGATCGAACCCACGACCTCCTGTATACTGGGTCGAGGTAGTTAACACTGCAAATTCATTGTGCCACAAACATTTAGAGCACGAATCAAAATTAACTTTGTGACGGTCACTGAATGCCTCCTTAATTAAATTTCAAAAAATTACAAAGGGCAGCTGTCCGTGGAGGAGCACGGGATTGGCCAAAGGGGGCTCACCAGGGAAAAATCGTGGGAAAAGGGGGCGAGGAAGTGAAGGGCGGGCCAGGGGTGGGTAAGGAAGAAGGAACAGCGTTGGTGAGGAGGAGGGAGGAGGAGGGAGGAGGAGGGAGGAGGAACCGAGAACTCTCCAGGTCCTTGAACAAAGAAGCGTCCTACGAGTGCGGGCGTGTGAGGGCAACACAAATAACAAGATTGCCTCCAGTGGACTTCATTTCAATATTATATTGTTAACATTATTAAGTAATGGTATTATACACACGATTAAATGCGGCAATAACCTCGGGCAGCGAGTTCGTTCCCCATCTTTCTATCCACCACCGCTTTTCATAACCGATTTAGTTCATGTTCACAATGTGTACACGTGCGTCACAACGTGATGTATCAGGCCCACACGTTGCCTCAAAAAATAAAAATACACAGTACCGGTAATACCCCGATTAACGTCTCCCCCTTTTACGTGGTTTCGCAAATGCATCGTCACTTTATGAACACCGCCACCCGATTAGCGTCGCCTCAACCCCCCACACTTACGTCGCTGACAGCATCGTCCGTCTTTTCTCGTATGCGTCGCATCTCAGCCTTTGCCTCCTACCCCACCTCCTGCCCTGTACGTCACTCTGATTGACGTCGTTTCGATATTCGTCGCCGCACCTTTCAGGAACGCATCCGACATAAACCGGGGTATCGCCGTATTTGTATTTTCAGCACAATAATGATTTTGAATCAATTGTTCTTACGTCCCCATGATGCTACGCAAAACGGCACAGCGCACTGATATTACATGTGAGTAACACACATGTAAATAAACAGACATGAGTTGGGCTATCCGCATATATGCATAATATAATTAAAATTATCAGTCCTCAGTCCATCAATCTGTGAGCCCCCAGGGCAAATGTTCAACGCATGTAGAGTATGAAAGTAGGCATAACGGACTTTCATTTCTTAGTTTTTGGGGGGCAAATTCTGCAAGCTCTGTCTCTGCGAATCCCGGCCTTAAAACGCGCTCGCGAGATCAACCAACGTGCGTGCGTCTTGTGGTGCACGGACAGGCAGGTACGCGACGCCGCGGGAGAGGGGACACGAGAATTGAGCGGGTGTCACAAGCGTTCGCAGAAAACCGGCGGCCGACTCCAGAACGCAGTGGTCGAAGTTTGAATAAAACTAAAAGCGAAATCCCTTAATGTTTGGTGCGGAATGCGGATTCGGATCGGTGGCACTCTGAGAACGGCACCGAGCCGGTGATGGCTGCGTGTCAGAGTGCTGAGCCAGCAGCGTGGAGACCCGCCTGGGTTGTCTCAAAGCGTGGCGCGCTACACTTACAGTTAGCATTACACCGCTCCGATGGAGATCCACAATGAAGCTGGTGGATGTGGAGTAGCAGGGTGCTCTCAATGTTACAATAAGTGGGTGAATGCCAATATATGTGCATGCCAACACATGGGTGTGGCGGTATTCATCTTCGTCTGAAGCCCCCCCCCCCCGCCACCTCAGTCCATTCATAAAGAAACCCCAGTTGACTTTCCACCAACCGGAACCCGTTGTATTGGCGCCGGGAGATGATGAATAAGAATATTTACTTTTACTGCAGGAATCCGATGAGCTATAAAGCTCTTCTTCACAGATGTCCAGTAGGGGCAGATCTGAACATTTCAACTACAAACAGCACGAAAACACGAAAGGACCGCAAAGTATAGGAAAGGTAAAAAAATCACTTTTAAAAAAATATATACAAATAAAACTGAACAATTTTTTTTATCTTACCGGCTAAAGCCCACTGAGCAATTAGCGTCTTTTCAGAAGCGACCTGGCCACAATTGATAGCTCAAGGAAGTGGCTTATCGTGTGGAAATGTATATCAGAAAAATAATCTCTTGTTCTTCCACGCGTCTGTCCCACTCACGTGGAGGTGCTCCGCTGTCCCTGCCAACCTTCTCCACGCTGCCCTGTCCTGCGCCGTCTCTCTCTCCGCTCCTCGGGCCACCGTGTCCGATCGCACCACATCGCCCACCCATCTCTTCTTCTGCCTTCCTCTTGATTCCTTTCTTTCCACTTGCATAATTTGCACCTTCTGACCCACGTAATTTTCCTGATGTCTCTCAACATGACCGAACCAGTAGCAAAATTATCTAAATAATCTAAACGCATGTTGACTCCATCAGAAATGTGAAATCGCGACCCGTAGACCGGGAATCCAGCAGCCGATAACCACGGTGCTGCCCAGTTACCGCTACCGCATATTAATTTGTGCTACCACAAGCCGAGTTATAGACCTCTCCAAGCCGCAGCCTTAACCTCATCTCCAAGCAAAAGTCAATTTGTAATCGTCAGATCCAGACGTGCAATGATTTAACCCCCCAGCGATTCACGATTCAACTCTGAAGTCAACTGTTTGTAAAGCTCACCAACTACGGTTGAAATGGCTAATGCATTAGCTCTGTCCGTCGGTCTGTCTGTCTGAAACGTGGAGGCATGATAACTGTGCGAGATATTATCCAGTGTGAATGAAACTCGAGTCTAACGTCGTGTTGCTATTATTAGGGACTTACCCTGTATAAAATTGGCCAAATTGTTCGATCGTTTGCCCAAAACTTTGGGAAACAAAAAAAAACAGCGCTAAAAGTCTTCGGAACAAGTCGAAAACCCTAACGCTAAGCCGAAGTTAACCGCAAATTTTTATAAACCGAAACTAAAATTTTAATGTTTGCTATTGAACTAAATAAACAGGGAATCGGTTGCAGGTTGCACCAGTCATTTTTATTTTCGCTTTGTTACCCGGGGGGTGTTAAAGGTGAGATTGGCCACGTTCCCTCAGCCGAGTTCACTGTCATCGCGCTCGCGGAAACATTTGTCGGAGTCCCTCGGTGACAACTGTCGCAAGGAGGAGGTTGGAACGAGGCTGTCACGAGGCTGTCACGAGGCTCGACAATGTGGGGGACGCTGCTGCAACCGGCTCATCGAGAGACGGGAGACTCCTCCGATGGAGCGACCCGGCCACCACAAGTGATAGCTCAACCAAGTGGCCAATCGTCACCGTGTGGAAATGTATGGCAGTCAAATGCTCTGAACGCACGTCGATTTTGAAATGTGGAGGGAAAAACCAGAGGACCCGGAGAAAAATGCACGTGACATGGGCACATGCGCATAGACAGACGAACACAGACAGACAACCAAGGCAGGACTAGAGTCGCCAAATATTGCCGATGAGTAGAAATGTATTTTATCTAAAAATGTCATCGTAAAATGTATATTTTATGGCGTATCGATAGCGTTACCTTTACAATCTTCACCACTAACGGAGTAGTTGCGTTCCTGAAGAATACCGCAAGTGAGCTGTGACGTCACATCTCTGTCATGTGACCCGCACGCGGAAGCGTCACGCAGTCTGCCTGCTGACGTCACGCATCCCCCCCCAACCCTCCGCGAGTAAAGTGCCATACAAATGTGTTGCAGGTCTAAGGCGTTCTTCGCGCAGCATTGCTTTATTTAACAGGGGTGGGGAATGTCTGGCCCGCGGGCCGCACAAAGCCCGCAAAATCATTTGGTGTAGCCCTGCCAAGGCAACCGCAGGTGAGACTCGAAATTCAATAAATCTAGGAGCAAACCTTGGAAAAGCAGTTGCGAGTAGCAGCAACATCATCAATACCAGCTAACATCACACGCCTCACCAAAGAGAAGCAGTTCCAGCCATCGCATTAAGGGTGAGTTAATTAAATGTTTGACCAAATATAACAGGCTAATTTTCAAGTTGATAATTTTGTATGGCCTGCGAATGATGTTATAAATATCCAAATGGCTCTTTATTATTAATGTCGTTTACTGCCGTACGTACCCTGAAAGTTGTGTTTGTCTGCAGCAAGTGCGTGTATGTGTACCTATGGACGCGCGCGCGTGTGTATGTGGGGGGAGTGGTAGTGTAGTGGTTAGCGCGCTGCGCTATGAACCCAGCGACCCGAGTTCGATTCCCGCTCACGGCCACCACCGGTGACGATTATTTGAACCGGTCCTGGGCCTCCCCTAGGTCGACTCAGCCTCAAACGAGTAACTGGTGTGGTGTGTGAACATCGCCACTGGGGAGACAAAGGCGGCCGGGCATGGTGAATCCAAGTCCCGGGCGAAGCCGGGTAGTAAAGCTAGTATAATATAAAGCACAATCCGCGATAACACGTGAGATGCGTTTGCAGGCTGAACAAAGACCGTGGGTAGCATCTAGAAGCATCCAGCAGCATCCCAATTCCTTGTGTGATGCTACACCGAGGCAGCCGTACAACCGCTTATTCCTACTTGCGCAACGTAGCTCCGTTCGGCCACTCGCGTTATATCCAATTCACATCCGCGTCATAAAAAAATACGTTCCCTAATACATTCATCATCGCGTTATATCCAATTCGCGTTTTGAAAACACGCGGCGCAATAGAACAGACTACTTATTGGACAACTCCTTCAGAGCCGAATCAATTCCAGTTTACATTCCCGAATCCAAAACTGAAATCTGACCAATCCCAAATCTTTATTTGCTTGACATGAAAGGCACAAAAAAACTATTTTCCATTGCAATCATTTGTCTCAGCTTAGGGTTGGCCTTGGATTGGCTCAGATATAATCTGCCACTGGGCTCTAAAGAATATGATGATCAAGTTGGGATCAGGGCAACCCACGCAGAGCGAATTCAAATAAAAAGCAGCGTTTTTGCACGGAAATAAACGTTGTTTTCCCATTCTATTGCGCCTGCAAACTGTTGAAGCCATCATTCTACCACTCTTTGACTACTCCGACGCCGCTTGAATATCAGTTACCAATGAAACAGATTAAACTAGCTTTATCATTCTACTCTTCGATTTGCACTGGATGTACCATCAAGGACCTGAATGTAACTTTCTGACCCGCCCCGACTGGACAGCTATGAAAAAGAGCTTCATAGCTCAGCGGATTTCTCCAGGATAAATAAAGAGTCTGATTCTGAAGGCCATTAACATTAAAACACATTCCTGCGAAGAGAGCTGGTAGGAACGTTGGGTTGCTCGGTCAATGGCCAGGGTCAACGGCGGCGTGGTGTATTCCACAAATATGCCCGACTGTGAGGGCGGGCACAAGCTGGCGTGAGTAGGTTAAACGTTGAGTTTTATAAGGGCACCACGGGGTGACCAGCCCCTCTCCACCCAGCCCCACCCCTCCCACCCCCCACCCAGCCCCTCCCCACCCTCCCCTCTCCACCGAGCCCCACCCTTCCCACCCAGCCCCTCCCCACCCAGCCCCTCCCTCCCCACCCAGCTCCTCCCTCCCCACCCAGCCCCTCCCTGCACGACGGACGGACACAATAACCCCCTGTGGGCTGGTGGAACCAGTGGGTTCCGACCAGAATAACGCCGAACTTAATTCATAATGACAGCAAATAACTCTAGCCAGACTTAATCAATTGAGCATTTATTATAATGTAACACACTCTCTTCAATCAACCCGTATCACTCATTCATTATTATTCTAATCCCCATGAAGATAATGAACTAACCCTATTTAGCAATTAACACTTTACTAGAATAACAATAACATTACAAACCCAGCTTCATTATGAACGCGCAACTCCGATTACCACAGTGGACTACGTCGGTGCGAAATAAGTTGAACATACATACAACACAAAATAGTACACCTCAATTCTGTATAATTAAGGAAAGCAGACTTTCACCCACACCGCTAAACAGATGCACCTTATTAAAATAATGTAACCTGCCAATCACAACCAATCAACTCTAATTACTATTCTGGATCACGTGCACGATTGTGCTGGTGACGTCTTAGGGCAGCTCCACACAAGAGCAAAGCTGCTGCTATCATCTGATGGAGCTGGATATATAACCTCCATTAGAACGTCTTCGGAATAAAATTGTCAAATTTTAGCTTGGTTTTCAACATTTCGGCTTGCTGAAAAATGAAATCGGTTGGTATATGTACCCACGTTGACAACCTGATTTGATTGGGATCTGTCGGGTGGTGGAGGGTACAGCTGGAAATTGGCATTATCATACCTGTCAACCCCTCATCAGTGCCTACCTTATTACAGACCAATTCAGATTTTAGTGGTCACCCCGTGCCCCTATAAATATCAAAGTTCATCCCACAAAGTCTCATCACAAGGAAGAAACACAAATAGACAAAAAAATAGGTTTGCCCGTATTGAAACGGCTGTATGCCATGTGGACCTCAAAACTCAATTTCCCTGGACAAGAATATGGAGTAACCGTATGGGTTGACACCGTATGCATTATACGGATACGATCTAACACAAAAGTAATTATGAATCAATTTTCCACTTGTGCTCAAGGGCCAGAACGCTGGAATTAAAAAATATTGCACGAACAAGAATTGCACCGTAGGTAACTGATTTTAACTCTGCATGGTAACTGTTAACAATCACGGTGGTAACTGCGATTAACTCTGTCGCCATGGCAAGCCATGATAACTGTTAACTTTGACACGGCAGTAACTCGAGCTCTCATCATAATCAACCATGATCTATCGACTTCTGGATGAATTACTCCCCAAGCCACCGACACCTCTCCCAGCCTCGTGATGCAGCAATCCAGTTAGCTCGTCCACAGGAGCTGATCTCTTCACTCCATATCCACGGTGGACGTCCTCTTTGGCTGCCACTCTCTCTATAGCCCGAACATCTGCCATCAAACCTATTGGCAACATGTCCCATCCAAACTCACTAATTATTTTAACATTTAACCCTTTCCCATTCTGTTGACATAAGTGTATGTCAGAATAAAAAAAAATAACTAAAATCTTTATTGGTACCGAGGCTCCCACAAGGCCATGCGGGAGGGCGCGTGGCAGTTTGGCGCCAGCTATTGTAGAGTGTGGTTGTGTCGCTACAGTTCTCTGACATGAGTACGATGTCTTTAAAAACAACGGTGCCACTACGGCTCTCTAAATAAAATTAACGCTGAACCGCTTGCACGTTCCAAGATTCAGCGGTGAACGGGACCCACCACCCTGCAACTTGCAGACGTCTTGGAGCGGGAAAGGGTTAAGAAGATGTCGCTCACTCTAACTCCGATCCACGTTGCATTCACGATATTGCACAGCGTTTATAATGCATCATCACTGACACATCGCTATTATGAGCCTGTGTGATGCGTGCGAGAGTTCTCGCGTCACCGGTGCGCTCTGACTAGGAAATTTGGCTCCTTATTCGGCAAATAAATTAAGATTCGTCCAATCGTGAACGAGTGCCGACACTGGATCGAGCCTGGATTCGGATTGATCCCATTGCTACATAGAAACGTAATCGTTCAAGTAAAGAATGAAGTATGTAGTTGGTGTAGGTTGGTGAAGGCGGGGAACATAGACGGTGAAGCTTAGAACTACAGAACAACAATGTATTTTGCCTTTGCTGACCACGGAGTCTCACAGGAGCCGATAACACCTGTTCCATTGAGATGGTCGCCCATCCATGCATTATCCAGGCTGAACTCTCCTTAGCTTCACAGATCAGACAAAACGAGGTGTATACTGGTGGATTTCGTCAAAAGGCTGGAGTCAAATACAGGAGTGATGGCGCGGCGCAGTGGTAACACAGCAACAAGAACCTGGGTTTGATTCCTGACTGGGGCGCATTTCTGCGTAGGAGTGTGTATGTTCTCCCCCCCTGTACTGCATGTGTTTTTTTTCCGGGTTCTGTTTTTCTTTCCTATAGCAAAAAACACATTCCTGCAGAGGGAGCTGGTAGGAACGTTGGGTTGCTCGGTCAATGGCCAGGGTCAACGGCGGCGTGGTGTATTCTGCAAATATGCCCGACTGTGAGGGCGGGCACAAGCCGGTGTGAGTAGGTTAAACGTTGAGTTTTATAAGGGCACCACGGGGTGACCAGCCCCTCCCCACCCAGCCCCACCCCTCCCACCCCCCCCACCCAGCCCCTCCCCACGCTCCCCTCGGCACCCTCCCCTCCCCACCCAGCCCCACAATCCCCACCCAGCCCCTCCCTCCCCACCCAGCCCCTCCCTGCACGACGGACACAATAATCGCCTGTGGGCTGGTGTAACCAGGAGGTTCCTACCAGTAAAACATACAAAGTAACCATTATTGTAACATCTCCAATGCTGAAAAATTCCCTGCAAGTTATTCAACAGGGCTATAAAACATCGCCCTCCTAATGAGAATGCTTGGCAGGACCCTCTTGAAAGAATCTTGAAGACGCATTGGGACTTTCTTGCGTAAACAAGTGTAGCAATGATTAATACACGTGGGCAGGAAGATACAGAACTTGATGGGTGACCACTGGAACTTGACGGGCAATTCCCTTTTGTGTGACACTTTTCTGGCAGAAATAACTCCACGTTTACCTTCATGCGCTTTGGAAAGTCCAAGGCGAAGAAACCGTATCCGCGCCCCCGGCTTCCTCCTCCGATCACGAGGACCGTCACGGGCACAGCCTCGCCATCTGAAACCCACAAACGCCCGTGAATTTACAATCACGCGTAGCATCGACTCCGTCCGGGTTTTTTTTCTTGTTTCGCTTGTGCCGTACAGCTCTCCTGATATGTTTTTGATTGCTCCGCTTGCCGTTCAACAACGACGTCTGACGTTTCACTCCCACGTGTTGGGAGGATTGTTTAGGAATCGAATGTACGCATGTTGAACTTCTTTCGCACCGTACGTAGCCAACCGTGCTAATCGGAGGTGCGGGGGGAAGGACAACAAACTAAACACAAAAAGCATTTCTAAAAATATTTTTTCAATCCGGATTTAAAGGTGCATTGCTCCAGTGGCTTCCGAATATCGAATATTTTTTTTATAGGTTTTACAACCCAAATATGTGCATTGCGTGTACAAAACTCTCGGGCTTATCCAGACCACCAGTTCAAAAGCACTGAATGTGTAGTAATTGTATCTCTCAGATCACAGATTGAATGAGTAAAGGTACACTGATTTTTTTTCCAATTAGTCCTCTGTTGACTTCGTGCAAGATACACGACAGAGTCTTAAACACTTTTAATAGAATCATGCCTGGCATATTCAGAACCCACTTTGCTATACTACTCCCTCTGTGGCAGCTTTCTGTCTGGCATACAATCTCCATAACCTCTTTTTAAACTAAAAAATATTCTATTTTTACCAGGTAAGGCCTACTAAGCTATGTAGCCCTTTATCAAAAGCTACCTCGCCACAAATAATAGCTCAACAAAGTGGCTTATCATCACGTTGAAATTTATAGCAGACAAATACTCTAAATGCATGTGCATGTCGAATCTAAATGTGGAGGGGAAAACCGGAGGACCCGGAGAAAAATTAACACGACCGCGGGAAGAGAGACATGCAGACTCCAAATATAGAGGTGAGCCTCGAAGCCACGACCTCCTGTATACCAGGCGAGGTAGTTAACATCTATCCAGACCCGACGTAGCTGACCTACCTGAGGTCCCGCCAAATCATTACCCAAGTTGCCAAGCCCATGCACACAGTTTGGCTCTCTCGGGCAGTCTGAATAATTATCGTAAACACGGCACGTTTTGTAAAATGTTTGAAGGGTGGTCGTCACGTCAGTGATGTGTAAGCGTTGCCCGTGATCGGGACTCATGCAATGTAACTTTAAGATTAATGTTGGATTAAAAATCACCACTCAAAATTCCTTGACCACTCCAAGCGTCAGAATACACTCAGCTTTGCGGCCACCCACACCCAAGGATGACATTTTGTTTAATCCCAACGTAAACAGGTCCCCTTGAGAGTGCCACGGCTCGAAATACAGAATTATAGCCTTCATCTGACACAAAAACATATTTTTTTAAATTCCACTTAAGAGTATAAAGTGTAACGTTTATGGGTAAATAAGAATATTTATTAAGTATATTTTTTTTACTGGATATCTGTGGGGAAAAATAAACTATCGCATTCCTCCAGCATAAATATTCTGATTGCCACCATGACGATGCATGCTTATTTACGATGCGACCTGGGTTCAAACTCACCACCACCACCACCATGCACCACTGAGACTGTGACTCGCCACTGATGCACGGCCCCTTTAGACCCCGCCCCCTAACCCCCCCCCCACACCCCGACTACCCCCACCCACAACTACCCCCACCCGCACCACCGTGACATCACGTGACCTGCTGCATCCGGGATCTTGAGCCTTCTAGAATCGGCGTCATCGGCGCTGGGAGCCGCCGCGCCCGACATGGCGGGGCGCGCACGCGGCAGGCACGCGCACCACGCTCGCCACTCTCGCCTCGCTCGCTCGCCCGCCACGCTGCACACGGGCCGGGGGGGAAGGCGAACACTGGCGGGGGACCGCTCGAACCTTGCCGCGCTGAACGTGGCGGCGCGGGTTAAAGGAAACAACGGGTGGGGGGCGGGGTCGAGGGGTGGGGGCCGCGGCGGTGACGGCGGCTCGCCCTCGAAACCCAAGAAACGCGCCTTGCCATTTCCGGTTTGCACACGGGCCGTCGCGCCGCCACCGGAAGTCGAGAAACCCCCGCGTGTTTTTTTTGTTCCCGTTGCTGTATCGGCATCGCGCGTGTGGTGTGTTTTTTGTAAGCGCTTTGTCGGCCTTTATCATTGCCGTCGCTTTTACGCGGGATTCTCCGGTCGCCGCGCCAATTCCATTTTTAACTTCGATGGAATATTTTTTTGGCTAAATGAGAAATGATTGGTCCGTTTTGCCGCCGCCTCATTTGCATAGCGCGGTGGGGGCGCGGCGCCTCCCAATGGGGGCGCGGCAACGCCCACACCCCTGGCCGCAGCCAATGGGCGCGAGCCTCGCTGACGACACGTGACGTATAAAAGGTGGCTGCGCGATCGGCCCGGGCTCTTTAAGTGACAGCGCCGTTTCGCTGTCGGCACGTGAGGAGCCGGGCTCTGGGCGCTCTCGCTGTAGTCTCACTAACTCGCTCAGCGCAAAGCGGCTCAAAGCAATCCCGTAGCGACAACCCGGCGAAGAAGAACAAGACGCGAGAGCAGCAGCCGCCACCAGCCGCCAGCGCAAGAAAGCTTCAATCGGCAGCAACTTGCTATAAGCAAACAGCAAGCTTCGGCGATAACCAATTAAGCTAATTGGCTGCACGCAACGAAGAGCAGCCATGGCTGATACCGCGGTTGACACCACGACTGAGACGGCAACGAAGGTATTTGTTATATTTACTTAAGTATGCGAGGCCGCTTTTCTCTCGTGGTGGCGTGTGTGTGCTGTGTGTGTGTGTATTTGTAACGATGTGGCTATCTGTCGGCTTTGCAACACGCGCTACACCTGCGCGGGTGGGTGGGTGGGTGGTGGAGTAAATGCCACTCGGAAATTGAACCCTGCGACGTGCAAGCGAAGCGTCCGGAGGAGGAGGAGGAGGAGAGGCTCCACAATAGTTTTGTGAACGACGAAAAGTGGAAGAGTTTGGGAGCGAGGCGATTGGTGGACTTTTCCCCACTTGCCGCTGCTGTGGATTCAAACATTCGTGGTCCTGCTTCTTTAGGAGGGGGCTTTTGTGAACATCTTTCACCGCCACCTACCACCAACGCGCGCTAATAAAGTGCGCTCGTTTTGGACCTCGCTACCACCCGCTTGTGGACTTTTATCCGTAGGTTTGAGGGTTTTGTAAGTGTTTGTTATGGGGGTGGATGCGGATAGTTGGTGGGTTATTTCTGCGTAATGGGGTTTGTGTGGTTTCAATGGGTTTGCTTTAAAATGCGAGAACGTTTTGCGCGCCACTCCACGTGGTCCGGTCTCCGAAGACAAAGATCACCCGTATAGTCTTCAGACTGTTGGGGGGCAAGTCCTGTTAGCGATCACCTATTAAGGTCGGCACGGCACACGGGGGAGGTGGGTGGTCAGCACCGCGCCCGGCCGCCTTTGTCTCTCCCCCCCCATGCCGATGTTTATAACACCGCACCAGGTTACAAATTTAAGGCTGAGTCGACCTCGTGGGAGGTCCGGAACCGGCTCAAGATATTCGCCACCAATATTGGCTGCGAGCGCGAATCAAACCTCGTGTTGCCGCCGATTCGTAGCGCAGCGCGCTAACCACTGCGCCACCACTCCCCAACATGCCCCGCGTCTCCACTCCACGCTCGCCATGCTGCACGAGAGGGCACTTGGCATATTCATACCACACTGCGTACACGACAGCCGCTAGCTACTACTACAGGCACTACACCGCATGCAAGTACGCATGGCACGCGTGCTACCTATATAGTGTGCACACTTGTTCAGGTTAATTAAACACAAGTTTGAATTAACGTGTTTTCAGCCTCGTTCGCATTGTGTAGAGGTCATCGTTTGTGGTCGGGTCCCAGTGGCTTGGTGGAGTTTCTGCGGGGAAGTCCGCGTTTGGGGAGTGCTCGTGTGGGGGGGGGGGGTCTCTGTGTGACGGCTGCCGCTCGCTTGCTACTACGGGTAGAAGAAGACGAAGCAGCGCTGCGTGGTGGGCGACAGCGGCGCTCTGGGCGCGCAGGTGCAGCGGCACCGGCGGCAGCCTTGCAGCGGTCGTAGTGGCAGCCGTGTCGTGTGTGGTGGTGGTGGTGTTTTAATTCTACACGGTGTAATCAACGCGGTGTGCTTGTTGACGCAGTGAGTAAGTGGCGAGTGAATGTTAACGTGGGTGGTGGTGGTGGTGCGCGTTACTTGCAATGTTGTGTTCGTCCTTGGCTTCTCAATGTGTGGTCCGCGTGCATTTACTACGGCGGAGGCCACCAACCCACACGCAGCTTCCAACAGGGACGTCTCGCCCACTCCACAGTGGAGGGGCCCCCCTCCCCACCACGACGCCCCCCCCCCCCACGTGTAACTTTAAATTCGCTTTCCCGCGTAAACCCAACGCGAAAATCGCCACCCCCCCCCCCCAGTTAGCGATGGGGTTTTTCCCCCTTCGCGCTCGATGTGGCGCTGCTGCTGCCGTGGGAGAGGCATGTGCGCTGGGTTCGTGGTGCACGGGGGAGCACACCACACACACACACCACCACTACACCACACACACACCACCACACACACACCACCACTACACCACACACACACCACCACACACACACACCACCACTACACCACACACACACACCACCACACACACCACCACTACATCACACACATACACGCATGGTGCACGCTTTAGTAGAGTACTCAAACCCCCCACGTTTAAACCTCCTCCCCCCCCCATTCGTTTGAGTTAGAGATGGGGGCGGAGAGAGAAGTGATAATGATGATCATAAATTGTCTCTACTTTAAGCGGCCTTTCTTTTGTTGTGGCACTAGACGACGTCGCACACATTGCATCGCGTGTGATTGTTACTAGGCACGGGTTTGCATTGTGCGCGCGTCTGTACATAAATAGGCGCTCGCCAACACACCGCGTATGCTATATACAGAGCACGTGTATATGCTGTGGCATACATCGGAGAGAGACAAAGGCGGCCGGGTGTGGTTTCTGGCCACAACCACCCAGCTCATTGCGCCGTGCCGGTCCTAAATAGGTGCTCGCAAACAGAACTCATTCTCCCAACCGCAGCGTGTACGGCTCACGGGGATAGACATTTGCTGTTGGCTGTATAACACAACACACCCACACCACGCGGGGCTGTGTGGCAGTCTCGTACTCCCATAGACTTGCATTGACGACAGTGCGCTCAGTCACCAACCCCGACCACTGCGCTGGCGTGGCCGAGTTCGACTCGGGGGGGGGGGGGGGTCACGTTCAGTCGATTCCGTGGAGGCGAAGAAGTGTTGGAGCAGGCGGCCCGTGCCGACACCGCGTGCGCGAGTTAGCCGTGCGCAGGGGGGGTTCCTGTGCGAGTGCACATCGAGTGAGTGAGTGTGGTGGTGGTCGTGCCTGACGGCGCGTCTGGTACAGAATGTCTCTTGTTCCCGTGGCGCTTCTTGTTGTGTGCGTGTCGGTGCCGCGCGAGTCAGTCGAGAAGCAGTCGCGAGTAGCAGCTCTACCACAGTGGTGGTGGTGGTGCCGTGGGCTGGTTCCTGGCGGCGGTGCCGTGGGCTGGTTACTGGTGGTGGTGCCGTGGGCTGGTTACTGGTGGTGGTGCCGTGGGCTGGTTACTGGTGGTGGTGCCGTGGGCTGGTTACTGGTGGTGGTGCCGTGGGCTGGTTACTGGTGGTGGTGCCGTGGGCTGGTTACTGGTGGTGGTGCCGTGGGCTGGTTACTGGTGGTGGTGCCGTGGGCTGGTTACTGGTGGTGGTGCCGTGGGCTGGTTACTGGTGGTGGTGCCGTGGGCTGGTTACTGGTGGTGGTGCCGTGGGCTGGTTCCTGGCGGCGGTGCTGAATCTCGTAGCGCAGGTCTGTCGGCCCCAGACACGCGGCCGGTGGTCGTCTCTCCCCTTCTGTGCGCGCGGACCCCCCCCCCCCCCCCGAGGCTGGGTCCCATTAGTGGCGTCTGGTTCCTCGTGGGGCTCCCCGCCTCTTGTTAAACTTCATGTATCCACCACCCAGGGAGACCACCCCGTGTAACATTGACTACCCCCCCCAAAACCTTCCCTTGGAAGAACCCCCCTCTAAAAATCCCATCTGCCCGTGCGTTTGTGGAGCGAAACCGGCCTCATTGCACAAACTCTCTCTCCGCACGCGCGCGCCACTAACGCCGCGTGGTGTGGAGGCGCGCCAGGGGTCATAGCGAGCCGCATTAGTTGGCCACTGGACGTGTACACCGGCGCGCATGGCGGGGGGGGGGGGTCCCATATTTAACCTCGCCACGAGCGTCCGTGCCCTTTATTCGACCACGACGGCTGTATTCACGCAACCGAGCAAAGTGTGAACGCCCCTTTATTGACTTGTAACACAACCAACATCGCACGTCTGTGTCGCCCCCACCACTCTCATCGTGAGTAGCGTGGGGACGAGGGGTGAGGGGGGGCCCCCCTTTTTATTTGACCGCCCTGTGCGTCTCAAACGTCGGGTGGACATTCGCCCCCGCCCGCCCGCCGTGTGTTCTGGCCGGCCGCTCGCTCGCTGCCGTGCGCCGTCAACCCCGCGGGGTTGACATTGCTGCAAGGCGGCAGCAGTGGGTGCGCTCTGCAAGCCGCGTGCCGGCGGGGGGAGCCGCAGCTGCAGGGCTTCTGCAGCTGCGGTGTCGTTTTGCCGCCCCCAACGCCATCGGCAGGCATCCTCTTATTGGGCGCGCTTGCAATTCAACTTTTGTTGTTGGCATAGAATACACGTGCCCCCCCGCCCAATCGGTTTTTGTTGGGTTTACCCCCCTTTTTTAGGTAGAACAAGTGGTGTGTGTGTGGAGCATCGCGCGCGAGCTGTGTGTTTAAGCGGTGTTCACGTGGCCCCCCGCTGGGGTAGTGGGAGATTTGCGTGGAACTTCTTTATCCGCGACTCGGCGGCGGACCACCGAATTCGCGCACGTTTAATTTGTGTTGCCACCGAGCTGATAATAGGAATGTGGATAACCCCCCCCCCCCCGCGATTTTCGCAGATAATAGGATTTGCGGATTGAAAAAATATACATCGCTTGCGATTGTAGTGAACATTTGCAGATATTCGGACAAAGTCCCTCCTTATCCACGGTTATCGCGGATAAATGGATAATAGCGTATTTAATGGGATGGTGTATAATCTGTCGAATTATCAGTTTTATCCTCGCGGGGTTTTTAAATACATTTTAATTGTAAAGGTTTTTAAATTGTTAATGGGTTTTTTTTTCCCGCCAATTGCTTAGGGGGGGAGGGGGGGGTGTTGGTGCTGGGGTCGTAGCGCACAGCCCAGGGGCGCAGTGGGCGGTTTCGCAAAAAAAAAACTCCTTCCAATGGACAAACCCCCGTGGCCTCCACTACCCACCCACCTACCTCGCTCGCTCGCTATTTAAAGTAAAGTGAACGAGAGAGAGGGAAAAACACACGCTCGCTTAAAAGTATTTAATGTCACGCAGCCTTGGGGTTGTCTGTTGGCCCGAGTCGGGGTGCAGGAGGGGGCGGTCTCATCTCACCTAAGAATCGCCAAATGTTGGGAGACCCTGGGACAAAAATAATTATTGCAAATGGGACCAATTTGCTCATTAGCTTTTGTGGCACTTAATAGAAACACATTTTAAATGTAAAAAAAAATCTGCTTGGGGTACAACTAAATTTTCACCTTTATTGTAAATGCACGACAGTTCCAGGGGAGAAGCCTCGCTTTTTTTTTTAAAGAGTAGTTTCCTACATTGGCATGTTTGGCAGATGACTTTTATGTGAACGCTTTAAGTGTGTAAGGAAACCACCACCGACTCCATTATATGGGCAACTCAAATAATGGCTCGGGCAGATCGGCCACCACCACCAACCCCGGCTGTTATGATCCAAAAAAAAACACGCGGTCGCATCTCCTCCTCTGCTGCGTGAGCCACCAACCCCCGTCCAAAAAACGCGGCTTTAGTTTTTCTTAACACAAGCAGCGCTTGCTCCCTCGCTAGTTCGCTCAGTAAAAGCGCACACCACGCCCGGTCCTTTAAAGGGCTCGCGTCTCCAGCCCTGTGAGAAAGGAGCAAAAAAAGAATCTCCCCCCCCCCCCCCCCCTTGTGTGTGTGCGCTGCGCTATTGGCCGTGGTGGCTGGCTGGGTTGGGGAGGAGGAGGTTGGTGGTGGTGGGGGGGGAAGAGTCGAGGTGGTCGCTTCGGTTTAGTGTGGGCGGGCTGCAGAGACGCGTGGGACGGAGCCGATTGGCCGACGGTGCGCGCTCATCACCCCCCCACCACCACCACCAAGCCGCCGCCTCGCTGTGGCGGAGGCTCGGGGCGCGACCATCTGCGGCCTCCCTCCCCACCTCCCCCCACGTCAACCCCAACGCTGCTCTCGATAATGGTGGGGGGGGGCAGACGTGCACCCGGGCAACCCAACCCTCAATGGGGGGGGGGCGGCCCGTGCCATTGTCCCACCGCCGCAGCAGCAACAGCGGCGGCAGATTGGACCCCGGCGGCAGATGTCGCCTTTGTGTCGACGAAACCCGATGCTGCCCCGAGCGGCCGCCCGCCCGCCGGCTGCAATGGCAGCGGCAAGCAGCCCCCCCCCCTCCTCATCGCCCTCGAACAATGATGTTTATTGTTCGGAGTAGCGATCCTTTCGAGAGGAGCCCGCGAGCGTTTTGTCAGCGCCAATGATGAAAAAAAATAAAGGCTTTGTTTAAAAAAAAAAGTTTTTACCCCCCTCCCTTTGCCCAGACGTGAGGTTAATTTAAACAGGTGCGTCAATTGCGCGGGTTTTTATGAATTTCTGACGAGTTGTACGGGGGGAGGGGGAAGGGATTTTGTGCCTGGGCGTTGGATATAAACGCAAGCTTGCGGGAGAGTAAGCAGTGTGTTTACCAAGAGATCAACAGTTTCGTGACAAAAGTTAATCTAGTTTTTGCCATTGATTTCTATGATTTGCACCTGCATAGGAAGTGTCCGAATCGTAAATGAATCCGCGCTGCTCTCGGCATGCCGAGACCCACCCTTAACACGGCCGTTGCGATTGTCCTCGCCGCAGGACCTCAAGGACCTCAAGAACAAGAAGGAGGAGGTGGTTGCCGAAGAGGAGGACAGCCAAGATGCCCCCTCCAATGGCGCCGAGGTAACTCCTGGGACCAGCCCCGCGCTGGTATCTCTCTCGCGCAGCCTCGCATTTCCCTGACCACTCGTGCACCCCGTGCCAGGGTGCCCTCAACACATGACCTCTCTCTAACCTCCATTCCACCTTCTCGTGTGCAGGACGAGAATGGAGAGGGAGACTCTGAAGAAAATCCAGAGGATGTGGACGAGGAGGAGGAGGCTGACGAAGAGGGTAAGTGGTGCAATTACAAATCTCTTTCCCGCTTGTATTCGTGTTGTGCTGTTGGCAAAAAAAACCTTGTTGAGAACATCCATTTGAGATTGTCATGGTCGCTCGCCATCACCTGTAGATTGCTGTCTTGAAACTGTCACCCGAATACTGTTGATGTTTCTTTAATACGCCTCAACCTCGCCTTCTTTTGGGCCTGGAATGGGCTTTTCATATAGCAATAAAAACCTATCTTTTTCTCATCTTGCAATACTGGGAATTGACATGCCTAATATAAAACGGGGATTCTTGTGCAGTCATGGGTGACTTGGCTGAGATGGTTAACTTTCTCTGCTATGCTTGAGAACCCGGTCTAATCACGTGTGGCTGAAACCCAGACACCACAACCCAACCAATTGCTCCAGCACGGCAATTATCCACCACCTCCCCGCACTCAACATGACTCTCCTCCCCTTCACAGGGGACGCTGATGAAGTAGACGACGACGATGATGACGAGGAAGACGACGATGAAGCGCCCTCAAGTAAACGTCCAGCGGAGGAGGATGAGGTACTGACGGCTGCGTTGGAAGCACTGTGGCTCTGCCATGGGGTTGTGGTGGGGTGGCTTCGGCAACGTGGTTGGAGTGTTGAGGCTGTGTGCGTGCACATATGTCTGTTGGTCGCTATTTAAATCGTGGGAAGGCTGCCCCCTGTTGCAACTCCGCTGGCAATTGACGCAGACGCAACAATGTACGGCAGCTCCGCCGAGGGCTAATGCCGAGTCAATCGCAGTCGGCGGCAGTGCGGTTGGCTTGTCTGAACCGTCGTCGCGTGTTAGGTGCGCTGTCGACTCTTGGACTAAGAATTGTCTCTTCTCTACCCCCCCTACCCCTTGTCGTGTTTCAGGACGAGGCGGACAAAAAGAAACAGAAAACTGAAGACAACGGTGATTCGGTGGAGTCCTAAGGGGGGAATACTGGGAAATAAAACTAAATTGGGAGGGGGAAAAGGAGAGGAGTGGGGGGGGATTTGGTTCCCTTTTTTGCGCCGTCCAAAACCTGTTCCCCTGCCCCCGCCACTGCTAGGGCTACCGAGTAGTGGGTGCATTTCTCTTTGTTGGTTTTTTTTATTGGCATAGTCTATATTTTTAAAAATAACAATAACCAGCCCACACTGGAGTTGCTGCAGCCTTTTTGTTTTAAAAAATAAAGTACACCTTCCACCATCACCCCCCCCCCTCCTGATTTTAGAAACGTTTTCAATGAAATAAAAACGACACAAATGCAAATAACAAAAAGGGTTTTTTTGTATACCTATTTATTTTATACCACAACCGAGGGCTCTCGATGTGCACAAAAAAGGGACGTTGGGAGGTGCAGCCAGAGGAGAAGGGGGGGGGGGGAAACGGGGTGGGGGGGAGATGGATTTTGTTAGGAAGCGGTGAGAGTGGATCCGCGATGCAGCCCCAATTTACCCGGTAGCCCCTGCAGAGGGGGTGGGGGAGCGGTGCCATGCCCCTCTTAAATTTTTTTTGTCCGTCCCTTGCTTTTTTTGGGGGGGGGGGGGGTTAAGGAAAGGAAAAAACTAAACTTGTATCATTCCTTTAATTTTTTATTTTATTTCTTTTCTTTATGTAAAGAATCACGTAGGCTAAACTTGCGTTGGGTCGTGTTATTGGAAACACGGGCCAAAGATGTTTTTAAGTACTGTCGTTGAAAAAAAATTCAGGCCCAACTCCTGTGTGAAACAACAACAACCAACAACAAAAAGAATGGTTTTCTTTTGGATGTATTTGTAATGTAGTCTGTTAATAAAATTTGACAAAACGCCGTGCTCTGTTCTTCATTGTGAATTGCACAATAACACTGCCCCAATAAAGTCCATCAGAACATCACAAGCCCCGCAACGCTGTCCATCTCCACTGACAAAACGCCGTGCTTTCTGTTCTTCATTGTCAATTGCACAAAAACACCGCCCCAATAAAGTTGGCACCAAGACTCCCGTCAGAACATCACAAGTTCCGACTCGGATGCCCGTTCCCCACTGGGGATGGGCAATGTGAAATCTTCCACCACTGGATGCAAGCCTGCCAGTGAAAGATGAAATACTGCACGATGCACATTTTGCATACAAAGTGAAATTTTTTGACTCGTTTGTTTAAACTCGCTATGTAATTAAGTTCACGCGAGGGTTTGTGGAATGAGACTCGTTATTAAATACGTCTTTAGCTGCGTGACATCACTGGAAAACAACTCCCACCATCTTACAAACCTCGGTGGCCATTTTATGTTTGCCCATGGAGTGAGACGCATCTCGCTTTGTGTTGGGGGGGGGGGCACTCGGTGCACCGGCCGTAAGGCCACTTGCCACGAGTCGCCCATTGCCCTCGCAATGCGGACAGCACAGAGGCATCGCGCCTCGCCAGGTGTCGTGGGGATTTCCATGGATGTGGGAATTCTCGTGAGATGGGGGGGGGGGCCGTCGATGAATGGTGATGACTCCGTGTGTGGCCGCTAGCGGGCGCCATGCCGCAGTGTGGACTGCATCGACAAGGTTATTTAAACACGAGGGTGTTTGTCACTGCAGTAGGCGTGGGCCCTGGCACGCACTCGCACGAAACCAGTTCCGACTTCCTAGCAGCACTCCGGGCTGCACGTATTTGTTGTCGGACGCAAAAGCTGTAGTGGGTGGCCACCCAATGGGAAGGGGGGGGGAGAGACAAACACGGTCCGGGTGTCTGGTGTGGTGTAACGTCGACCATATCGCCCCCCTCGCCTTGCTGTTCGGGGCTCGCAAGGGACTTGCGTCCACACCGAGGCCCCCCACGAGGTCCCCGGAGTTGCCGATGCGTAGCACGGTCCATGGGCCACGACAAACGCGTGCGGTAGTGACACCCACGGCACAACCACCACCAACAACAACACCGCGGTAGTGACACCCACGGCACCACAACCACCACCAACAACAACACCGCGGTAGTGACACCCACGGCACCACCAACACCGCGGTAGTGACACCCACGGCACCACCAACACCACCACCAACACCGCGGTGGTGACACCCACGGCACAACCACCACCACCAACACCGCGGTGGTGACACCCACGGCACAACCACCACTAACACCGCGGTGGTGACACCCACGGCACCAACACCAACACCGTGGTAGTGACACCCACGGCACAACCACCAACAACAACACCGCGGTAGTGACACCCACGGCACCACCAACACCGCGGTAGTGACACCCACGGCACCACCACCAACAACACCGTGGTAGTGACACCCACGGCACAACCACCACCACCAACAACACCGCGGTGGTGACACCCACGGCACAACCACCACCAACACCGCGGTGGTGACACCCACGGCACCACCACCAACAACAACACCGTGGTAGTGACACCCACGGCACAACCACCAACAACAACACCGTGGTAGTGACACCCACGGCACAACCACCAACAACAACACCGCGGTAGTGACACCCACGGCACCACCAACACCGTGGTAGTGACACCCACGGCACCACCACCAACAACACCGTGGTAGTGACACCCACGGCACCACCAACACCGCGGTAGTGACACCCACGGCACCACCACCAACAACACCGTGGTAGTGACACCTACGGCACAACCACCACCACCAACAACACCGCGGTGGTGACACCCACGGCACAACCACCACCAACACCGCGGTGGTGACACCCACGGCACCACCACCAACAACAACACCGTGGTAGTGACACCCACGGCACAACCACCAACAACAACACCGTGGTAGTGACACCCACGGCACAACCACCAACAACAACACCGCGGTAGTGACACCCACGGCACCACCAACACCGTGGTAGTGACACCCACGGCACCACCACCAACAACACCGTGGTAGTGACACCCACGGCACCACCAACACCGCGGTAGTGACACCCACGGCACCAACACCAACACCGCGGTGGCGGTGGTGCTGGAAAGCGAGTAGCCGTGATGAACAACATTACCGTGCGGATCTCATAGCAAGGGCGGGGGGGACCGCGCCTGGGTTCGAATCCCGACTTTAGTGCTGGGGGGGGGGGGGCTTTTCCACGTGGAGTTTGGACGTCTGTGCAAATAAAACAATTGCTTTATAGCTCCTCGGAATCCTCGAGTATAAATGAAGATTTCTCATTCTTGTATGCTACCCCCCCCCCCTTCTTCTCGCCGTGCTCTGCACGTGTTGCCTCCGCGTTCTCCCGATGCCAAACAATCACCTCCTGTGGCCGCTCTTGGGCGACGAACATCCCGATGCTGAGAAATTCCTTTCGCAATGACTCCCTTAGGGGATTTGCAGTTTACAACACGCGCTCCATGTACTGCATATACAACATCACCGCCCTCCGCCCCCCTCGAATTGCCGAAAACTTGGCAGGACTTTCAAGAAGAAGAAGAAGAGAATAAGAGTCGTGACATTGCGAGACCATCCCGAGTCGGCAGTCGTCACCACTGACGAGCGCGTGGTTGAGTGGCGCACGTGGACTAGGACTCTACCGCAACACGTGCTCGCGTATAGTAGAGCGCGTGTGTGTGTGTCAGCGTACTGCGCACATGTGTTGACATGTGCACACACGTGTGTAGTTGTACACACGGTCTGTGAGAACACGACAACACAACCGACCGAGTTAAATTCCCGGCACGCGGCTCATGGCAGTGGCGAGTAATGCCTGAACCAGTCCCTGAGTCAGTGTATGACACACACTGACACGCCAGCACTGTAGAGTAGTACACACGTGTACAGGTGTGGCGTGTGACGTGTTATACGTGTACAGGTGTGACGTGTGACGTGTTACACGTGTACAGGTGTGTGTGTGGCGTGTTACACGTGTACAGGTGTGGCGTGTTACACGTGTACAGGTGTGGCGTGTTACACGTGTACAGGTGTGGCGTGTGACGTGTTACACGTGTACAGGTGTGTGTGTGGCGTGTTACACGTGTACAGGTGTGGCGTGTTACACGTGTACAGGTGTGGCGTGTTACACGTGTACAGGTGTGTGTGGCGTGTTACACGTGTACAAGTGTGGCGTGTGGCGTGTTAAACGTGTACAGGTGTGGCGTGTTACACGTGTACAGGTGTGTGATTAGTAGTACATGTGTGAGTAATCTGGTACACGTGTGAGAGCTGGTGGACACGTGTGTGATTAGTAGTACACGTGTGATTGGTGTGGTACACACGTGTCTGTGTGAGAGCTGGTACACGTGTGTGATTAGTAGAAACGTGTGAGTTGTCTGGTAGATACGTGTGACCGATCTGCCTGCCTGCAGATCTCCACGCTGCTGTAATTCCTGTAGTTCGCGTTATTCGACTGTCTCAGTTGCTTTGTTGCCACAAGAACGAGAGGCTATTTGTGGACTCGTTTGGTTGGTTCCAAACGTTTCTCCCTGTGGCTCACTTAATTATGATGCGTGTACAGTACAGCCCTCTTGGCAATCCACTGCTGGATGAGAGCCCTCCCCACGCTGTGCGCTTTCGAGGAGGTATTTTGTTTTTTTTTTGCCATACTTCACTACGCTGGTCAGTACATTGTTGGGTGAAGGCAGGCAGCAGTCGTGGGAGCATATAACGTACAGCACAATCGTCGAGTTTCGTCGCACTGCCCTTTGCTGCTGATGCTGCTGCTCACCACATACCAGCTCCGGATGATGACAAACACGGGACAAACATCGGCAGCATCAACATCTCGGGGAGGGTGAGTCGGGGTTGCTTAAATGGGCGACCACCGTGCATAACAGGTGTTACAGCGCCGTGGGGTGCACAGTGTCAGTCAGCCCAAGGGCAGCAGAGGTAGCAAACTCCATTATTGTACCGTACCGTAGGAGTTCTATGGTCCAACGCCTATCACCCTGCCGTCTTCACCGACCCGCCACTGCCCTAGCGTGGTCAATCAAGTACGGTGACGTTACGGGGGGGGAGGCCGCTATCCAGCAGTGGAGTGGCTGTGTATATGTTGACGTCTGGGCGGTGACACTGCCCAGGGGTGGCGCGTCGTCGTTTGCTGCGGAGGTTCGCGGGTTGAGATGTAGAGCGGCCGCCCCGGTTAATGGTGGCGGGTGTAACAACCAACGCAATTCTATGGGCCGTCCGCTTCACAGTTAACGTTCAACTACAACAAAAACAAATCCATAATAAAGGGTTGATTTTTTTTGGGGGGGGGGGGGGTTAGATCGCGTAAATATACATGTGTCGTTAAACCCACCACCACCCGATACGGCCAATTAGTTAACAAACAAAAAACCCTGTATTGTGGATATTTGCCGCGAAAACCTACGTGTTCAAACAAACAAATCCCTTGACATCATCCGCAAGAGAAATCGTTATGTGCCGGCGCCGTCAGGGGAGAACATTTTTTTCCCAAATCTCGAAAATGACACAATTGGGGTTATACGCGGCAAACATCACCCCCCCCCCTATTGGCAGATTAATACCCCAGGTCACTCATGCAAACGGTGCTCTCACCCTGGGTCTAGTCAGTCCTCGCTCACCTGGTTGAAACTAAATCAGAGTCTATATTTAGACTGGAGGAATCCGATGAGCCATCAAGCTCTTTTTTCCACAAGTCCAGTCGGTAGATACACTGAAATTGACTTGGAACGACCACCGATGAAGCTCCAGCTATTTGCGTGTCCGGTCCTGGCTGGGCCAGTCAGTGCTTATGTAATGGCAATAGAGACTGCATGCGGTGTGAGGGGACTGGTGGCCACGGGAGGTAATGACAGGGGCATCAGTTGTGAGCACGAAGGGACTGGTGGCTAAGGGAATATTCGAGAAGGGAGCGGGGTCAGGCGACGGATGAGGACGGTGGAGTCTGCCGGTAGAGGGAGCGTCTAGAGTCAGCGAGAATGATCGAGAAGGGGGGCGTGGCCTCGGTCGGTATATAAGGGGGAGATGCGCGTTGGACTCGGGGCTGTTGCGGTGGGGTGTCTGCCTGATGTCAAGTGAACGTGTCTTCAATAAAGTGCCATCTCAAGAGAAGTGTGTCAAATCGTCACTACACGTTGATTGCTAAGATCTCCCTCATTTACCGTACTCACGGCACACGAATTTAATTTGTGAGCTGATGAGATTTTGGGCGAACGGCCAATATTCAGCTCTTCCCCCTCCTCCTTTCGGCGAATGTAATGAGACGGAACAAATGCGAAAGAGACAATACATTGGGGTAGATAAGACAGGGAAAACGTGCTCGCACAAACAAGACGAGCGAGATCTATCTTGCTTGTGCGTGCTATTTAATTAGCAATGGCGTTACGTTTCAAGCTTCACGACTTCTGGGTAATCAACAGGGTACTGTCGCTCTTGTCCCATGACCAATAGCCACCGAAATGCGCTCGACGTCGACAGATATCAGAATGTCATTCTCACTGGAGGAATCCGATGAGCTACAAAGCTCTTGTTCACAGCTGTCCAGTAGATTTAAAGATCCTGGAGAGTGTTTGGATGGGCCGACCAGGATGCACAACAGGTTGCTATAGACTGCGGGGGAAACGCGGTTGGGCAGCCGAGACCGGTGCAGCGAAACCCATTGTTGTACTGTACATCTATGCACCCCACCACCATCATCATCATCATCGAGATGGGATCCACACAGGCGACCCGGTAAATAATGTATTGATGGCGATGATGATGCTGATGCATCACGTGCTTCTGCCAATACATCGTCTTGATTCATAGCATGTTTTAAAATCGTGCAATTCTGAATCTTGGCACGTGCACGAGCGAGCCGTCACAATGGCCCTGTACACACACTGACCGCACGCGCGCGCGCAGTGTCGCGGGTGGCGGGTTACAAGCCGCGTGATTTTACCCGCAGCTGCGTCCAATTCACAGCAGTTGAAGCGAGAGCACTTTTTTTCCCGGGCTATTTGTCTTTTGTCGTGTTTGTTGACTCTCTCTCTCTATGCTACTCGGCCGAAGGTCGCTTTTATTGTCGCATAAAAGCGGACGGAGGGAGGGGGGAGATCCTGAAATAACCAACAATGTCATCATCATTATTATTATCCAGGAAACAAAAGCAGACTCGGCGACTCCCAAGACTCGTCTGGACGAGGATGCTGCCGCGGGGAGGTTTTACCAATTCCTCTATCGGCGTGTTAATTAATTAGTGTCGGATCCAATTAAATAAATCTTGCCATTTTGGGACCACCTCCCTCTTGGGACGTCCGTAGATCCGCCTCTAGTCACAGGCCGATGGTGGCCATTCCACGTTTCTACGGCCGAGGACGGCCTCTGCACAACAACAACACAGCACAGCAGTCACTTCTAGCGCTCATGACTATAGCGAGCCCGAAGGCGAGCAAGGTCACCCTGACCCGGATAGTAACTCGTACGTGCAATCTCTCACTGTGCAGCCGTTTGACGACGGTACACGTTTAAAATGTAAAGGTTATATAATGTCCCTTCGCTCACACGGCCTGTTAGCAACTCAACGCGCATGCGCCGTGTCACGTCTCTAAAGCTAAGCAGGCGCTGAGCCTGCGTAGCAGCGCACGGGTCACGTGGGTCGCCGTGCACGCCGTGACGTCATAGGCGGCCTCGAAGGCCACGTGACGGCCACGTGCGGAGGGGCAGCAGACGTGCAGAAATTTAAATTGTTGTACTGCACTTGTATCTCCCCCCCGCCTCCACGTCTTCGCTAACCCCCCCCCCCCTCACTTCACCCCACATTAACCAACGGATACTGACCGTTGTGGTGAAGTATGGTCAAATTAATAACCCCCACATGGTGTGGGGGGGTCTCAATCCAGCAGTGGCTTGACCAAGGGCAATACGTGTACACGTGCGTGGTTGTCGCCCAGTATCTAAGGAAGCGCGGTGTGTGCACCGAGTGAAGAGTTTCCGCCGGTTCACGGTGACGACTCTAAAGTTGGCTGGATGCGTTGTTGTTGTGACCGGCGGGGGGGGGGGGGAGATGCTTAATGGAATAATCATAATAATTGATTAATGATACCGATTCGTAGAGCTGATCATGCACGCCACCGATGTGTTTCGACTCGTTGAGTGTTGTGTAAAGAGTGGCGTCGCAGTGGTTAGCGAACTGCGGCTGTTGTACTTGGCGACCTGGGGTGGATTCCCCCCGGCCACGGCTACCATCAGTGACGAGTGATATCTGAATCGGTGCCTTGAGTCCTTCACTACCAACCCGCACTCACGGGCGTGGTGAAGTATGGCCAAACAACCGCCCCCGCCACGGCGAAACACGGCCCGACCTTAATCCAGTTGTGGTTTAAAATTATATATATAAATCGCGGTTGTGGAACACGCCAAGCGGCCGTAACAAACAGCACGAGTATTAAAGGTGTAACATGTAACATCATCGTGGGCGATGGTAACGACGATCAATAATGGTTTGACGCGATTCCTTCCATCCACTGATTTTAAATCGAATTTTTCCCAGACTATAAACTGGAGGAATCCGATACAGACGTCCACCATGAATCGCGCCGATTCGTCGAATCGCGAGGGAAGGAATGAATTAATGAACGAGGCGGCGGAACGAAGTAGGAATGAAAGATGCTGGCGGGGGGGAGGCGATTAGTGGGGGGGGGGGGGAAATCACGTGACACGCTACAATGGAGGGTCCCCAACCCCTCCCCTCCCCCGCCCCACCCCTCAGCACGTACCACCTCCCCCGCCCCCTCCCCCAAAGCCGGGTAATAAATAATTAATCACAGCGTCACGTGACGCGGCGTGGGCGCGCAGTCCCCGCTTGAGCCGCTGGGGGGAGGGTTGGATGGATGGGGGATGGATAGGGGAGGGGGGATGGGGGATGGATAGGGGGGATGGGGGAGGGGTAGGGGAGGGGGATTGGGGGACGGATGTGGGATGGATAGAGGGGGATGGATGTGGGAGGGGTGGATGTGGGAGGGAGGGGGAGGGGTGGATGTGGGAGGGATGTGTGGGTGAGGGGAGGGGTGGGGGAGGGCTGTGTGGGTGAGGGGAGGGAGTAGGGGAGATGGATGGGAGAGGAGCGACTTGTCCGAGCCAGCCTTATCCAATGAGACAATTAGACCCCATTTAGAGCGTCATTGTCTCTTGCAAGGGGGATCGGGGCGGCCGTTGTGTTGCATGACACTTAAGCGAATGACAAAACCGGTAAAAGTCGGTTTGCTGGACGTATAGAAATGTATAGCGATTAACGCGCTTAGCTTTTCAACTCAGAAACAGAGAGGCTGATGCCCCGTGGTGTAAAAAGGTTGGCGCAATAGACTTTCCATCCGGTTCGATTCCACCTCCTGGCGCTGCAGTTTAAACAATGGGGACGTTTACATCATGAGGCCTCCTTTGCCAGTAACAAAATATAATAATAGGGTTTTCCCCCCCTTTTTTTCTGGCAACAAAACCGAAACCTTTTTTTTTACAGGGAATCATGTTTACATTAACCACAATACTTGTGGTCAGAATGAAGGAAAGCTGTCTCTGGTGTGGACCATCTTCTTGGTTCTTTCGGTAAAGTCACGTCGAAGGGAAATAATAAAATAATAAAAATAAAACATTATAAAATAATATGTGGACCAATCAATTTCAAGGACAATGAAAACATCAGTGTGTTTTTTTTTGTTTACATTCTGACCACAGGTATTGTGGTTAATGTAAACACGATTCCTTGTAAAAAGGTTTCATTTTTGTTGCCAGAAAAAAGGGGTAAAAAAACTATTATTAATGGGTACGTTTCTTTAATGCCCTATAGCCTCTGTCCCACCTCGCAGTTATACATTGATACGCCACAGTTGATCGGCAGGGGTGGTGGGGTCAAAGTGTGGGTAACGCTTACCTGATCCAACCGCACCTCCGATTAGCACGGTTGGCTACGTACGGTGCGAACGAAGTTCAAGATACATGCAATGCCCGGTCAGTGTGGAAGAGGACAACAAATACCTTCTTAGCGGAGTCCCTCCATCCAGCAGTGGCATAGGCAGGGCAGGGGTTGCACACTTATCTTGTATTTACCCCGTGGCATTCCGCCGTGCGGTTTGTTCGTGCTGGCCAATGGGTGACCTCATTACTACACTTCCACTGGAATTGATTACCGCTTCCTGGCTTCCAGAATCGATTCTGAAAAAGGTTACCGGTTTGCGGGTTACCCTTTCACAACCCCAGTACAGTAGCGGACGCGTCATAATAATAACATTCACGACATGTATTCATATACAGGCATCATAACGTTTCAGTTCGAGGAGTGGTGGCGCAGTGGTTGGCGCACGGATCAATGAACCCGGCAAACTGACAATTAGCCGTCTGAACCGGTGCAGCAGTAGACCGATATAGGTTTGCTAAATTATTAGAATTACCAAGTCAGATCGATAAAATTGGTACAGATTTGTGGGAAGCCGCCACTAGTTGTTGCTCATGAAAGCCCTGATGAGCACATCCTCCCATACTGGTTTCACCAGGTTCGTTGTTTGTATAAATCCGAAAGCTGTCTCACATCAGCAGTATTAATTGATACGCCACATTACATGAATTCCACATTACATGCACACAGCACACAAAGATCCCTCGTATAGCCTTAACAGGCTGTTAGGGCAAGTGCTGTTAGCGAACAGTACCTATGAAGGCCAGCGCGGCACACGAGGGGGTGGGTGGCCAAACACCACGCCCGGACGCCTTTGTCTCCCCAGTGGGGATGTTTACACACCGCATCAGGTACTCAGCGGAGCGCGCTAACCGCTGCACCACCGCTCCCGCACACAATACCACGTGCATTTATATCGTGTTTATATTTCACCGCATCTCAAGGTGCTGTGTACAAAAAAATGGGCATATTATCAGAGAAAGTTGGTCAGCTATAGGTAGCGGGAAATATGAAAGTATTAAGCCTGGGCTAGAACAGGGGTTTAATGTAGTCAACAGCACGGGGAGCTGGGGGGAAGGGAGTTACAGACATTGAGGGTAGCAGAGAAGAATGAGTGACCCTCATGCTAAATTTTGACGGGCGTTTTCAACAGAAATCTTAGCCGGAGTAGAGAGTGCTGGGGGGGGGGGGGGTTAGACGAGAGGTGGGAGCAGGGCCATCAATAGGGGGGGGGGCGGGACAAAGCACTCAAATAAACTTTATTATTATTATACCAGGTAAGGACCCACTGAGATACACAGCTCTTTTTCAGAAGCGACCGGCCACAATTGATAGCTCAACGAAGTGGCTTATCACGCGGAAATTTATAGCAGCCGAATACTCTAAACGCGTGTTTCTAAATGTGGAGGGAAAGACCCGAAGGACCCGGAGAAAAATCCACGCGACCACGGGGAGAGAAACGCGCAAACTCCAAATATACAGCAGCAGCAGGCGTCATTGTCGGGATCGAACCCACGACCTCCTGTCGAGCAGGCACCATGTGCCCCCCCCCCCCAATGCCTTCAAACTAAACCACAACTATTACACCTGACTGCGTGACGTCGAGGCGCGGGGCCCGGGCGGGAGTGGTAGGAGATGGCGTGGAGGTTCGTCGTGGGAGGTGGGTAGACAGATGAGAGGTAGGAGAATGTGGAGGGTCGTCGTGGGAGGTGGGCAGACAGGTGAGAGGTCGGAAGGTAGGAGATGGCGTGGAGGGTAGCATCGTGAGACGAGAGAGGTGTGTGGAGGGGTGTAGAGTGGGGAGCGGTAGTGTCGCGGTTAGCGCGCTGCGCTATGAACCTGGCGACTCGGGTTCGATTCCTGCTCACGGCCAACACCAGTGACGATTATCTAAACCGGTCATGGGTCTCCCCTAGATCGAGTCAGCCTCAAATGAGTGCCTGATGCGATGTGTGAGCATCGCCACTGAGGAGGCAAAGGCGGCCGGGCGTGGTGTTGGCCACCCACCCCTTCGTGTGCCGTGTCGGCCTTCATAGGTGCTCGCTAAGAGCACTTGCCCCAACAGTCTGTTAAGGCTAGACGGGGGATCTTTGTCTTTGTAGAGTGAGATGAGAGGCGAGAGATCGGCAGGTTTACTGGGTACATGTCAGACGAACCCAAAATGTCTTTAATTGCTGAGTTGTGATGAAGTGCATGGGAGGCGCGGTATCCACGATGGGTAGTGGTGATGACGTCTCCATGATATGTCTTGCACGTCATTCGCGACCAAAGTGACATGGAGAGCAACCTCATTGTTTGCAGCACAACCAGTCCAGCTTAACGCTTCTTCTTTCTTCCGTAAATCCAAAATAAATGGCTACGATTGCTGCCCCGGATAAGATTCAGACATATTTGAGTTCCATCAACAATTTGGTGGTGCAGCAGTACTTTGCTCACCGTGCGTACGAACCCGGCTGTTTTGAGTGTTGATTCCCTTCCACGGGTTGAATCGACCCTGCGAAGCCGATGCCACTGGATGCGAACTCATATGAATGAGTTTTTGTTTGTAAAAGCCGAACTGTTACCACTACAGTGGTCATTGTTGTGTTCAGGTGGGTGACTGTGATACAATTACTCGATTTAAATAACGTTTCTGGTGCATTCTATTCAGCCCATTCATTACCTGCGTGCGGTTAACACAATGGTACCCACCCACGTCGTGAATAAGTGATTAGCCGATTGTCTCGTGGAGAAACTCGCCCCCGCTACGGATAGGAATGTGGAATTTCCACCAGTGGCTCAGGTCGCGGCGCTACGCTCCGTCGAGTTTGGGACACTTTAACCTCATGACTACAACACGGATGTAAAACGAAATGTATTATTTGGCCAGTTAAGGCCCACTGAGCTATATAGTTATTTTTCATAAGCGACCGGACCACAAATGACAGCTCAACGGAGTGACTAATCGTGTGAAAATGTATAACAGCCAAACATTGTACTCTAAATTCGTTTTTTTTTTTAATGTGGAGGGAATACCCGGAGGATACGGAGAAAAATCCATGCGACCACGGCGAGACACACAAACTCAAAATATTACAGGCATCAGGGTCGGGATCGAACCCACAACCTCCTGTATACCAGGCAAGGGAGTTAACGTCTCACACTCGAGAACTCACGAAAACCCGTTCCATGGCACCTTTCACACTTATAAACGAAGGATCTCTCTACACTCTATTCCAAAGTATTGCATAGGGATTTCCTGAATTATATTTATCTCTCTTGCCGCCGGCAAGAAGAGTGCTTATGCCTGCGTGTCTACCCAGGATACAGGACACACAGACCTCTCTCTGCCGATAGCAACATCACCGGAAAACGAAATGCAGGACGCAACATGGTATTATTTGTATCTTTAAAAGAACCCTGTGAACTTCACGTCCTCCACAATCATATTCATGATGTAGTCGCCTTCGCTTGGAAAGCTCATCAGCCATCCCAGATCTTCAGTCCTCCCCGGTGTTGGCCATGCTTGAGATATTGCAGCTGGCGTCACGGCGAGGAGATGGAGCGATGGACATCGGTTCGAGTACACGTGATAGGTGTGGATTGTTGCATCCCCTTCATCCAGGGGTGCAGTTATCATGGATGACTAAGTCCCCAGATGTGCTTACAACTAAACCCTTGACCAGTCATCCCGGTATCCTTGACCTGAACCAGCCAGATCTCATCAGATCTCGGAAGCTAAGCCAAGACAAGCCTGGATAGTGCTTGGGTGGCTCACTGACCATCATGCACGAAACAGGTTGTTAAAGGCTGCTGTGGGGCAGCCAAACTATATTTTATTTTAGCAGGTAAGGCCCCACTGAGCTATGGACCTCTTTTTTCAGAGGCGACCTGGCCACCAATGGTAGCTCAACGAAGTGGCTTATCATGCGGAAATTTATAGCAGCCAAATACTCTAAACGCGTGTTTCTAAATGTGGAGGAGTAAAAAAAACGGACCTGGGAGAAAAATGCACGCGGCCAGGAGAGAGACACCGCAAACCTCAAATAAACAGCAGGCGTCAGATTTGGGGTCAAACCCACGACCTCCTGTATACCAGGCGAAGTAGTCAACATCTCGCCAGCAGTGGGCAGTGGCACGAGAAATTCCGTACGGTACTTGGCTATGCTCCCCACGTCCAAATCTAAATGCTCCGGCGCCTTCACAAACAATCAAATTAACCCAATCCCATAACAAACCGCACGGCGTGAAGAGGCCATCGAACCCAGCGGTGGGATCAACACAAAGGGCCTCGGCCGTGCGTGGACCACGCCCCCTCGCGTTTCTATTGGTCGACTGCCCCCCCTCCACCCACCTCAACCCCACCCCGCGGCGGCGATCACGCCGACAGCACGCGCAATCAGCTCGCGTCCCCATTGGCTGACGACAAATCCGACCGCACCCCACCATTGGCTGACAACCAGTGTGACCACGCCCCCCACCCTCACCCGCCAGAGCCCTGAGATGGCGTCTGGCAGTGAAAATGGAAGCCTGCTGTAGTTTTTAATCGCTTAAGCAAACGCAGCTGGGTTAATATTCCCCCCACACACACACGGCCCGCCATGGGAACGCGGAATTTACACCACCCACTCACTTTTTAATGTTTACAAGTATAGTATAGATGTGTATACACGTTTCTGTACGCTTCACGATATGGCGTGTTTACATTGTGATCCATTTAGAGACACCCCACCACAATCAGGTCGACATCAAAATCAACATTTTCATTAAAAGCCACGCGTCACCCATTAAAACACGATTTTATCGCTCCTGATACAGTATACAATTTCAACACTGCCCCACTGGGAAGAGATCATTAAGTAGTGTACCCATACATTGATCTCCCCAGTACAGTACATCACAATTTGCATATTAACACACGTACTGTTTACACATAAACAGTTCCAGCGGGGTTTAGCATACATTGCTGCCGACACAAATGCAGATCGTATCGCTTGATACTCCCTTGACAAGGCAGTGTCCGTGTTCATGGAAGGAAATCCCCCAGATTCGATGCCGCCACCGCCGCCACACATGCGCAGGGAACTGGCGGCGCTAAGAGCGATGGACCCTCTGGGGCTGCGGCACAGAACGACATTGAGTCTTGGAGGAGGAGGAGGGGGTGGGGTGTTAAACTATACAACACGCACATGTACAACTATAATACAATACAGCGGGGTGGATGACGATGGTTGGTCGATGGGAGGGGTGGTGGCAGGGCGGCGTTCGCCCTCCTCCTCCAACCCCTCTCACGGCCATCGCACCACCACCAGAGTCGTGAATGGGATGGAGTCCGTAGAAGCTGCTGCTGCTGTTGTTGTTGCTGCTGCTGCTGTGTGAGATGATGGTGGAGGTGGAGGACTCCCACCACCACCACCACCATCGCCTCCCCCCCCACCACACACAGCCCTGGCTGCGATAAAAGCCCACTGCCACCGCTCCGCTTCTACTCACTCTTCCAAAAAGCCTCACGGATGAATTGTCTCTCTCTTTCTCTGTGTGGGTGGGTCTTTGTGTTGTTGTGTGTGTGTTTGTTAAATCACGAACATGTTGTACCACATTTTGCCTGCAGCCAAGACAATCACCACCCTGGTGGTGGCGGCGGCGTTTGGACCAAGCCATGTCCAGGCGTCACATTGTGAAGCCGCCGGTGGCTTCAAGTTAAGCTTTTTATTTTATTTCATAAACGTCTATTTATATATATTGTCGGCGGCGAAACGTCCCGTGATGGTGTAGGGGGTTGTGGTTCGAGACTTGGGTTGTGAATGTGGCCGGAGCACAGATGCAAGTTCCAGCGACGACGAAGGGATGGCGATCCAGGACCTTATTGTTGTTATATTCATAATTATAATTAGCGCTAATGTTGGCTACAATTATACTCGTATGTATTGCATTGTAAAGTCGTCCGTAATGAGCTCTGTCGAATGATGCTAATGGTCTATTGTGCTTAAATGTATGCCCGTGTGATATTTAAATGCATTTAAATTCACGTAATGTATATTTCAAAGTGTAACTTGCATATCTAACACGTTGCTTTATTAAACTACGTGCATTTTAACTCGGCTCTTTAATGTGACATTTATAGAAACCGCAATGTAATCGAGAACGTGTAAGAAACAATGTACACATGATTGCTGTATATACATTATCGTCTTGCATGCAATTGCTTGGAGACTGGTAAGTTTGTGGTGTGTAAACGGTGTTCAGCTTGTCTTTAATGCTAATTTTACAAACATGTTATTCTAATACTGCAGTGGAAACATTATAAGATGGCAATTCGACTTAATACGCCTAAGTGAGGAACCTAACACTTTTGTACAGTCACAAACGCTGAAATCGTACCACGTTAGAACCTAAAAGTTAATTATCTTGCTCTGGGAATGTGTAATGTTTTAATGTACGCTGGCTCTTGTTTTACCAATTAAAACTTGACGTGGGACATTTTATACTGCACATGTGCGGAGCGGGAGAGGCTTTTGTAAGCTGTGGATTAGACAAAGGGAGCCGCGAGTACAACACAAGTCTATGAAGTCATTTTATCCACGTGGTTTTTAAATGTTAAGAGTTTTATTCCTCTGGATATTTTTTAAACCCATTTCTTCAACATAGGAGACACAACAAAGACAACATATCCCACGTGTAGCCTTGGCATACTATTGAGGGCAAGTGCTGTTAGCGAGGGGGTGGGTGGCCAACAACCACGCACGGACGTCTTTGTCTCCCTCGTGGCGATGTTTACACGACCGTCCCGGGTACTCATGTTGAGGCTGAGTCGACCTAGGGGCGACCTCGACACGTATAACAAGTCACTGGCGTGTCCGTGAGCGGGAATCGAACTCGGGTGGCCGCAGTTCGTAGCGCTGCCCCCCCCCACAAGAAGCAAGGACGTGAACACGCGCGCCTCACACACGGTGTGTAAACATCGCCACCGGGGAGACAAAGGCGGCCGGGCGTGCTGTTGACCACCCACTCGGTGTGCCGTCGCCGGCCTTCATAGGCGCCAACTCGCTACCCAGGGTTTGTCCCCACCAGTCTGTGTACAAGGCGCTGTAGCACGGCGTGTGTGTAACACGGCGTGTGTGTGTGTGCGGTGGTGGTGGTCTTTGTTGTGCTCGGTAATGGCGGAGCGCGCGAGTCTCTCCCCTCGTCCTTGAGCCTCGCGCGGGGGGCGGGGCGCGGGGGGGGGTCGCGCGCGGCACAAACAGCCCCGCCCCGTCGGCACCGCGGCGCGCCATTGGCTCGCGCGCGGCAGCCAATCGCCGCGCGACGTGTGTCCGCAGTGGCGGTGGGCGCGCGCTCCGATTGGCTGGCTCCGGTTTTAAAAATAAACGGCTTTTTTTTAAAAAAACCCGCAGGGGGGTGGGATAGGTGGGGGGGGCGGGGTTGGAGTGGTGGGGGGGCGGGGTTGGAGTTGTGGGGGGGCCGGGTTGGAGTGGTGGGGGGGCGGGGTTGGAGTGGTGGGGGTGAGGGGGATGGAGGGGTGGGGATGAGGGGGCTGGAAGGGCGGGGTGAGGGGGATGGAGGGGTGGGGGTGAGGGGGTTTGAGGGGCGGGGTGAGGGGGATGGAAGGGCGGGGTGAGGGGGATGGAGGGGTGGGGGTGAGGGGGTTTGAGGGGCGGGGTGAGGGGGATGGAAGGGCGGGGTGAGGGGGATGGAGGGGTGGGGGTGAGGGGGATGAAGGGGCGGGGGTGAGGGGGATGAAGGGGCGGGGGTGAGGGGGTTGGAGGGGTGGGGTGAGGGGGATGGAGGGGTGGGGGTGAGGGGGATGAAGGGGTGGGGGTGAGGGGGTTTGAGGGGTGGGGTGAGGGGGATGGAGGGGTGGGGGTGAGGGGGATGAAGGGGCGGGGGTGAGGGGGATGGAGGGGCGGGGGTGAGGGGGATGAAGGGGCGGGGGTGAGGGGGTTGGAGGGGCGGGGGAAGATGGCTGTGTTATTGAACTCGGTCCACAGAGTTGAAGATTCACCGCCACCACCACCGCTTGGTGTTTGTTGAACTTATTTCGCACACGAACATTGAGGCACTTGATCCTCTTCACGTGTTTAGAGCCCTGTCGAGCCAGCGAGGGAAATTCCACATTCCTCTGGGTGTGTTGAACTTCAAGGACAGTGCTTATATCATCAGAGTTGTTTACTTTTGTTTGCATTTTGACTGATTGTGGTGTGGTTATTGTAAACATGATCCCTTGTATAAAGGTGTCAGTTTTTGCACCAGTTGAAAGGGTAAAACCCTATTACTATGTGTTGAACTTCTTTCGCACCGCACCGTAGCCAACCCGTTGCTAATCGGAGGCGCTGGTGGGAAGGAGAACTCCACGTGCACACACACACACACAACACTCCACGTGCGCACACACACAACACTCCACGTGCACGCACACACACAACACTCCACGTGCACGCACACACAACACTCCACGTGCACGCACACACACAACACTCCACGTGCACACACACACAACGCTCCACGTGCACGCACACACACACAACACTCCACGTGCACGCACACACACACACAACGCTCCACGTGCACGCACACACACACAACACTCCACGTGCACGCACACACACACAACACTCCACGTGCACACACACACACACAACGCTCCACGTGCACGCACACACACACAACACTCCACGTGCACGCACACACACACAACGCTCCACCACGTCAGCGTGGTGGAGCGATATCAAACCGGGTTTCACGCCTTCACCTCCCCCCCAGGTCAACTCAACCTTGGGTCGACTCAACGAGTACTGTGCCAGCTATTGTCCGCCCCCCATGGAGTGGAGTGGGGGGTGGAGTTTGTCGTGCGCCGTGCTGACCTTAGGGGCCATCCATCGAGTCGGGACGCACAAATCTGTCACAACTTGACCCCGACCGCCCTCCCTGCACTCACGCGGACTTTACCCCCCCCCCACCTGCGTGCGTGTGACGCCCCCCCCCAATCCTATAGAACGGACGATATTGAATCCACGCATAAACGAAGGATTAATAATATTCACGTGTTTCAGCAAACAGATCGTCCACCGCCGGACTATCTAACTCATTTGAGGGCCAATGTAGACACATTATTGTCGAGGCTTCAACCCCCCCCCCCCCCGTTTCCTAAGCGCACATTGTCAGTAGACCCCCCATACTCAAGCGAACGCATTTGGGTTAACCCCCCTCTATGCGTACGTACTAAATGCCCCCTTAATAGGTGCTCGCTGACTTGCAACTCTCTCTGCGTGCCCCCCAACACGTGTTGGGGGGCACGCAGAGGGAGAGAGTGAGTGAGCAAGTGACGACATCAGTCGCAGGACGCATTAAAACCATAAACATTACCTCACCAGCACCAAGCGTGTTGTCATTTACATTCATTTGTGAACAGCAGCAAGGCCAATAAGGCAAAGTAAAACAAGTTTAATGTGTGGTCGCAGGCTTACGCAACCAATATTATCTACAACAGAGAGTTTTTTTGTTATATCGCGTAAATATAAATGTGTGTTGTTAAACCCGCCACCACCCGACACAGCCAATGAGTGAGATTTGTCACGTTTCAGTTTTTTCAGTTTCATGTATTTGTTGTAGCCCTGTGAGCCATTCGGCTCTTGAATCGGGTGCAAGCGCAACAAACTAAAACATGAACAAGAAAACATCTTTTATGCGCAAACAGAAAAATACAGGAAAAAACTGCAAAGTCTTCCAGAAAAAAAAGCACCGTACACCAACGCTGTGTGCAAAAATCCCAGTGGGATGTAAGTCAAATAACAACAACCACAAGACAACTTAGATTAAAGCCATCAGTCTAACTCCGTACTACAACAAACAAACATGGCCAAACCAAAAAACTTTTCGAAATCACCAAAATAAAGCCATCAGCAATGTAACAGTGATCAAAGAACGTGCATAATTCTTTACCGGGTACGCTTCAACAACAGGACGGGTTCCCCCCACTGGGTCGACTCAGCCATAAATCAGTGGCCCCGTTGCGTCGTTGGCGAGCACACGAGGCGGCCCGGCCACAGCAAACCCCGAGTTGCCTGTTGGAAGCCCTAACGCGTGGATCCACTGCTGGGTTGAGGGTCTCTCCCACCACACCGTGATGGTTATTTAAAAAGATAAAACATTTTACCGCGTTGGTCAATGCGTGCGGTATGGATAAGGGTGCTGCGGTGGCTATGAGATGTTAACTACCTCGCCTGGTATGAAGGAGGTCGTGGGTTCGATCCCTACCCTGACACCTGCTGCTGTATATTTGGAGTTTGCGTTTCTCATCATCACGGTGGCTATGAGATGTTAACTACCTTGCCTGGTATGCAGGAGGTCGTGGGTTCGATCCCTACCCTGACGCCTGCTGCTGTATATTTGGAGTTTGCGTCTCTCTCATCATCACGGTGGCTATGAGATGTTAACTACCTCGCCTGGTATGCAGGAGGTCGTGGGTTCGATCTCTACCCTGACGCCTGCTGTATATTTGGAGTTTGCGTCTCTCTCATCATCACGGTGGCTATGCGATGTTAACTACCTCGCCTGGTATGCAGGAGGTCGTGGGTTCGATCCGTACCCTGATGCCTGCTGTATATTTTGAGTTTGCGTCTCTCTTTCTCATCATCATCACGGTGGCTATGAGATGTTAACTACCTCGCTTGGTGTGCAGGAGTCGTGGGTTCGATCCCTACCCTGACGCCTGCTGTAAATTTGGAGTTGATCAAACTACCCTAACCCTAAGATGTAAATGTCACCCCTGGAAAAAAAACCACGTAAATAACTGCGTAGAAAATGTTCCGGTAATATGAATCATTTTGTATTCGCGACATCTAGAAAGATAAGCGATTGCGTTTTGTAACAATGGGTGGAGGGGGGGGGCTGGTTCGCGGAAATGTTTACATCGGGCTGACGTGGTCCGCGAGCCAAAACAAGTTTGAGAAACACTGCCTGAGACGGCCCAAATGTCTCACCATGTCTGGCGTGCGGCTTACCCATTTCATTTCAGAGCTAGAAAGGGGCAATCAACTTGTGGTGCCTTGGGTTAAACAGGCAATTTCAGTTTCAGTTTTTCAGTTTAATTTATTAGGTTTGGAGTGACTCCGGGAGTAACTGGTCTTTCAGGGACATTGCCTGACAATGCAGCGCTCTGCTTGAAGTTAAATTAGTTGGTGATGCTGCTGCGTTTGTATGTGGGTTGAACTTATTTCGCACCGGACGTAGCCAACCGTGTCAATCTGCGGTGCGGGTGATGCACAAGAACAGTTAACACAAAAAATGGGTTGAGTTTATCTGCTTGAAATAATTCTGAAAGGATATTTCATGGCCTCATTAAATTATGTCGATCGTGTAATTAGGACTTAATTGGTAAATTAATTATTCGCCGGGATGAAACCAAAATCAACGTACAGGCCCCGTTAACAAACGGTGGATTACAGTCTTCGTATGTGTACAGAGTGGTTGAATGACAACACGGGATTTGGTGTGTTTATAAGGTCATCGCCTGCCATCTAGAGGTGCATCTGGGTCATTGTAGAAATGAAGGTTTCAAGTCCCATGTCCCTCTAGCTGGTTAAATAACGTCAAGTCAAATTGCACCCAACGACCAATGGAACGGAAATCATAAGCACTGGCGTTCCTTACATTCCACATTCCTATGGCGGGAGCCATAGGATAAGCACTATATTTGTGGTAAAAACAAATATGTAAATAGCCAAGTTTGTGAAGGTCACCAAGACAGCTCAAACATTCACGCGTTATTAAACAGGCACTGTGACTTAACGCCCCCGTCAAGAGACTGATCACTACGATAATTCCTAAGCCAATTTGGTTGCATAACAACATTCTGACACTATGCGGTAATTAGTATAAAAACTAGCTAAAATGGTGTTGCTCTTGTCGAAGTGGAACAGTCAGTGTTTCGATCATGCACAAACGAGGGCAGAGTGGTATTCATCGTTACTGATACTCTCAAGCCTGTGGTGAAAATTCCACATTTTTGTGACGGGAGCCTACAGCCTATTTTCATCCTGGAATAGTTCCCACTCACGTGGGGTCTGCTGCCCCCTGCTCCTCTTGCTCCACTCGTTTCTATCGTGGGCTATCTCAACGTCTACTCCACAATCCTTCATTTACTCATTATACTGGTTCACTACAGTCATTCACATCACCTCTTTATAGGCCTATTTCTCCGTTCCTGCCCCTGGTGCTTCAATGTTGATCTTACACATTGTCCGGCTTCCATCTTCCATGGAAACCATGGTCAGCATTTAACTGGATCCACACAAACCACAGATTTTGTGGATATCTGATGCACAAGTGGAATGTAAAAGCCATTTCTTTCGTGTATGCATGTGTGTGTTGCACTTATTTTGCACCGTACGTAGCCAACCGTGCTAATCGAAGGTGCAAACTGTGCCAATGAACACCAAGACATGGAATCATACAACATCACACTGCTCCAAATATATACTTAAAGGTAGTCTATCAGCAATTCACCAACTCTTATAGTTTCAACTTATGAGCGAATATTAATAACTCATGAACATATTGTTCTCTCGCGGATCCTCCACTTTCCAGACATATGCGTCCTGCGTAAATATTGTATCGAAAGGCTGTAATTCCCATCACAATACATTTTCTCACAGAAAGGAAGTGTATTATTCTTGTTGGTCAAGAGGTATTCGCTTTAAATAATCATACAAATGTCAAGTTTTTCCAACGGAAAGTACTGGCCTGCAAGACTTAATGAAAACGCTTCCTCTTGGCATTGCATTAGTACAGTACCAAGTTATACTGCTCGTCGCTTTCCATAACAGCCATGGAATTTAGAGCCCTTCATCAATCTACACCTGGATGAACGGCCTCCTCACTCTGTGTGCATCATGGGGATTGTTTGACCATACTTCACCACGCTGGTCAATGCAAGTGGGTTAGGTCGATTAGCGGCTGTGAACAGGTGGTGGAAACTCCACATTCCCATGATGGGATTCAGTCTCTATACAGAACAACATTGACTTTCAGCCAAGTGTGCTGCAACTTCACAAGGTAGTGGTTATTTAATCGACCATGGATAGTGATAATGGGGAGGGGGACGCAAAACCCTAGTTAGGATTAGAACCCGATAAGGGACAACCCTTTGACCTCCCCAACCTATAGAAATAATGGTCTCCATAACAGTGCCAAATTTCCACCACTGACTCAGCGCTGGCCGATTGAAAAGGACAACTCCCCAACCTATGCAGACAGACTCGGAGGCCAACCGAGATTCCAAATTCAATGAGCAGCATTTACACGATTTCCATTTCTCTGCTCTTCTGTAATTATCACCGTCCCTTGTGAGGTCATTTTGTGGGAGCTCAACTGTGGCCGTCTTGCGGATAAACTGATCCTCGCCACAGAGGCAATGGGGAATGTTGAACTCACAACGGCTCGCCCCGGGCTCGCAAACCAGGAGAGCAGGGGCCAGGATTTGTCTGTCCGTCACAAACGGGTCTCGAAATAAGCATGGGGCGTGAGTAAACTGACACTGCAGGGACGAAAGCATAATTTGTAACCGTTAAAACACCCCGTTTGTTGTGCAATATTAATTAAAGACCCTTGTGCTCGCTTTCTGCAATATCGATGTTTTTTTATTTTGTTATTAAACTATAACATATTTTTTTATTTTACCAGGTAAAGCCCACTGAGCTGCTATGTAGCTCTTTTTCAAAAGCGACCACGTGGCCATCACAAATGATAGCTCAACGAAGTGGCTCATCACGTGGAAAAAACCCCCATGCGACCAAGGGGAGAGAGACATGCAAACTTCAAATAGCAGCAGGCGTCAGGGTCGGGATCGAACCCACGACCTCCTGTAGACCAGGCGAGGTAGTTAACATCTCATAGCCACCGTAGCGCCCCCATTGTTGTTGCTCTGCTGGTGCACCACGGATCCGCCGTGTAGGATAGCCGGGAAACTAGCTCAAGGGGGTCGTTATGCATGAAAACAAACTCAATCTCAAGCATCGTCATCAGAGTGTAATGACAGGGTGCCACCAGTCGGCCTGAAGGGGTAATCGCGGTTATGGGTATATGACGTAACGCCTAATTATGAGGGGGGCGTATTTGAGGTCAAGGTGAAGCTGGAGTCGTCGAAGCTCCGGGAACCTGCTTGAAGGTTCTGGAAGGGGGCGTGGCCGGAGGCGGGGCTTGGCTGCACTGGGGCAGATATAAGGGGGACCGAACCAGAGGTTCGGTGCTGTGGCGGGTCCTGGGTCCTGGCGGCGTCGCTGCTCGCCGTCATCTCTCTTCGTCGTCCGACCACGTGGCTCTCATCGTCGCCATCGCTGCGCTAGTCGGACGGCTGCGTAGTTGGACGCCGACGATGGGGCTGTGTGATAGGGTCGGCGATGTGCAGCTGCGTTACATAAATGTATCGCCCAGTGTGTTCCTAATAAATAAGAAGCCTTCTACACGACGTGTCTCAGAAGCCGCTCACTACAAGAGTAAGGGCGGGGGCGGGGGGGTAAGATGGCTTCGACAAGTGTCCAGGCAGGGATTTAATTTGACGACGACACTCCAGAGAATTAAAATGAATGTCGTGCACTTGCTTCGGCGACCTGGGGTCGTGCGGAGAGTGACCGCCAGGGGCGCACTGCGAGGGTGGCCGTGTTGGCGCCAACCCGCGTGCGAATTGTGTAACAGCCCCGAGGCAAGATTGCAGACTCAACAACGACGACGGTGGTGGGAACGCACGCTGGAATTAATGTCCTCCAGTTTTTTTTATACAAACAGTAATATTCCTCCCTCCCTTCCTTACTCCCTCCCTCCCTGAAAGGTGTGATGACAGATATCGAAACGACGTCAATCAAAGCGCTTTACAGGGTATTAGTGGGTCGAGGTGACGTGAGAGTGGGGTCGAGGTGACGTGAGAGTGGGGTCGAGGTGACGTGAGAGTGGGGTCGAGGTGACGTGAGAGTGGGGTCGAGGTGACGTGAGAGTGGGGTCGAGGTGACGTGAGAGTGGGGTCGAGGTGACGTGAGAGTGGGGTCGAGGTGACGTGAGAGTGGGGTCGAGGTGACGTGAGAGTGGGGTCGAGGTGACGTGAGAGTGGGGTCGAGGTGACGTGAGAGTGGGGTCGAGGTGACGTGAGAGTGGGGTCGAGGTGACGTGAGAGTGGGGTCGAGGTGACGTGAGAGTGGGGTCGAGGTGACGTGAGAGTGGGGTCGAAGTGACGTGAGAGTGGGGTCGAGGTGACGTGAGAGTGGGGTCGAAGTGACGTGAGAGTGGGGTCGAGGTGACGTGAGAGTGGGGTCGAGGTGACGTGAGAGTGGGGTCGAGGTGACGTGAGAGTGGGTCGAGGTAACGTGAGAGTGGGGTCGAGGTGACGTGAGTGTGGGGTCGAGGCGACGCAAACCAAGAAGCAGTGTTAATAAAGCGACGACGTATTTGCAAAACGACGTCAAAGCGGGTGTTGTAAATCTGGTTTACACAGTCTCACGACTCAGGAGGGTCCTGTCGAGTGTCTAGCAGTAGGGGGCGACGATTGCTGTGTACTTACAGAATAATTCCATAGGGCAACTTGCTGGTGATTTTGTTATTTGAAAACAAATGGGCCATAACGCGAAGGACAATCGCAGAATCTTTAACTTCCACTGTGAGACAGACGGCGGCGCCTATGTCACGGTTAATAGGCCCTCAGTTCAGTAAGGATAAGGGCGCCACGATAGTGAGATGTTTACAACCTCGCCTGATATAAAGGAGGTCGTGGGTTCGATGCCGACCCTGACGCCTGCTGTATATTTGGAGTATGCGGTGTCTCTCTCTCTCTCTCCGCGGTCGCGTGGATTTTTCTCGGGGTCCTCCAGTTTCCCCCCCTCCACATAGCGCGTTTAAATTATTGTTTGGCTGCTCTAAATTTCCACGTGATGATGAGCCACTTCGTTGAGCTATCATTTGTGATAGCCAGGTCGCTTCTGCAACAACAAAAATAGTTATATAGCAGCTCAGTGGTGGGCCTTACCTGGTAAAATAAAAACAAGTGATGTTTAGTTTTAGTTGCGTTTAGGACTTGGACAACAACAGGCGGGTTGAGTCACGTCTGGTGAAACTCGTTCGTGGGCAGGATTGATGCATGGTGCAAAGGCCGTCACGTGCTCGAGACACTCCCAAGCTCAGCGGGTGTTGAGGTATCAGAGACGCGGAAACATAAATCATGAATGAATAAGGAACAATAATGGTAGGGGTCATTTAATTGGAGGATCACAAGACATCTGGACCATGCTGTCAATATTTCAGTTTTTTCCCTTCGTCTTCTTCCACTAAGCACCCCGGTTTCTCATCACATCCAAAGCTGACACTCGTTACGAGAATGAGGCTTTCCAGTGAGACTTTTATGGGCAAAATAAAGGATTGTAATCATAATAAGAATAACATTGGCATCATCCTATGGGTAGAATGGCCGCACCAATGGGAGGGTAGTGGGTTCATTAAACACATACTTGACTTAAGAGGCAACATGTCTATTCTCTGACCACAACGGGGTAACTATATAAACGTACAATGGGATAGCTATATAGTGGTAACCACCACGGGGTAACTATATAACCGGGTCAGGTCAGTTAACACACTGCCTGACCCACGATGCCGAGCGTGAAGACTGGAGACCTAAGAGGCGTATCACGGCGGGTTCCATTCCAGAAGATAGCCCCGATCGGCTCTTGGGACCTCCCTTTTATGCCCCTGAGCGTGAAGTGGCTCCGCCTTTGGGCACGCCCTCTTCTGGATCCTCCCAGAAGGTTCTGGCCCATACACCACGTGTCCCTCTCGCCACCTTTGGCCCACATTCTTACCCTGTCCTGGTCACGTGCCCTCTCGGGTTCAACCAGACTGCCACATCCTCAACTGCCCCTCTCTGACAGTCACCTGAACCATGCCCCCTAGGGCCCCTTTCCATGCCATAACATACTCTGGTGTCAGAGAGAGGCTCTAACCCTCGCAGTTCCACTCTTCTATCAGTAGGTGGCGCTAAACGCCGCAGTGACCCAATTTCACATCACTACAGGTCCAGGAGTGGCTTGGCTGCGAATGAAGATCCTCCGTGCATTTTCTTTGGTTGGCTGAGCAGAGATACACTCCGACTCGACCGTGATTGCTATTGACGCAACGTCACATTTAGTGGGCCCTCTCGCCAAGACGTCAGGCACCAGAGTCTCGTGTATGTACAGGACGTTGAACTTCTTTCGCACCGTACGTAGCCAACCGTGCTAATCGGAGGTGCGAGGGAAGGACAACAAACTACGCACACAAAAAGCAGCTCTAAAAAAGAGTTTTCAGTGTACATTTAAAAATGCATTGCCTCCAGTGGCTTCCTGATATCGGAAGAGCTTTCCAGACGGCCCCAGAAGCTCATATGAAAGCGCGCGACGCGGTAACCGACATCTTTGTTCGACGGTGAACAACAAGCCGCTGCTGCTACGAGGATGACCGGAGTTCGCGTGATGGTTCATGCTCCTTGACGAGGTTAGCAGGGTACTGTGGTTCATTTGTGGCGAGCACTTTGCGTGTAATGAGTGAAAGCACAGAGGTACGAATAAACTCATATAAAGTACTTATTGAACAAAAACGACGATTGAAAGCCACGTGCGTTGCCGTGTCTCCGAAACGAAATCTGCGTTGTAGCGGAGGCGTGCAGTAGTGGGCGCGCAGCTGCTGGAGGGCTAGGCGCTCACCTGCAAAGTGCGTGGATGTGAAAACTCACAGTCGCCCCCCCCCACTCCTTGCGACTGCGCACACCCCCCGCTGACTTGCCGAGTGGGGGGCCACGTGTTCCCCACCCACTCGAGATCCACTGTGGACACATTTACACTTTCCAGCCATTTGCACGCTGCTCGTTGCTCGCTGCACGAACCTTCATTTGCATTTCCACAGCAATACCCCGAATTACGTACCCCCCTTTAACGTCGTTTCGCAGATACGTCGTCACTTTGTAATTAATGCTGCTACCTGATTAGCGTCGCCTCGACACCCACACTCACGCCGCTGGCAGCGTCGTCCGCCCTTACTCTCGCTATCCATCGCCTCTCAGCCTTCGCCTCCTCCACCACCCACTACCAATGTACGTCGCTCTGATTGACGTCGTGTCGCATCTTCGTTGCCGCACCTTTCAGGAACGCATCCCCGACGTAAACCGGGGTAGTGCTGTATCTGGCGATGGAGAAGGGGGACTGGTGGCACAGTGGTTTGCGCGCTGCGCTACGAACCCTGTGAAAAACAGTTACATTCCCACCAGCAGCTTACACCGGTGGTGCTGAACCACACTTTCACCTACTTGAACTGAACAAGTAGGGTCAGGTAAACCCTGTCGCTGACACAGTGATAACGGCTTGTACACAAACCAATATTGGAATCCTCTTTCCAGTCAATGTTTAGCAATCGGAATATTTGCCAGTAGGACACGAATTAGACAGGCGTGCTCACCAAGCCTGGCTCGACATCATTGTCATCGCTGTAGGGCGCTTAAATGTCTGCCTCCTTCCCACGCTCACATGAGCATTCGCATGTAGGGAGGAGTGGTGCTCATTGTATGATGATGATGGAAAAATTATGATGATGGAGAAATTATGGTAGAGAAATGAAGATGATTATGGAGATATGATGATGGAGAAAAGACGATGGAGATATGACGATGGAGAAATTGATTATAGAGAAATAATCAGCACCTCCGATTAGCACGGTTGGCTACGTACGGTGCAAAAGAAGTTCAATATACATACACGCGTTTCCTGAGTGGAATTGCAGATGAATACCCATTTGTCACTCTGACTAGAGAGCTTCGCCAAAACGGACGAAGACTGAGGCAGCAGAAGGTGTAAGGAATGTTTATTAATTACGGCCACGTGATTTTGATGACTGATCATGATCGGAGTGAATACATATGGAGGAAGGTGGAATATTCACTGGCACCGCTGAGTACTTATATTTACCTCGCCCGGCAGAGAATTCGCCATATACCACCAGTCCCGTTTAATTTTGCACATTTCATCATCCATCATCATCGTCTCCATCATCCCTCCATGGTAGATAAAATAGCGACCACCTGGGGGCAACACGTGGGGCAGTTGCGTCACGGGGCAGGTGAGAGGTGGCAGTGACTCGCGGGGTGCGGGGTTTCATCCAGCAGCGGAGAGGTCATACACGGTGAGCGCGAAGGGGCGTTCCCGCCATGCGGCTCTTTGTCCTCTTATCTTCACGGAATTTCTGTAGCGCCTTAACAAAGGCGCTTTACACTGAACCAGCAACGCCGCCAATTACGCATGTGATGGTGGCGATGAGGTGAATGAAATAGATCGGAGGAAGCAATGGGCGGCGAATGCCGTGGCGCGTGATTTCGGTGAAAGAAGCGAAATTGATGAGAGTAAATGAGGATGAAGGGATTGGCTGTGGGTTAATGGGCGATGGCCATGTAATGAGAATATGAAGAATGAACAGTGACGTTGGTGCTGGTTATGAGGGGGAGATTGAGGGGGGAGGGTCGTGGGGTGAATTAGGGAGCAATAAGTGAGTTTTGAATGAGGAGCGGAAATTCGTGATCGAAGGTGACTGCTTAAGGGGAGGGGAAGTTTGTTCCAGTGAAGGGGTTAATGGGGGCGAAGGCCGTTTAAATTGTTTTAAATGTTACACGTAATTTAACGTAAAATATAATTGATGAAATATGACGGGGGAATGGGTCGCTATGGAATGTCTTGTGGTGACGACAAAATGTCCAACAGTCGAGCTGTTACTGTTAAGGAATAACTAAGGGGAGGAAAACAAACGAAACAGACGCAGTTTATTCCATCACCGATTCTGCTTAAGTCAGAATGTGTTTGTCATCTGCTGTGTACCAGCTGCCGTGTTTGTGTACAAAGTAGCTCTGCGTGTGATGCTGCGGCTATCAAACTACTTTTGGTCAAAGACAACAAAACCCCTCTTGGCCTCGAATCACTGCACCAGATTGAATTAAATGATGACGTCACCCTGCTGCTGCTCTATTTAAGACCGGGAGCAACAGGAGAGCTTCACCATTCTTGCCCGATGAAGCTGATTGTAATTACCAGCGAAACGTCGTACTACTCAAATTTTAAAATGCTGTTGATTCTCTCTTCAGCACACCGGTGGGCTAAAGAAGTGAATTATTTTGTCCTTTGAAAAACGTGACACATTTTTTACTGTTTGGCCGTGTCGGGTGGTGGAGGGTTACGACACATTTATAAATAACGCGATCTGACCCAAAAACTTATATTATGAACAACAAACCCCAATAACAACTATTATTATATTCTTCTTCTGCGAAGGGTCGCTGACCTCTCCTCACCGATCGTCAAAGTTTCTGTGGCGCGCTCATCCATGTGGCCGGAATTGAGCTTCTCGCCGTCTCGCGTTGCTTTGTTGTGTGACTGCTCCTCGGTGCCGTGGGAACACGACGCACTGCCGGGGGGGTGCTTGAGACGAGACGGACTGTCAGCTCCCACCTCCACCCCCCCCCCCCGTGTGTCCCATGGCCTTGCAGCATCACACCACCACGAGCAGAGTAAAATAGAAGTAAGTAATATTTAAAAACAACTTTTTTTTAAACACGCTTTTATGAAATGTACCCTACTAGTAATGGAAGAACTCCACGACTCGAGGAAGTGGCCCCGAAGCTTGTCATAACGTCAGGGTCCGTGGTGATTTACAGCCAACGTCAGTTGAGTGTGGACAATTCGACCCAAGCCAAAATATAACATATACAAAAGAATGTTTAAAAATATATTTTTGAATTTTTTTGATAGAATATAGTATTGTCATCAGTATGACATAAGTGTAGCAAGTTTGCGGTCGATACCACATTGGGAAATGGGTTAAAATCGAGTTACAAGATTTGAGGTTACACAACAGAGTGAGTTAATAGAAAGCGTGTAAAAAGATTGTTTACAATTTTGTTTTATTTTTAATGATAGAATATAGTATTGTCATCAGTATGACATAAGTATACAAAGTTTTCAGTCGATACCAAATTGGGAAGTGGGTAAAAATTGAATTACAATATTTGAGGATACGACAACGACAACAGAGTGAGTTAAATAAAAGCGTGTAAATAAAAAAATAAAATAGAATAGAATCACGCGCGTCTCAGCATCGCCCCTCCTTGACAACTACCGTCGAAGGTCAAAGTTCCTCCCATGCTCGTATGGCAGCAACTCGTTTCTCCGTTGGTCGGTGGTGGAAATTCCACATTGCCAGGGCGCGACTGCAGTGGTGGCGCCAACTCGGATTCGAGTGCGTCACGTGGCTGCAAGCATCGTCTGATCGACCGTCCACGTCACCTAATGAAATAGAGTAAACGACGAGATTGATTGCAAGTTCGCATTAATGCAATCGCGTAACGAGTTACTTCTGAGGCTAAAATATTAGATTCAGCTCCCTGACACGAACTAATTATTTTAAGCTATTATATTTCATGTCGGTTGGTCTCAGCTCGTGAGTTGACGAAGTACAGTCAAATGTAAAACATGAACAAGCCGAGATGGTTTGGATATGAAATCTCGTCGGTAATTTGTAAAGTACACACACGTGTTGTGAGTGACTTCCCAGACGCGTCGAGTAGAATGCTTATTTATTAACATCCTGGACGGACTCGTTGATTGTGGCGATATGGCATTTACAAACAGGCGAGCTGCCACGGGCATTCTGCTCTTCCTCAGGTAATGGATCATTCATAAGTATGGGATTTCTCCAGAGACAACCGCTTGCAAGTGCGTTCAAAGTTCGTTCAAATCCAAAATAATTTTCTTAGAGACGCGGACGGCACATCTCTTACTTGGTTCGCGAGCCTCTCGGACTGAGATGTAAGACACTGTTAGTATTGGCCCATTAGCGTCTTGATGAGAAAGAGTCTGAACTTATCTTACTTTATTTTAATAATAATAATAGTACAATTTGTAACGCGCGCAAATTTGCAGACGTAGTGGCCGCAACTCAGAGGCGCGGAGCCAAGCTCAGAGTCGCTCAAAAGCATGATTGTAGAGGTGAGTTTTTAAGTGTCTCTTGAAGGAGGCGATTGAGGTGATGCTGCGAATGTGCAGAGGGATATCGTTCCAGACTGTTGGGGCTGCCACCGAGAAGCGGCGCGTAGACATGACCATCCTGGATCTTGGTATTGAGAGGAGGTCGTGAGTCGCGCTGCGCAGGCATCTGCCGTGTGCTGAGCTGCAAGTTGTCAGTAATGAAGAAAGGTACGGCGGGCAGGCGGATATGAAGGCATTGTGGCAGAGGCAGGCGGTCTTGTATGTGACCCTACTGGCAATGGGGAGCCAGTTGAGAGCGCGGAGACGAGCTAGTGAGTCGAGGCGGGGATGAGTGTGGGCAATGACGACGCGTGCTAGGTTATTTTGTAGTCTTTGAAGCTTCCTTAGGTTGCCAGCAGAGGTCCGGACAAGGACGGAGTTACAATAGTCAAGGCGAGACCCAACTATGCAACATGCCAAAGTGTTGGCAATTTCAGTAGAGATGAGAGGACGTATGTGTCTAAGAGCCTTCAGGTGAAAGTTACATGAGCTGATGATATGGTTGGTTTGACGGTCGAAGGATAAAGTTGAATCTAGGATGACACCGAGGTAGCTGAAGTGGTTGGTGAACTTGATGCTATGACCGAAGATGTGTATGTGTGTGGGGAGTGCTGCTGAATTGAGACGTTGCTTGGTACCTAACATGATGGCCACTGACTTTTTCGGATTAAGGGCTAGGTTGTGTGCAGTGAACCATTGTTGCACGGCGGTGGTACATTCCGAGAGCCTCTCGAATCCAGATGCATTGCTAGAATCGATGGCGGTGAATAGAATCGTGTCATCCGCGTATGAGTGATGCTTAACACCGAAGCTTGCAATGAGTCGGCCGATCGGGGAAGTGTAGGCTGTGAAGAGCAGGGGACCTAGAACAGAGCCCTGGGGAACCCCGCATAATGCTCTTGTTTCAGGCGATGTGGACATGCCCACCCTGACTGAGGATTGCCGGTCAGAAAGGTACGAAGCTATCCACTTGAGTGCTGAGCCGCATATACCGAAGTCGGATTTCAGGAGGGAAGTAAGGAGCGAATGGTTGATGGTGTCGAAGGCTGACGAAATGTCCAGACTTACAAGTGCAACAGTTGAGCCGGAATCAACGATCGTTAAAATGTCATCGAGCACCCTAGTGAGTGCTGTTTCTGTGGAATAGTTTTGACGGTAAGCTGACTGGAAGTTGCAGTAGTTTGCGGAGGAGGTGACGTGTGGTTGTAGCTGGGCGAGGGCTAGTCGTTCAAGGAGTTTAGAGAGGTTCGAGAGGTTAGTGATGGGACGATAACTAGATGGGTCATCCGGATCTAGATTTGGTTTCTTTAACAAGGGAGAAACCAGGCCAGATTTGAGGTTGGACGGAAAACACCCCGAAGAGAAGGAGGCATTTGCGATGTTCCTGATCATGATGGCGAGTTCCGGAGCACATTGCTTGAACAAGGATCCTGGGAGCACGTCGAGTGGAGATGACTTCAAAGGAAGTGATTCAATTAAAGCGAAAACGTCTTTTGTAGACACAGGCTTTAGCATAGTTAGAAGAGTGTCTGGGTTAGTGCTTACAATTTTAGGTACCATGAGCGGGGTACAATGGTGCAATGTGTCAGTAGACGTGCACGAGTTTGCGACGGCGATTAGCTTGTTGTTGAAGTAAGTATTAAAAGAGGTGGCAAGTTTCAGTGAGGCAAGGGGATCGCTAAGGTGAGGGACCATGGTGCTACCAGGATGGAGAAGATCTTTGAGAGTTTTCCATAGAATGCGCGGGTTTCCGGTTGCTTTTTTGATGCGTTCCTCAATGTGGGAGGAACGTGAGACAAGGATCAGTTTGTTAGTTTTCCTGCAGGCGACTCTGTAAGCAAGTCGATCAGCAGGTAGACCACTGCGGGATGCGATACGTTCAAGACGCCTCCTGGTTCGCTTAGCAATGATGGCATCTCTTGAGAGCCAGTGAGTGTCGTGAGAAGACTGCCTAGCGGTTCGTGATTTTAATGGAGCTAGTTTGTCCAGCGCCGCCCTCATGTCAGCTTCTAGTTGGAGAGCGCAGACGGTTGGATCCGATGATGGGGATAACATTGAAAGCGAGTTTGCAAGGAGGTGACGAAAAGCAGAAAATTCGATACCCTTAAAATTACGCAAGTTGCGGGTGAATTTGATGGTGATTGGCTTCGGAAAATGGAGGGAAGAAAGTATAAGGCGGTGGTCGGAGTAACCAGTTTGGAAAACTCCCAGTGCAGTGATGCGTCGGTGCTGGTTAGGTTCCAGAACCAGGTCGAGCATGCTCTCAACGTTTGTTGACGAAGCTCTGGTGGGGCCTGAGTTTGTGATGACCAGGTTATGGCAGGCCAAAGTTGACTCAAGGTGACTATCGATGGAGGCTGGGGTATTGCCGGGGCAATTGAAGTCGCCTGTAAGCACGAGCCTGTGAGATGGGTTAGGAATCAGATATAGGAATTCCGAAAGCTCATTTACGAAGGTGTTGATGCTGCCATCTGGAGGGCGATAGATGGAAATAATGTTAAAGCACTCGTTAGTAGTAAGGGATACGGACTGGACCTCGAATGTGGCCTGAGCCATTGGTAGATGGAGCTCTTTAATTTTCAAGTGAGCATTGTAAACGACCGCTAAGCCACCACCCCGCTGGTTAGTTGCGCGAGGTTTATGTAGAACCTTGTATCCTGGGGGCGCAACTTCCAGAGAGATAGCTGGCGGGGAGTCTTGCCTGCACCAGGTCTCAGTGATGAGCAAAAGGTCGATGTGGTGGTCCGAGATGGTATCGTGAATCAGGGCTGATTTATTGGTGATGGAGCGTGCGTTGAGCAGACCGAGGCGGATATGTGAAGGTAGATGTGAAGATCCGTGCAGGTGAGGCGTCGAGGGAACAGAGGAGTTGGCTGGTTCGAGGTCGACCTGTGAACGGCGGCCCCTGCCACCTCTGCAACCACGGTGCCGATGCGGTCTCCGACGTTGGCCTCGGAGAAGCCCAAGGACAGAGAGCGTCCTCAGGAGTGCGGGTTGCAGGTGCAGATGATGAAGAGATGGTGCATGTCGTAGCCCTATTATATCAGCCCGTGCTGCAACGATGGTGCGGATGAAGGGGCCCGGATTCGGATGGACTCCAATCAGCGGCTCAGCTGCCCTGAGCAGCAAGTCGAGGTGTCGTTGTCCAAGCTCCACGCTATCAGCAAGCACTTCCCCGTACGTAGCGGATGCAAACACGCACCTTTAGCTCAAGGCGCTTTACGTAGTTTTGAAAGAAGCAACAAAAATGTAGTGATTTTGTTGGCAACGGCTGAGGAATGAGTGACCATAACAGAGGGCACGTGGGGTCACGAAAGGGCTATAGGGGAGGGATTGGACGGAGTGGAGGGGCAAGGGGAGAGGAAGGGAATGGGCGATGATGGAGAAGAGGTGAGGCTTTGAGAGAGGAACGAACGGAGGTGGAGGACTGCTTAGTGTCATGTATAAATGTTGAATTTCTTGTGCACCGTACATAGCCAACTGTGGCAATCGGGGGTGCGGGGGGAAAGGATAACAAGCTAACACACAAAAATCAGTTCTAAATCAATTCGTTTTCAAAGTAGATGATTTGAAAGTGCATAGCTCCTAGTGGCTTCCTAATATCGAAAGAAAGAGTGTTCCAGACGACCGCAGAAGCGCGCGATGCAGTAAATGTACGGGGGGAGTTGGTCGTGGGTGGCGGCGTGGCTGCGTCTTCTCACGATAAACACTCCGACTTAGTTTTTAGCCCGTGGATTGCGTCCAGGCAGAACTTCCAGGAGAAGTAGGGGGAGGCTGTTCACTTCTTTGACCTCCATGGTGAACCGAATGGCTGGGTGTTGAGAAGTAATTTGACTCGCATCACTACTCAGTCTAATCAGTGTATACAAGCGCCATGGTGGCGAGATGTTAACTACCTCACTTGGTATAGAGGAGGTCGTGGCTTCGATCCCGACCCTGACGCCTGCTGCTGCTGTATATTTCGAGTTTGCGGTGTCTCTCTCCCCATGGTGGTCACGTGGATTTCTCTCCGGGTCCTCCGGTTTTTCCCTCCACGTTTAGAATCAACATCACGCGTTAAGAATATTTGTCTGCTATAAATTCCCACGTGACGATAATCCACTTCCTTGAGCGATCACTTGAGGCCAGGTCGCTTCTGAAAAAGAGCTACATAGCTCGGCGGGCCTTACCTGTGTAATAAAGCACTTCCACGATGACTGTAGACTTTGTATTAACAATTACTGCACAGCTTTGCGCTCCCTTGTCGTCCGTTACGGCGCATCTCTCTCTGTCTTCTCACGCTCGCCGCTGGCTGGCAGCTCGCGGGGAGTAGAGAGGGCTTCGCCGGCAGAGGTCGCCAGCCACGTGGCGAGGTAGGCGAAGATGCAGTCCGGACTCCAGGCTTCCCACACCGACCCCGAGTCCTCTCGCTGCCTCTCCCTATATCGCTCTCTAACCACGCCCCTCGTAGAACCTTCTCGACGCTTCCCAAACATATCCATGAGCTCCGCCCATTGAACCCTTTCCTTTGATTGGATATGAGTAACCCGGCAGTGCCTGTGCAGCCCTTCGTCGTCCCTTAGGTGGCGCTCTCTCATTACACCTGGTAAAATAAAAAATATTTTGGTGAGTTATGTTGCTTAGTTAAGTTGGTTGGTTATGTTGGTTGGTTATGTTGCTTAGTTAAGTTGGTTGGTTATGTTGGTTGGTTATGTTGTCTCTTCCCCCATGGTCACGCCAGTTGCCGTCTCGGTGGTCGGCCTCACTCTGCACCATCCTGCCCACTCTCCCCCACCATGATGAAAAAGACGATTAGGTGTTAAGATGTTCGAACGCTAAATAGATTTCCAATTTGCAAGGCATCAAGTGTGCATTAACCACGCGTACTTTGTGGCCAAACACGCAAACCAGCATGCTTAGTAGGCTTTCGCGACCAATATTATCCATAATGGAAGTTTTTGGGTTCAGATCGAGTAAATATAAATGTTGTTAAACCCGCCACCACCCGACACGGCCAATTAGTAAGGTTTGTCACGTAAACAAAACGTGCCAATTTGTTACTGGTTCAGCACCACCGGTGTGTTAGAGAGTAAACCCACAACATCTGCAATTCGAGTACAGTGACGTTTCGCCGGCAATTGCAACCGGCATCATGAGGCGACAGCCCGAATTGTGGAGAAATCCTCCCCCTGTCTCGGTCTTAAACAGAGGGGGGTACATATGACGTCGTCACTTGTGAGCCAATCAGGTGCGAAGGCCGGGGGGGGGGGCGGTTAATGTCGTCATATACATTACAATGGATATCTATTACCGGTTGGGTTATTCATAGGGTAATCAACATAGCTAATGTGTTTAACACGTAGGCTCTCGCGACCAATATTATTTATAATAAAGTTTTTTGGGTTAGATCGCGTAAGTATTAATGTGCCAGTCAACCCGCTACCACCCGACGCAGCTAATTAGTAAAGGATTTGTCTGGAAAACAAAACGCCAAATAGTTACTGCTTCAGCCCACCGGTGTGTTGGAGAGCAAACCCACGACATTTATTATGAATCGCTAATGTGCATGCACCATGCACGTGCACGATGCACATACATTATGCGCGCACCACCACCACGCACGCCATGCATGCACATCCTGCCGTCTTTGTGTGCAAGGAAACGCAATACCTGCTAGTGGCTGCTCAGTTAATCATCATCGACGTGGAGGCATGCAGTGAAACAGCGTAGTATTACTTGATAATTCGCTTCCAAGAATCTCTAAGCCTGTAGCTATCAGAACGGTTAAATTTGTTTTTATTTCTCTCAACTTCAATGGATTATCTAATTAGTCTTGGGCAGTAGTAACTAGCTTTGCACAGAACTGCAACATTATCCAAATCAACTGATTGTCCTTGTTGGCACGCGTGTTCTGCCACTGCCGACAGTTGTGTTTGGGAATACTTAATATTCCTTTGGTGTTCTTTTCGTCTGCTCTGATAATTTATTTGGCATTGTCTTTGAAACTGATTGGCCTACACCAGAGTCAGCGGCCTTCTTTATGGCCTAGTCTCACTCACGAGAGAACGCCAAAAAGCGAACAGCACAAAGACAACGCCAGTAGCAGAACACTCACAGCTCGGGTCGAGCAGTGATATCTATGGGATACCTTTTTTGGATACCGTCAAAAAGGTCCCATAGATACTCTCCCACCACCCATTGCGACCGATTCTTACCGCGACTACCTCTGCAACGCCCCCCCCCCCTTCCCCGCGCCACCCAACCTACTCTTCGCTCAGACTCAGAATCTTTATTTATACCGGAGGAGGAATCCGATGAGCTATGAAGCTCTTTTGTTTTGTGTTTGTTTTGTCGTCATTCACGTCCAGTCGATGGACTCCCTTCTGCTGCCCGCTAGCCGAGTGCTGCCCCACGCAGTGCCACGCGCCCCGCCCGGCACAAGGCGAGGCTACCACTCGGCAGCGGTGACCTTCAGCTAAAGGTCACCGAGTTCCACGTCTCTCTCCTCTCTCGCTCCTCTCTCTCGCTCCTCTCTCTCTCTCGCCGTTCCATTGCGCGGTGGCCCCGGAACTTCTAGATTTGAAGTTTTCGTGACTGCAAGGATCCATACTCTTTGGTTTTTTCGGTAAAGTCACATTAAAATGAAAACAACAAAATTAATTTAGTTGTTTTCATTTCAATTTATTTTATTTAGAGTAAATTAAAATACATTAATTTAGAATAAATTAATATAAATTAAAATGAAAACAACAAAATTAATTTAGTTGTTTTCATTTTAATTTATTTTATTTTTGACCTACGTGACCTTACCGAAAAAACCAAAGAGTATGGCCCCGGAACTCTTTGGTAAATCCGCTGCCAGGTGACGGCTCTTCCCACGACGTGCGGTGGGGTGGGGGGGGGGGTTGATTTGTTGTTGTGTTGACCATACTTCCCCACGCTGGTCGGTGTGGGTTGGTAAGGGCAGGGAGCATAGACATCGCGGCATAGTACAGTACAACAGTGGATTTTGCACCACAGCACTCTGCTGGCAATGATCTCTTCAGGCACGTTCTGCGTGCGCCTTCGAACTTGTTTGGAAGAGGAGTGGGATGAGCAGGTGCTTGTGGCGCCACACTGGCTAGGAGATGTTGACCACCTCGCCTGGTGTGCAGGAGGTCACGTGTTCGATCTTCACCCCGACGCCTGCTGCTGCTGCTGGATATTTCGAGTTTGCGTGTCTCTCTCCCTGTGCCCGCGTGGAGTTTTCTCCGGGTCCTTTGGTTTTGCCCTCCACATTCAGAATCAACATCACGCGTTTGGAGTATCTGTCTGCTGCTATACATTCCCACGTGATGATAAGCCCACTTCATTGAGCGATCATTTGAGGCCAGGTCGCTTCTGAAAAAGAGCTACATAGCTTGGCAGGCCTTACCTGGTAAAATACAAAATATTTTAAACAGTTGAATCTGATATGCCCACTGGTTTAAGGACTACAGTGTTACTTTTTGGCGATCAACAGGACATGCTGTACCATGGATTCAGTATTCCTTTCTGTTGCTAATTACCTGGTAAAATAAAACAAAAATGTAGTTGTTAGTTTAGGTCTATCCAAAAACACGTTGAGTATGACAGGAATGTAACACGTAGGCTTTCGCGACCAATATCATCCATAATAGAGGTTTTTTGGGTTAGATCGCATAAATATTTACGTGATCTAAATATTTACGCGATCTAACCCAAACACCTCTATTATGGAATGAATGTAACTGCCAGTCACGCTCTCGTGAATGCGTTGAGAAGGCAGTGAACGAGAAATCAGATGTACGATATTTTTTGATTGGGAAAAACCATTACTCCACTTGGATACCCAACAAAAGCCTCAACGACATCGCCCCAAGCAATGGGGCGACGATCTGCTGCTCCCGTTGTCGAATCCCCAGGGGCCGTCCATAAATGACGTCACGCGATTTTGGACGATTTTTGACCCCCCCCCCCCTCGTTACACGGCGTCACAAAATGTCAGAGCCCACCTCAATTATGACGTCACAAAACTCTGCCCCCCCCCCCAAAACCATATTTACATTTTGAAAATAAAAAATGCTTCAAATCGCTTTAAACTATTGTCATTGTAGTGCGTATTTAATGTGGTGCTGGCTGCACTCTGATGTTGTAGGAGTGTTGTTATAACAATTCTATATTTATTTAAAGTTGCGCATTTTGATGTGACGTCACATTTCTCAAACCCCCCCTCCCCTCGTCACACATCGTCACAAATGTCTGACCACCCCCCCCAAGGTGCGTGACGTCATTTATGGACGGCCCCTAACTTGACGGTGCCCATTTCTCAAATGTCGCAACAATGTTGGACCATGACGCCGGCACAGGACGACGGCCTTCGCTGGCGAATGACACCACGGGGTCTTTGCCGGGTGGCCAGCAACCACGCCCGGCCGCCTTTGTCTCCCCAGTGGCGATGTTTTTACACACCGCACCAGGTTCTCATTTGAGGTTGAGTTGACCTAGAGGAAGCCCAAGATAATTGTCACTGTTGTTGGCCGTGAGCGGGAATCGAACTCGGGTGGCCGGCTTCGTAGCGCAGCACGCTAACTGCTGCGCCACCGCTCCCCACACGTACACAGATACACACAGACACACACACAGACAGACACACGCAGACACACACACAGACAAACACACGCAGACACCGCAGTAATACTGGTAGGAACCTCCTGGTTACACCAGCCCACAGGGGATGATTGTGTTCGTCCGTCCGTCGTGCATCCAAAAATGGGAGGGATGGGGCTGGGTGGAGAGGGGAGGGTGGGAAGGGGCTGGGTGGGGCTGGGTGGGGGGTGGGAGGGGTGGGGCAAGGTGGGGAGGGGCTGGTCACCCCGTGGTGCCCTTATAAAACTCAACTTTTAACCTACTCACGCCGGCTGGTGCCCGCCCTCACAGTCGGCCATATTTGCGGAATACACCACGCCGCCGTTGACCCTGGCCATTGACCGAGCAACCCAACGTTCCTACCAGCTCCCTCCGCAGGAATGTGTTAATTGTTAATTATCGCGGCGTAAATCCCACCTACACAGGTGTCTGTCTCCAAGCCGCGTGTCCGCCGTGAGCGCGAGGCATTAACCGCGCCACAGCGGTACCCGTGGGCTGTTGGACAAATGCGATCTAGGACGTGAGCGTACATTGCTCAGCGTGCAATTCTGGCAACAAAAATAAAAGTGTTCTTCGTCTCGGTGCCGCCGTTTCGCCACCTCTCTCACGGCAGACGCAGCGAATGTTGTCGGGCGCGGGCAAAGTGCCACGCACGCCAAAGACAGCAGGGGACATCAAACAACGAGACACACGTCACCAGCGGCGGGGAAACGTGAGGTTGGTTTATAAATGTGTGAGCTTATATCATGCACGAGAGTCACTGGTGAATCATCATGGATGAATCTGGTAATATACAATAACCACGATGAAATGTATATCCACACGGTGACCTAGAACGATATAAAAGCCCTTTCTCCACTCGTTGGTCGTACGCGAAGTGGTCTCCAAGGTTAACCAGCGCGCGCGAACAAATAACGTCGCCCATGCAGAGCGTCCGCTGACGTTTGTTTATTCGCTTGCGGTACAAGCTAGTTATGATGACACTTACACAACCGGCAATAGGTGAAAATATTGACGCTCATTATTCATACATTTATTTCACAGAATCAAAAAGAAGTTGAGAACTCACTGAGCCCAGGGCCACATTTTCCACTCCAGCAAACACCAGCTTTTCGCCGGAGCGCGCTCACCGACTCCTGTCACTGCGAGAGTATTTATTTATTCTCGCCCGTTGCAGCTCATGTTATTGTTGAATGCTCTCCTTAAATGTGTCGCGAACAAGGGGCATTGCACGAAACGCCGGTGATTATATCTATTGCATTTTCCAGGCCACATTTGGTAATGCTAATGTGGTCTTTATTGGGCCCTTAGGGAGAAAATCCCACAGGCCACAAACGTGAATAAAAATCGATGGATTGCCCCATCTTTAACGATAATGAAATAGCCACTTTAGAGTGCTCTCTATATAGGTGTCCTAATAATGGTATTTAAGACGTGGTGAATATCTGGTGAAAACACACGGAGTGGCTCGGCTCAGTTGTGGTCTAACAATGCCGCCTGCTGGTCACTTTGTAGAACGCAGTCTAGGGCAGAATAATAATTTCAGATCCAGGACCGTACTTTCTATACTGGGCCACACAGATAACTGAACGAAAGTATTCATAATACATGTTTTTGGGTTAGATCGCGTTATTTATAAATGTGTCAACCCTCCACCACCCGACACGGCCAATCAGTAAAAAAATGTGTCACGTTGACAAAGGACAAATACTCTTAGGTTTTTTCGGTAAAGTCACGTAGGTGAAAAATAATAATAATACATAATACAAATATAATAGAAATAATAATAGAAATAAAATAATAAATCACGACGTTTCGGAGGCAACACAAGTCTCCGTCATCAGGTGGGACCGTCACAGCTAAATTTACTGCATCAAGTGAGGAAAAAAATCCAAGAGACAAGCTCTTATATACAAGTTAAGGGGGAGGGGGGGAGGGGCTTATCTGAATGTGGTAGCCTGTCAAATAAGATGGTACAAATATGCGTAGTTAAATCTTTTTTACATGGTTAATAACGTCTTTCCAATGATTACTCAGTTTGTACCCATCATCACGGTTGAAGTTATGTCTGTGTTTGTATATCTGGATGGCTTCGTGTACAAACCTTTGATGGTAGCCAGAAGGTTTGCAGAGCACCTTGGTCTCGGAAAAGACAATATCATGAGAGCCCACAGCGTTGTAGCAATGATCGGCAACGGCGGAAGACTCAATTTTGCCGTGTTTCAGATCTATCTTGTGCTCGCGGCAGAGGTCGCAACCGGGTACCCGATACCCGTACCCTACCCATTACCCGGCTACCCGTACCCGGCCGGGTATGGGTAACCGTTTGCGACCCTGGTGCGGCGGGGTACGGGTACGGGTATGCCGTGAATCACTAGTGAGTAACCGTTTGTCACTCATTGCCCAACGTCTTGTCTCTTCTCACAATTCAAGTTCCTAAAATCAACCCACCCGCGCTGGCAACATGGCTTCATCCCAGAGGTCGCAATCAGGTACCCGTACCTGTACCCTACCCGATACCTGGCTACCCGTTCCTGGCCGGGTATCGGGGTACGGGTACCCGTACCCGGGCCGGGTACGGGTACCCATTTACGACCCTGGTGCGGCCGGGTACGGGTAAGGAATTAAAACCCGTTTGCGACCTCTGGCTCGCGGACACGATCGGATACATGACGTTTCGTTTCCCCAATGTAACAATCACCACAGATGCAACTCAATTTATAGACTCCAAGGTATTGCAAGTCAGGAATGACATTTTTTACAGATGGAATTAGATCACGGATTTTATGTACTGTACTGAATCGGACTTGGATCTTATGTTTGTTTAAAAATTTGGAGATCTTTTTGGTCACGCCTGCTATGTATGGCAACGTGATAGTTTTGATCGGAGTTTCAGGTGGTTGTTTCTGTATGGTGGGAGAAACAGCTTGGCGGATAGTGCGGTCAGAGTATCTGTTCATCTTGAGGGACCGATGTACATGTTTTAATTCACTGGCCAGGTGGTGTTGGTCAGATATGCCATGAGCTCTGTGGTATAGGGTTTTGATGAGAGGATTCTTTTGAGCCGGGTGGTGGTGGGAATCAGGTTTCAAGTAGGAATCTGTGTGGGTGGTTTTCCTGTAGACAGAATGTCCCAAGGATCCATCAGGTCTCCTCTCAAACAGAACATCTAAGAATGGTAGTTTGCCATCTTTCTCCACTTCCATGGTGAATCTGATGGATGGGTGTATGGAATTGATGTGGTCCAGGAAATGGTTCAATGCTGGGAGGCCATGTGGTCAAATGACGAAAGTGTCATCAACATACCTCTTCCACAGGGAAGGACGTAGGGTGGATGTCTGGATGGCGTCTGATTAAAACTTTTCCATGAACACATTGGCTATCACTGGTGACAAGGGGGAGCCCATTGGGGTACCCTCATTCTGTTTGTAGAAGTTGCCATTCCAGGTAAAATAAGCGTTGGTGAGGCAATGCCTAACCAGCGCAGGTACATCCGAATTCAATCCATGTTGGACCAAGTCTTCAATTATTGTTAGGGTGTCAGGCACTGGGACTTTGGTAAACAGCGATACCACATCAAAACTGACGAGGATATCGTCAGGAGATAGTACCATGTCCTTGACCATAGATACCAATTGGGTTAAGTTAAGTACTGCTGAAGAGGTCTTGCCAGTGAAGGGAAGCAGAGTATCTGATAGAACACGGGCTAGTTTGTAGGTAGGAGAGTTGATTGTGGACACGATGGGCTGTAGTGGGGTGCCTTCTTTATGGATCTTGGGAAGACCATAGAATCTGGGAGGTCTTGCCGCCGAGGGTTTTAGGGAGGGACGTTTGGTTGGTGCGATTATGGAAATCGAACTCGTGATGATTTTGTTGGTTTTTGTCGTTAGGCTGTTAGTAGGATCGCTTTTAATTTTGGAGTAACTCCCATCATTGAGTAGGTTCGGGATTTTGTTGTTGTATGAGCCTTTATCCATGATAACCGTGGCATTGCCCTTGTCGGCCGACAGGATGACTATATCATCTCTCTTTTTTAGGTTCGCGAGTTCAGAGCGTTCGTTTTTGCTAATGTTGCTAGTGGGTTTCTTAGCATTTTTAAGAATAGTGGCTATTTCAGCTCTTGCTACATCCGCATGGATGTATCCTATGCCTCTGAGGGCTACATCAACCTGATAAATCACATCCTTTACTGGTATATGTTTAGGGGTGACAGCGAAATTTAGTCATTTGGCCTGTACCGTCTTCAGATTGTCAGAGATTTGGATGTTTCTCTGATTAATAACGGTCTTGTTGACATCCAGCTTTGTGATGTGTGGCTCTGGTTTCTTCTTAGATCGGAGGTTGAATTTAGAGATCAGGTTTGCTTTGCATTTGGTTGACAGTGAGTCAGCAGAAGCAGAAGTCATGCTGTCAACGTGGTTCCAATCAGAAGGGGACATTTTTTGTGTTAACATTAAATGTGTTTGTAAGAGTCTTGTCTAAATTATCGAGTTGAGATCGGAGTAACCTTATTCTCTCCGAGATTAGTGATAGGCTAGCTTTAAATAAAATCTGTTTAGAGTTCGGTGAGGACACAGCAGCAGATGTGAGTGTGAAATCGATGGGTATTACTCCCCACCCCCACCGTTCCATTCCCTGGCTACCACATTCAGATAAGCCCCCCCCCCTCCCCATTAACTTATATTTAAGAGCTTGTCTCTTGGATCTTTTCCTCACTTGATACAGTAAATTTAGCTGTGACGGTCCCACCTGATGACGGAGACTTGTGTTGCCTCCGAAACGTCGTGATTTATAATTTTATTTCTATTATAAAAAAAATTTACCTACGTGAAAACCTAAGATTATGAATCCTTGCAGTCACGAAAGCTTCAAATCTAGAAAGGACAAATGGACCCACAACAATTTACAATTTGAGTAGTACGACGTTTCGCTGGAAATTACATCCAGCATCTTCGGACGATTTGCCAGAATAGTGAAGCCATCCACCTGCTTCCGGTCTTAAATAGTGCAGGATGACGTCATCATTGTTGTGGAATGTGGGGAGGGGGGGCATTTGGGGGGGGAGAAGGTGGGGATGGGCGGCATGTGTAGAGAGAGGGGGCATGTGGAGAGGGGGGGCATGTGGGGGGGCATGTGGGGAGTGGGGCATGTGGGGATGGGGGTCAAATGGGGAGGGGGCACGTGGGGATGGGTGGCATGTGTGGAGGGGGGGGGGGCACGTGGGAAGGAGGGCACGTGGGTAGGGGGAGCATGTGGGGAGGGGGGCATTTGGAGAGGGGGTCATGTGGTGAGGGGGGGGCACGTGGGGAGGGGGGCATGTGGAGAGGGGGGGTATGTGGGGAGGGGGGCATATGGGGAGGGGGGGTATGGGGGGAGGGGGTCATGTGGTGAGGGGGGGCACGTGGGTAGGGGGAGCATGTGGGGAGGGGGGGTATGTGGAGAGGGGGTCATGTGGTGAGGGGGGGGCACGTGGGGAGGGGGGCATGTGGAGAGGGGGTCATGTGGAGAGGGGGGGGGCACGTGGGGAGGGGGGCATTTGGAGAGGGGGGGTATGTGGAGAGGGGGTCAAGTGGTGAGGGGGGGGGGGGCACGTGGAAAGGGGGACATGTTTGGAGGGGGTGCGTGTGGTGTCTCTCCCGGCCATATCTGGTGCCAAACACAACTCCACCACTGGCAGCCCTCGTTATTTCTCGTCCACAGTTGATGCTCCATTTGCCACTACACCTGCTAGTGAAACAGCTTATAGCCACTTCCACACTCCATCATTGTATCATTTTAAACCCTATCTCTGTCCTATTACTTCACCAGCACTCCTTCCTAACTTCATTCTGCTCTTAAAAATGTCACCATACGTAAGCAGCTGCTATTCGTCCAAGGTTCGTCACTCTTCATCCTTTCACAGAAAATACTTGTGCAAACTATTAATTCTTCTTTCTTATTTCTGGGAGGTATTGAGCTTGACCCTGGCCCAAATGTAAAGAACCCATTTAATTCTGTAGATTTTTCTGGCAGAAAAGGTGTTGGTGTTCTACACGTCAACATCAGAGGGCTTGTGATTAAATTAAGTCAACTAAAACTAGAAGTGGCAAATCTGGACCCGGACATTTTCTGCCTAACAGAAACATTTCTCATTCCGGCCGTCAATGACTTGCAGATTACGATTGACAACTACAACCTTTCTAGACTTGACCGATGGTCTAAAGGAGGTGGAATTGCCATATATGTTCGTAGTACTATTGCATGTTCACCAGCTCATTCCTTGTTAAAGAAATATTGCTTTGAAGGTCTGGCTCTAAGAATCACTCTCCCTAGAAATCAACAGATATTGGTAGTGTGCTGCTATAGATCGCCTAGTGGGAAGAATGTTGAAGCTGGGAACGCACTGAGGGAGCTTCTTGGGGGCCTCCCTAAAGGTGAGATAGTTTTAGTGGGTGATCTCAATTGGAATTGGCTAAACCCGCCGGCCGTGGCCACAAATTTTGCACATGAATTTCACCTATTTCAATTAATAAATGTCCCCACAAGACCCAACCTAAAAAAACCGGGACAGTCATCTCTGCTTGACATCCTATTGGCAAATGCTCCTCACAATTTTGCGCTGACTGGTGTTCTGGGTAATAACCTTAGTGATCACTCCTTCATATTTGGGGTGAGATCATCAGCCAGACCCAAAGCCCCCCCTAAATTGGTTGAGAAGCACTCCATGAGACGCTTCAGCATTCAGGCATTTACTAATGATGTGTTTCACTCTGATATTGACAAGGTCTGTGAGATCCCCAACCTGACTACGGCTTGGGAGACCTTCAGGTACACGTTTCTCCAAATTCTTAACAAACATGCTCCGTTGGTTAGATTTGAAATTAAAGGCAACCGCCCACCATGGTTTGATCCCTTGATTACTAAGCTCATGAAAACTAGGGACAAGGCTTGGGCATGTGCTCAGAAAAGTAATTTGGTCCATGACTGGCTAGAATACAGGATTTTAAGGAATAGATGCGTCAAAAAAATACGGCGTGCAAAAAATGCATACTTTTTCTCCACTCTCCTGGAATCACATGGAAATGCCAGGATCTTCTAGAAAACAATCAAAAGTATAAAAAAGGCATCTAACAGATAATCTGCCCGTTGAGCTTAACCGAAATGGGGAATATTTTTCAGAGCCCCAAAAAATAGTTGACAATTTTAACCTTCATTTTTCTGAAGCTGGTGACCTTTTTGATAATGTATTGGGAGTCACCCCTGCGCATGCAAATCCCTACACCCTTATCCAAACATTAAGCGAATTTAGTTTCCAGCCAATCCACGAAAGTAATGTTCTGAAACAACTGTCCTACCTCAAAGGGTCCTCCTCTACCGGAGCAGATAGTATTCCCGTCTTTGCTCTGCTAACTGTTGGTCACCTAATATACAAACCTATAGCCCATATTTTCAACCTGTCCATCAAAGAAGCATCAATACCTCTAGAATTGAAACATTCCTATGTTCGTCAACTTCACAAAGGGGGCCCTAAAGATGATCCAAATAACTACCGCCCTATCTCAATTTTGTCCCCGTTGATGAAAATTTTAGAAAAATGATTGAACTACCAAATTAGCAGTTTCCTGTCCGACAGCAATCTATTACATCGAAAACAATCTGGGTTCCGAAAAAAATTCAGCACCACATCTGCTGCATTAGACTCTCTGAATCACATTTACAGTAGCCTTGATAATAAGCAGTACTGCGCCAGTCTTTTTCTTGACTTATCCAAAGCCTTTGATACAGTGGACCACAGCACCCTGCTTAGTAAACTAAGCTGCCTCCGTTTCTCCAAACACGCAGTGGAATGGTTAAAAAAGTACCTCTCTGCTCGCACCCAAACTGTACTCACAGATGGTTGGGGGTCAAACAGTGTTAAGATAACAAAAGGGGTTCCACAGAGTTCAATCCTCGGCCCCCTCTTGTTCTCTCTTTATGTCAATGACTTGGGCACTGACCTGGATCATTCCAGGGTAAATCTTTTTGCAGATGACACGATACTGATTACTGCTGGCCGCTCTCCGGATGACGTGATTGCTAAGCTCCAGGGTGATTTCAACAAACTACAACATCAGCAAGTTGCTCTTAAACTAGTCCTGAATACCTCCAAAACCAAGGTGCTATGCTTCTCACCAGGACTAAAGCAGGAAGTTATTTTTCCCTAATTACATTTCTTAAATAATTATCAAATAGAGCAAGTCAAGATCTATAAGTATCTTGGGGTCATTCTTCATTTAAAACTGAATATTGAAAATCACATTGATTATATTGGTAAAAATACAAAAATAAAAATTGGTTTTCTGTATCGACACAAGCACTGCTTACCCCCTATGTTCCGTTTGGAATTGATAAAAGCTACCGTACTGCCTCTACTTGATTACTGTGACATCGTGTATAAATCAGCCCCAAGTACTGTATTGAAGAAGCTGGACTCAATGTATCACTCGGCCTTAAGATTTGCATCGAACTGCCCATATAGGACTCACCACTGTGATCTCTACATTGGGTCAAACTTAACATCTCTCAATGTTGGACGGCTTGTGCATCAGATCTTATTTATTTATGATGTACTTACAAAAAAATCCGCAGATTACCTGCTGGATTTCCTCTCTGTTTCAAAGACCAAATTTGACCTAAGGTCAGCTTCACATTCCCTATTGCCGTACAAATACTGGAGGAAGGGCATTTGCTATTGATGCCCCCAGGGTCTGGAATGCTATTGCCAATAAACTGCAACTTGAATCACTACCTATGAGATCTTCACTCAAAACTGCTCTAGAGGAGTTGTACACCCCTAGCTGACACTGCAATTCAGTGGCCTAAAATACAATGTTTCGCTCCGGATGATCGCTGTAAAGTATAATCTGTGGCTTGATTTAGTGTGCTGATCTTAAAGGTGCATTGAAAAATGTTCATACTCCGACTGATGCTTCTGCTGTTGTGGAGTGACTCATGCAGCCAGCTGTGGCTGTAGGGTCTGGTGGTACATGTTGTTTACGTCGTTATTTGTGAAAATTCGGTCACAGTTCCTATGATCACTGTTTCATTGCTTTTATGGCTTTATTTTGGTGATTTTTGAAAAGTTTTTTGGTTTGGCCATGTTTGTTTGTTGTAGTACAGAGTTAGACTGATGGCCTTAATCTAAATTGTCTTGTGGTTGTTGTTGTTTGACTTGCATCCCACTGGGATTTTTGCACACAGCGTTGGTGTACGGTGCTTTTTCTGCAATATTTTGCTGTCTTTTCTTGGATTTTCTGTTTGCACTCAGTCACATAGTCACTTTAAGATGTTTTATTGTTCATGTTTTTGTTTGTTGCGGTTGCACCCGATTCAAGAGCCGAATGGCTCACAGGGCTATACCTAATACATGAACTTGAACTTGATGTGGGGAGGGGGCATGTGTGGAAGGGGGGGAACGTGGGGAGGGGGTCATGTGGTGAGGGGGGGAAATGTGGAAAGGGGGGGGCATCGGGGGAGGGGGGGCATGTAGGGAGGGGGGCGTTTGAGAAGGGGGGGGGCATGTGGAAAGGGGGGGTGCATGTTTGGAGGGGGGCATGTGGGGAGGGGGGCATGTGGGGAGGGGGGGGGGCACCCGTCATTCCGGTACCAACTTCGGTGTGGATTTCGTGACCGTCCAGCGTTGGATCAGCTGCAGGACGTGGAGAGCCGCCGCACAGCGATGGATCCCACTTCACCTTCTCGTGCTCGTGCAGCAGATGGCGCCGTGGATTCTTCTTCGGCCCCTCTGCCAAGATTGTTCAAGCGCGGCCCTTTCTATCATTCTCTATCATTCACTTTATTTCTCTTACTCCGAGGGTGGCCACGCTGAGTCGTACAGCTCTTTTCTAGGAGTGCCATCAATTGGGTTTTATTGTTAAGACGTTTTCAGTCAATTAATGATGCACGTGTGTTGAACTTTTTTTCGCAACCGTACGGAGCCAACCGTGCTGATCGGAGGTGCAGGGCAACAACCTAAACTTCAAAAATAAGTTATAAAGAAATGAGTTTATCAATCTAGATAATGTAAAAGTGCATCGCTTCAGAGCCTTCCTGATATCGGAAGGAAGAGCGTTCCAGACGGCCGCTGAAACGGCGCATCTGAAAGCGCGCGATGCGGTGACCGCTGTCGTTGTTAGATGGCCAGCCAAAAGCCGCCGCTGCTGCGAGTGTGAGTCGTGTCGGTCTCTCTCGCGATGCTCGCGATGCTCCCTGGGTCTGGCTGGGTGCTCTCCTTGCGATCGGAATGTCGCGAGGTTCACATTCGGCACGGGGGTCCACGCGTCAGTGGCTTGCGTCATCGGGCTCGCGGTAGGGTGCTCGGCTCACACCTGCAAGGTGCTTCTATTGTTCAGGCCACAGGTAGAATGTCAGCTGGACCCATCATGCTCTTTGGGGGTCGATAAAATTGGTACCACTTTGTTGTTGCCTTTTTTGTTTTGGCGGGCTTGACCCAGCCACGTGAATGTGGAATTTCCATTTGCGGCTCGTGATCATAACAGGAGACGATGAGAACCTTGCCATGGTCATTTTAATTCACACAAAACGATGGTGGCAGGGGCGAAGTGAGGCAGAATGCCACCTGCGCCAAAGTCAAATACTCGAGCCCTTCCCATTGAAGGTAATGACGTAATAAATAAACACCGTGGCAATTCACGACAGCACACAGCGTTGTTCGGTGTGGTCGCTGGCTGTCAAACGGGCCCGCCAGTGTGGTTTAAACGTTCCTCTGGGATTATGAATCACCGCGTTAATTATCGCCGCCGACCTCGCTCTCGTTAAAAACAATGCCGCTACATTAGTTGGCTTAGCCAGGCAGTGTGCGGCTTTTCATTAAAATAATAAAAATTCGAATGCGTTCCCTTCACGAAAATCACCCCCCACCACTCCCCCCCACGAATGGCTCACGAGCAACTCGTGTGACGTGTTCGGCCCGGGCAGTTGGCAGAGCACCCGTGCGTGTGCGGCTTTTCACGCCGAGGCCAAGGGCGTTCGTTGTCCGCAGCTTTGGACTCGCGCTCGGAACGTCGCGGGGTTCGGTTGAGTCGGTTCGTTCACTGCCGAGGACCACTTTGGTAGATCCTCAAGAGTTGTCGTGTTGTTGTTGTTTTGTTTGAACGATGAAGACTTGCCCTCGTTATTAATTTAGAACTTCCACTGCCATCGGCGCTGCCGCCGTGAGATGTTAACTCCCTCGCCTGGTCTGCAGGAGGTCGTGGGTTCGATCCTGACCCTGACGCCTGCTGCTGTATATTTGCAGTCTGCGTGTCTTTCTCCCCGTGGTCGCGTGGCATTTTTACTCCGGGGTCCTCAGGTTTTTTTTCGTCCACATTTTTAATCAACATCACGCGTTTAGAGTGTTTTGCTGCTATACATTTCACGTGATGATAAGCCACTTCGTTGACCTATCACTCGTGATAGCCAGGTCGCTTCTGAAAAAAAACAGAGCGATGTAGCTCAGTGGGCCTTATCTGATAGAAATTGATAAATACCAATTTTTTGTTACACGTCCGGAATATGGAGACACTTTAGTGACGATTACTTCGCAGCGACCATTTGTCTCGCGCACTCATTGACGCGAACGCGATGCGCGTGCCGGGAATTGTCGAGCCGTGGTTTCATGCAAATCGGCCTCCGGTGGTGGCGAGGTTTGTTGTTGTCGTCGTTGTTGTTGTTGCTGCTTTGCATCCCATTGGGGCTCCTGCACCCAACGGCCGCTTGAGGGTGACCGGCAAAGGCACCGACCCGACCGACCGACCCCACACTCGGCCTCCTGCACTCCCGCGGCCTCCCATCGGAGGGGCAGCAGCACCAGCAGACCGGGAGGAAGTTCTTACTTTTATATAAAAAAGGGGACGGATGGATATCTATTGAACTTCTTTCGCACCGTACCGTAGCCGACCGCGCTAATCTTAGGATGACGATGATGACGATGATGAGAACCCAACTCAACCCCTTCAACTCTTGATTTCGTTTGCCTCTTGCAGCACGCGTTTGTGGGTTTTTATTCTACAACGTGAGACTCACACCACTCGTTGCACGACTGCATCGCCTCGCACGAGAGTGGGGGAAGAGTTACGAGAAGTATGCCAGGCAGGCGGGCGGGCAGGCGGGCGGGCGGGGAGGCGGGCGGGCAGGCGGGCAGGGAGGCGGGGAGGCAGGCGGGCAGGCGGGCGGGGAGGCGGGCGGGCAGGCGGGCAGGGAGGCGGGGAGGCAGGCGGGCAGGCGGGCGGGGAGGCGGGCGGGCAGGCGGGCAGGCGGGCGGGCGGGCAGGCGGGCAGGGAGGCAGGGAGCCGGGCGGGAGGCAGGCGGGGAGGCGGGCGGGGAGGCGGGCGGGCAGGCGGGCGGGCGGGCGGGGAGGCGGGCGGGCGGGCAAGGAGGCAGGGAGGCGGGCGGGAAGGCGGGCGGGGAGGCAGGCGAGCAGGCGGGCAGGGAGGCAGGGTGGCAGGCGGGCAGGCGGGCAGGCAGATGGGCAGGCAGGCGGGGAGGCAGGCGGGGAGGCTGCAACAATGGGCCGCGAGCGCTTTTGCGCCCTGCGGGATTACGGGGGGGGAGGTGGTGGGCGGGGGGGGGGTGTGGGGGGTTGGTGGTGGGTGGTGGTGGTGATTGGTGGTGGTGGGGGTGTGGGGTTGTGGGGGGTTGGTGGTGGGTGGTGGTGGTAATTGGGGGTGAGGGGGGGTGGTGGAGGGAGGGTGGTGGTGGGTGGTGTGGGGGGGGTGGTTGTGGGGATGGTAGGGGGGTGGTGGTGTGGGTGGGGTATTGGTGTGGTTGCAGCAAAGCCGCGCTGGGCTGGTCTGGCCACCATCATCTCTGGCGAGGCCACGGGACCCACAGCTGCCTCTCTCCCTACCTCCCTCTCCGGCCTGGCCGGGGGGGGGGGCTTTCTGTCGGCCCTAATTAACTTAAACATTGACCCTGCAGGGGGGACGGGTCGGGGGAGTCGAACCCTGATCCCAAAGGCTTCACTGCCTCGGCTGGACTTTATTTAAGACGCCACCGGGGAAAAATATATTTCTTGTTTTGCTTCTTTTGGGTTTTTTTTCTTTCTGCGCGTGTGTTCGCTCACGAGTACAGTAAATCCCACAGGAATGTTAGCAGATTGCTGCCTGCCCATCGTGGTGTGAGCGGTGTTGGGGGGGGGGAGCGGTGGTGCAGTGGTTAGCGCGCTGGGCTAGGAATCCGGCGACTGAGATACGATTCCCGCTCGCGAGTATTTGAAACCGGTCCTGGGCCTCTCCTCTACGTCGACTCAGCCTCAAATGAGTACTTGGTGCGATGTGCAGTAAACATCGCCACTGGGGGAGACAAAGACGACCGGGCGCGGTGTTGGGCCATCCACCTCCTCGAGTGCCGTGCCGGCCTTAATAGGTGCTCGCTTACAGCACTTGTTCCGATAGAGTTTTGAAGGCTACACGGGGGATCTTTGTCTTTGTATGCGTGTCGGCGTATTAGTGTTTTAAGAGGGGCTCGCTAACTGCGCTAACATCCTAAGGGATGGAATTATTGCAGGACGTAAACAAAATTGACAATGCCGCTCAATCATTGTTGTCTCGTCTCATTCGCCCTTGAGGTCAAAGTGAAAGCGCCTCCTCAACGCTTTAATAACCCCGCGGGTTATTAAAGCAGCCCGGAAAACAAAGCATTGGTGGGAATTCCACATTCCTACGGTGGCGACCAACATTCTGCATGAAACGACCACCTTTAACTTTCCACGAAATTGTACAAATGTTGTAGTGACCGCAGAAGGAGTCGAAGCTGACTGGGATTTGCTCCTGCAACCTTGCAAATGTAACTGGAGCATCCTTGCAACAGCGCCACCCAGCCGGATGTTCCATAATGCACGCGCCGATGTCTGCACGAACTGTCGTGAGCTAAGCGGAGTGGAGCCTGGGCAGAGCTTGGATGGGCGACCAGGGTCATAGGCATTGCCAGATTATCCGAATAGCAAAAGTAGCTACATAATGCTACGGGCGCCGCACTTTTAAGGGCCCCGCGCTAAATGCTTTAAAGCTATCAATTCTGGTTCAGTGATTCTGCACTTGCTCTATTACTATAGTACTATACCGCCTTCAACTTTTATGAACGACTGGGTGTTTAAGGTTAGCGATTTATCGTATTATATGACTGTATTGCAAATGAGAAAACAAACTGACTTTACTATGCAAGTTAAAAATGTATATCTTTTAATATTAACGTTTTTTTTTAATTTAAGACCACTTTATAACAGAGGCTACAGGCTCCGCACTCGCTTAATCCGGCACTGGTCATAGGCTGTGTGGCTACGTTGATGCCGCAACATTCGCGGTTGTACTGCACTTCTACGCTCCATGTCTATGCTCGCAGCCTTCACCAATTCCCACTGACCAGCGTGGTGAAGTATGGTCAAACAACCCCCGACTATCCGCACGGCACGAGGCGGCCCTCATCGAGCGGTGGAGCGACACGCACATCTTGGGTGAATATTGACCTGTTGTTGCCTCGTGGGGGTAGACTGGCCACGAGGCCACAGGCAGCGTGGTGCTTCTGCCCAACGAGTGGCTCGGGGCCACCGCAGTGGCGAGACGAGCGGCGGAGGAGGCGACTCCGCGGACCCGCGGGAGTGGCCGCGCCTCCCACCGCCCATTCGCGCAATTAACCCGACGACGACGACGCGCTCCGCACGCTCCGCACGGCATGCGCCTCGTGCCGTGCGCTCAACTTCTTTCGCACCGTGCGTAGCCAACCGTGCGAAGCGGAGGGGACTTTGCCAGGGTCGGTGTCAACTGAGCGGCGGCGTTCCAGCGGGGGGCTGGGGGGGGCTGTAGCCGCTCCACGCAACCCGACCCGACCGATGACCAGCCCGGCTTTAATTTAGAGAAAAGCCAACAAAAGAGACAGCCAGCCGATGGGTGCCGCAGGCCCCGAATCGGCGGCGAGCCGAGAGCCGGGCGCAGTCACCCGGCGGGGATCAATATTGACTGTGCACGCCGTCGTGCGTTTCGATTGTGCGCGCGCGTGTCACTTCCTTGTCACCCACCACCCACCACCGAGTATTTGTGTGCGTGTGTGAGAGAGAGGGTTGTTACACCACACTTAAGCTGACACAACACCATCAATAACGCAGCACTTAAGGGTGGTCGCGCGTTGCTCCGGCGTCCTGCTGAAGAAAAAAAAATGCAAAGGCGAGAGACTGAGCGAGATGGAGCGAGCGAGCGAGAGGGAGGGAGGGAGGAAAATCAACACGAGAGAGAGAGCGAGAAAAAATGCCGGGCCCATTCCTCCGCCGCACGAGCTGCCGCCGCCGCCGCCGCTGATGATGATGATGGATGACGATGATGGTGACCGCGCGCCTTGCAGCGGTGCCGGATTTGCCCAACAATAGCCGCTGCGATGGGAGACACATCGCGGCGGTTGGGCACCTTCGAGTTTGTAAGTCGCGAATTCACGCAAAAAGAAGGCGCCCCTCCTCGGTGGGCGGGGCGGAGGGGGGCGAGAAGGAGTCATGCGAATTTTGCGAAGCAGCGGGGTTCGCGTGACCTTTGCGGGGATGTCAACCGCCTGGCTATGGAGGTAGCCACCTGCCCGCGTGAGCAGCTTCCACCGATCCGTGACGATCTCTCTTCGGGTTCGGTGGACTGTCACACCACCACCACCAGCACCTCGCTCGCTCTCTCTCTCACATCGGCCCTCACCCGCTCTGCTGCCGAGACCTTTAACCCGGGCCTACCGTCGCGGGGCCTGTAGCATATGTTAAATAAAGGGGCCCTAAAAACACAAATATTAAAACGCAAAAATGTAACTTGCAGAGTAAAATAATTGTATTTTTTCATTTGCTTCACAGACAGATAATACGACAATTCGCTAACCTTAAACACCCAGCCGTTCATAAAAGTTGAAGGCAGTATAGTACTATAGTAATAGAGCAAGTGCAGAATCACTGAACCGAAATTGATAGCTTGAAAGCATTTAGCACGGGGGGTCCTTGGAAGTGCGGGGCCCGTAGTATGTGTAGCTACTGTCGCTACTGGGATAATCCGGCACTGCCCTCATGATGCACACGTGGAAAATAAAATAAATAAAGAACTCTCCAGTAGTAGTGGTGCCACCGTGGTCATCCAGAACAAAGACCGTACGACGTGTGACCACGCGACGCCCTGATTCACGGACACTGAAGGATGAGAGACATCATCACGGCGATCCACTTAACTCCGCTGCTGCTCCTCCTGACGCGGTGAGCTGCTGGCGTGGCCACCTTGAGTGTGTCACTTGCATGTGGCACCATAGTTCGTGGTGCCACATGAGCGAAACAGAGCAAAACGAACCTCCAATGGAAAGGTGACAATTACGGAGTTGCAGCGGCCACGGTAGCGAAATGTTAATTACCTCGCCTGGTACACAGCAAGTCGTGGGTTCGATCCCGAACGCTGACGCCTGCTGCTGTATATTTGGAGTTTGCGGTGTCTCTCTCCTCGTGTGTCGCGTGGATTTTTCTCCGAGTCCTCCGGGTTTTCCCTCCACATTGAGAAACCCGCGTTTAGAGCATTTGGCTGCGACTATCATTTGTGGCCGCTTCTGAAAAAGAGCTATACAGCTCAGTGGGGCCTCACCTGGCACAATAAAACATTTTTTATCTCGCAGTGTAGTTCTTGCATGCCACGTTCTGCACATTGTTTATCTGCGTGTCGATCATCCACCACGCTGTGAGTGTGGCTCCTCGCAGCTGGGCTCAGCGCTAAGCTCACTCCAAGTGTTTCCTGATCGACTGAGCTCTGGGGGATGGCCTCCCCCCTCTCGTCTGTCTGTTGACCTGCGTCAGCGGTGGAAGTTCCACATTCCTGAACTTGAATGGGGGGGGGGCGTTATTCCCAGAGAACAACAAATCCTGGCCTACCCCCTACAGAGTTCCTGAAGCCATCGCCCTCAGAGCCACGAGGGCGAGGGCCACGTGAAGTCAAATAGAAATCCATACAATTTTGGGGTGGGGGGGGGGGTTAGATTATTGGGTTAGATCAAATAGAAACGTGCGGTGCACGAATATTCGCTCGTGGTGCAAGCGCCGCCGATCGTGCTGAGATCGTAACCCGCCCCCCCTCCTCCTCCCGTCACTCGCCATCGCGGGTCCATCGCGAGGCGGCCAACAAACAACAAACAACACACAACAAACAACAAACAACACACAACAAACAACAAACAACACACAACAAACAACAAACAACACACAACACACAACAAACAACACACAACAAACAACACACAACAAACAACAAACAACAAACAACAAACAACACACAACAAACAACAAACAACACACAACACACAACAAACAACAAACAACACACAACAAACAACAAACAACACACAACAAACAACAAACAACAAACAACACACAACAAACAACAAACAACACACAACACACAACAAACAACACACAACAAACAACACACAACAAACAACAGAGCGCGGAGACTCAAGACGAGTACCTCCGCGGCTCAGGCTCAAGTGGGCCCCGTGCGACACGGCCATTACGAGCCGAGCGAGTGTTGCTCTCGCGGCAACGCTCGTTAGCAGCACCCCGCAGACAAGCCGAGACTCCGTGCAGCACCAGCGCCCCAGCGCGTCGCTGCACACTCGGAGTCCCCTGTCGTCCATGACGGACGGCAGAACGCACTCGCTCCACCCGCCCGCTCCACCTCTCACTCCGCCCGCTCACTCCGCCCGTTCACTCCATCACCGCAAGAGGAAGCCAACATAAGGAGGTTGTCAAAGATCAAGGTGGCACAGCGGTGGAGCGGCACAGGTGGTACACCTGGCAAGTCGTGTCAGGTGACCCACACCACGTGGTGGGGCACCTGGACAGTCGTGTCAGGTGACCCACACCACGTGGTGCTGCACCTGGACAGTCGTGTCAGGTGACCCACACCACGTGGTGTTGCACCTGGACAGTCGTGTCAGGTGACCCACACCACGTGGTGTTGCACCTGGAAGTCGTGTCAGGTGACCCACACCACGTGGTGTTGCACCTGGAAGTCGTGTCAGGTGACCCACACCACGTGGTGCTGCACCTGGACAGTCGTGTCAGGTGACCCACGCCACGTGGTGGGGCACCTGGACAGTCGTGTCAGGTGACCCACACCACGTGGTGGGGCACCTGGACAGTCGTGTCAGGTGACCCACACCACCTGGGCCTGTCCCGCGACTTCCCGCCAGCAGCGAGCCCTCCCCACTTCACGTGCAATCAAGGTGCACCTAGCCTGGCACACGCGCCGTGGTGACGTCACCGCCACTTAGTTGAGAACGGCGGTTGTTGTTGTATGTGTGCGTGTGCACGCGCGTGGAGCGGTGGCGCATTGGTTAGCGCTCGCGGCCAACAGCGGTCAAAACTATCTGAACCGGTCCTGGTGGACTTCCTTGGATCGACTCGGCGTTAACTGAGCACGTGGCTGCGGTCTGCATACATCGGCATTGGGGAGACAAAGGCGGCTGCCCGGGTGTGGTTCTGGTCACCCCCACAGTGTGTCCGTTCGGGCCTTTGATGAGGGCGGTTGAGGATGCCTGGAATTTCACGGCGGTGCAACGATTTGGGAACAAGTTTAAAGAAGCGAACTTTGGCAACTTCCCTAAATCTACTCTCTCTGGCCGTCGTCTCGCTCGGGTGCCCTGGGGTAGGCGAGCGGTTAGACCTCGGCTGTTTAATTGCCGCAGACAATTGGGAAGCATTGATTCGAGCGCTCGGCGGTGAAGACGTAAACCCACGGACTGCCATCGCCCAACGAACACCTGGCGAGCATCGTGTCACCAGATTAATCCTCGGCTTAGGGGATTCTTGCCCAAACCCTGCACCCGCCCAGACATCCGTAACATTTTATTTGTATTTATTTCATTTTCAAACCGCCCCTTGTCACCAATCCGAACGTCGGTGATCGTGGGGGCCCTGCCGTGTTCGCGAGCGAGTTGCAGAGGCGGCACGGGTGAACGAGCGAGCGAGAGCGCTCCCATCGGCCAAGAAAGCGCGGACTGGAGCCTTCAGCAGCAAGTGCTGGTTTGCTGTAGGAGGGATTGCGTCGGGGCGAGTGGAGCGAGACGAGAGGGGAGAGGGAGCTGTGCAGCTCGGGTCTTACTGCTGACAAAGGAGATAGACAAACGTAAAAACTAAATCCCATATCGGGTCACTCGTCAGCACCGCGGCATTGTGAGCCTAATCCCTCTCTCTCCCCTCCCTCTCGGGGACTGTTGATCTCCTCGTTATCTCCTCGTTATCTCCTCGTTATCTCCTCGTTATCTCCTCTTAGCTGCCGTTACAACCACTCTCCGCAATCGCCCGTGCCACGCGATTCTGCATCTGATGTTGAGGACACATCTCGCAACTGGCTGACTTCCGCCACCACCATTAACAACATCAACAACAACAAACTCCAGCCGCAGTTCGCCACTCGATAAGCGGCGGTGATGTCACCACGGCGCTCGTGCCAGGCTAGGTGCACTGTGAGGCTATCACGTGAAGTCACGTGACGGACCATCAACACCACCACAAACAAAATCACCATCAACTCCACCCATGCCAACGATGACTGTTACCGCCACCACCACCAATCAACTCGAATGACTCCATCACCACGACCACAAAACACCCCGATTCATATCACCAGCACCGTAATCAAGGCCATCGCGAGCATGACTACACCCTAACAACCACCACCACCACGCCACACGATGCACCTAACGTCAACGGTAGAGCCGTAACATAGTTTTGGGGCAAGTGTTGTTAGCGAGCAACTATGAATGCCGGCACGGGACACAACGGGGTGGTCTCCCCAGTGGCGATGTTCACTACACACCACACCAGGTACTCATTTGAGTCTGAGTCCACCTAGTGGAGGCCCAGGACCGCTTCAAATAAAATCGTCACCGGTGTTGGCCGTGAGCGGGAATCGAACGCGAGTCTCTGCTGGGTTCGTAGGGCAGCGTGGCGCAAACCATGCACGACACTACCGCACCACCACCACCACCACAACCATCACCACCACCACCACAACCATCACCACCACCAACCACCACCACCAACCACGTGGTGCGAGCTGCAGATCGCAATCGCCATCACCGCCGCCGGGGGGTTGTGCAAAATTGCGCCATTGTGTGTGGCGTCAACGTCGAGGAGGAGACTTTGCGGGCGTCAGGTTCATCATCAGCAACAGCACCAAACAATCTGAAACATTCGGGGGGGGAGGCATTGGAGGAGGGGCCCCCCGCCCCTCCCCCACGGGTGAGAAAGGAATCGCCGTAATTAAGCTGTCAGACGGACGGGGGGCGGAGGGCGGGGGGCGGGGGCCGTTGCCGACGAGCGAGCGCCGTGCCCTCTCCTCCTCCTGCTGCTGCTGCTGCCCCGGGGGCCTGCGACGCCGTTCGCGGGGCGAGCGGCCCCGCACGCCCCGCGACGAAACCACCACCACCACCCACTACCACAACCCTCACCACCACCACAACCCTCACCACCACCACAACCCTCACCACCACCACAACCCTCACTACCACCACAACCCCTACCACCAACACCCCCCACCATCACAACCCTCACCATAACCACCACCCCCCACCACCACCACAACCCCTAACACCACCACAACCCCTACCACCAACACCCCCACCACCACAACCCTCACCACCACCACCACCACCCCCACCACCACCACCCCCACCACCACCACAACCCTCACCACCACCACAACTCCCCACCATTACCAACACCCCCACCACCACAACCCTCACCCCCACCACAACCCCAACCACCACTAACGCAAATCTCTCTACCGCCTGTAAATGAGACCACAGAAGTCACGAAATACTCCCCAGATACAATCTCACTGCCATTCTCCCCGCCCTCTCATCTCACTCCCCTCCACGCACTCTCCTACCTCTCCACTCTCATCTCACTCCACTCCCCTCCACACACTCTCCTGCCTCTCCCCTCTCATCTCACTCCATTCCCCTCCACGCACTCTCCTGCCTCTCCCCTCTCATCTCACTCCACTCCCCTCCACGCACTCTCCTGCCTCTCCCCTCTCATCTCACTCCATTCCCCTCCACGCACTCTCCTGCCTCTCCCCTCTCATCTCACTCCACTCCCCTCCACGCACTCTCCTGCCTCTCCCCTCTCATCTCACTCCACTCCCCTCCACGCACTCTCCTGCCTCTCCCCTCTCATCTCACTCCACTCCCCTCCACGCACTCTACTGCCTCTCCCCTCTCATCTCACTCTACTCCCCTCCAAGTAATCTTTCCTCCATCAAACCAACACTTGCTGTTGAAGGCTCCAGTCCACGCTCTCTCGCTCGTTCTCTGGTGCCGTCTCTGCAACTCCCTTTCCACCAGCCTCCCATGCTGTCAACTCCTCGCTTCTGCCCGAGTCCAGCTTGCAGACTTTCATTGCCTACGACCAACGGGCCCGAGATTCGCGCCCTCACCCAGACGCGGAATAAATCCTTCACTGACGCAATCGCGAAACGGTGGCCTCATTGATATGGGGCACACGCAGTGCCGGATTATCGTAGTAGAAGCAAAAGTACCTAAAAATGCTACGGGCCTCGCACTTTCAAGGGCCCCGCGCTAAATTCTTTCAATCTATCAATTCCGGTTCAGTGAGTCTGCACTTGCTCTATTACTATAGTACTATACTGCCTTCAACTTTTATGAACGACTGGGTGTTTAAGGTTAGAGGTTTGTCGTATTATCTGGCTATATAGCAAAAGTTAGAACAACAAACAATGCAACAAAACACGATAGGAGGGCAAAGTATTGGAAAGGTAAACAGAATATACAAATAAAACGAAACTAAATAAAAAAAAATATCTTACCAGGTAAAGCTCACTGACCTATTAACTTATTTTTTAGAAGCAACCTGGCCACGAATGATAGCGCATGTGGAAATATATAGCAGCCAAATACTCGAGACGCATGTGGAAGGCGATACGGTAAACGCTGCGTGGGTGAAATTTACTTTTGGGCGATATTCGTGAAGCAAGCAATCAACTGGCTTGCGTGCTTGAAGTATGATGAAGTAACCCCACACGACCCGCACGCCGGTTCGGGAAGGCCCTCACTCAGAAGTCGATTGACGTAAAGGGCTCACGCGTGTGCGTGAGCCGAGTGTCCTGACGCCCGGCGATGAGATCCGGCCACACGGAACCCGGCACGAGCTGCGGCTGCTGCTGGATCCGGAGTCGGTAACCCATGTGCGGTGGCTCTTCAAGGACTGCAGTGGCGGCTCGGGAAATTCGAACAAAAAAGAATGTCTCTTCTCGTTATTTTGGTTGCTGTGACCCCTGACCGTGGAAGTGCAGTTCACCATGGGAGTCCAGTTCACCATGGAAGTCCAGTTTACCATGGAAGTCCAGTTTACCATGGAAGTCCAGTTTACCGTGGAAGTCCAGTTTACCATGGAAGTGCAGTTTACCGTGGAAGTCCAGTTTATCATGGAAGCCCAGTTTACCATGGAAGCCCGGTTTACCGTGGAAGTCCAGTTTACCATGGAAGCCCAGTTTACCATGGAAGTGCAGTTTACCATGGAAGTCCAGTTTACCATGGAAGTCCAGTTTACCATGGAAGTGCAGTTTACCATGGAAGTGCAGTTTACCATGGAAGTCCAGTTTACCATGGAAGTCCAGTTTAACATGGAAGCCCAGTTTACCATGGAAGTGCAGTTTACCATGGAAGTCCAGTTTACCGTGGAAGTCCAGTTTACCATGGAAGTCCAGTGTACCACGGAAGTGCAGTTTACCATGGAAGTCCAGTTTACCGTGGAAGCCCAGTTTACCAAGGAAGTCCAGTTTACCATGGAAGTCCAGTTTACCGTGGAAGTCCAGTTTACCATGGAAGTCCAGTTTACCATGGAAGTCCAGTTTACCGTGGAAGTGCAGTTTACCGTGGAAGTCCAGTTTACCATGGAAGTCCAGTTTACCGTGGAAGTGCAGTTTACCGTGGAAGTGCAGTTTACCGTGGAAGTCCAGTTTACCGTGGAAGTCCAGTTTACCATGGAATTCCAGTTTACTGTGGAAGTCCAGTTTACCATGGAAGTGAAGTTTACCATGGAAGTCCAGTTTACCATGGATGTCCAGTTTACCATGGAAGTGCAGTTTACCATGGAAGTCCAGTTTACCGTGGAAGTCCAGTTTACCATGGAAGCGCAGTTTACCGTGGAAGTCCAGTTTATCATGGAAGTGCAGTTTACCATGGAAGTGCAGTTTACCATGGAAGTCCAGTTTACCATGGAAGTGCAGTTTACCATGGAAGTGCAGTTTACCATGGATGTGCAGTTTACCATGGAAGTGCAGTTCACCATGGCAGTCCAGTTTACCATGGAAGCCCAGTTTACCATGGAAGTGCAGTTTAGCATGGAAGTGCAGTTTACCGTGGAAGCCCAGTTTACCATGGAAGTTCAGTTTACCATGGAAGTCCAGTTTACCGTGGAAGTCCAGTTTACCATGGAAGTCCAGTTTACCATGGACGTCCAGTTTACCGTGGAAGCCCAGTTTACCGTGGAAGGGGCAGTTTACCATGGAAGTCCAGTTTACCGTGGAAGTCCAGTTTACCATGGAAGTGCAGTTTACCATGGAAGTCCAGTTTACCGTGGAAGTCCAGTTTACCATGGAAGTCCAGTTTACCATGGAAGTGCAGTTTACCGTGGAAGTCCAGTTTACCGTGGAAGTCCAGTTTACGATGGAAGTCCAGTTTACCGTGGAAGTCCAGTTTACCATGGAAGTGCAGTTTACCATGGAAGTCCAGTTTACCGTGGAAGCCCAGTTTACCATGGAAGTGCAGTTTACCGTGGAAGTCCAGTTTACCATGGAAGTCCAGTTTACCGTGGAAATGCAGTTTACCGTGGAAGTGCAGTTTACCGTGGAAGTGCAGTTTACCATGGAAGTCCAGTTTACCATGGAAGTCCAGTTTACCATGGAAGTCCAGTTTACCGTGGAAGTGCAGTTTGCCATGGAAGTGCAGTTTGCCATGGAAGTCCAGTTTACCATGGAAGTGCAGTTTACCATGGAAGTGCAGTTTACCAGGGAAGTCCAGTTTACCATGGAAGTCCAGTTTACCATGGAAGTGCAGTTTACCATGGAAGTGCAGTTTGCCATGGAAGTCCAGTTTACCGTGGAAGTGCAGTTTACCATGGAAGTGCAGTTTGCCATGGAAGTGCAGTTTGCCATGGAAGTCCAGTTTACCGTGGAAGTGCAGTTTACCATGGAAGTGCAGTTTACCAGGGAAGTCCAGTTTACCGTGGAAGTGCAGTTTACCGTGGAAGTGCAGTTTGCCATGGAAGTGCAGTTTACCATGGAAGTGCAGTTTACCATGGAAGTCCAGTTTACCATGGAAGTGCAGTTTACCATGGAAGTCCAGTTTACCATGGAAGTCCAGTTTGCCATGGAAGTGCAGTTTACCATGGAAGTGCAGTTTACCATGGAAGTCCAGTTTACCATGGAAGTGCAGTTTACCATGGAAGTCCAGTTTACCATGGAAGTGAAGTTTACCGTGGAAGCCCAGTTTACCGTGGAAGTCCAGTTTACCATGGAAGTGCAGTTTACCATGGAAGTCCAGTTTACCATGGAAGTGCAGTTTACCGTGGAAGCCCAGTTTACCGTGGAAGTCCAGTTTACCATGGAAGTGCAGTTTCCCAGGGAAGTCCAGTTTACGATGGAAGTGCAGTTTACCATGGAAGTCCAGTTTACCATGGAAGTCCAGTTTACCGTGGAAGTGCAGTTTATGATGGAAGTGCAGTTTACCATGGAAGTCCAGTTTACCATGGATATGCAGTTTACCGTGGAAGTCCAGTTTACCATGGAAGTCCAGTTTACTGTGGAAGTCCAGTTTACCATGGAAGTGAAGTTTACCATGGAAGCCCAGTTTACCATGGAAGTGAAGTTTACCATGGAAGTCCAGTTTACCATGGAAGTCCAGTTTACCGTGGAAGTCCAGTTTACCATGGAAGTCCAGTTTACCATGGAAGTCCAGTTTACCGTGGAAGCCCATTTTACCATGGAAGTGCAGTTTACCATGGAAGTCCAGTTTACCGTGGAAGTCCAGTTTACCATGGAAGTGAAGTTTACCATGGAAGTCCCGTTTACCATGGATGTCCAGTTTACCATGGATGTGCAGTTTACCATGGAAGTCCAGTTTACCGTGGAAGCCCAGTTTACCATGGAAGTGCAGTTTACCGTGGAAGTGCAGTTTACCATGGAAGTGCAGTTTACCATGGAAGTCCAGTTTACCATGGAAGTGCAGTTCACCATGGAAGTCCAGTTTACCATGGAAGCCCAGTTTACCATGGAAGTGCAGTTTACCATGGAAGTCCAGTTTTCCTTGGAAGCCCAGTTTACCATGGAAGTGCAGTTTACCGTGGAAGCCCAGTTTACCATTGAAGTGCAGTTTACCATGGAAGTCCAGTTTACCGTGGAAGTGCAGTTTACCATGGAAGTGCAGTTTACCTTGGAAGTGCAGTTTACCGTGGAAGTCCAGTTTACCATGGAAGTCCAGTTTACCGTGGAAGCCCAGTTTACCATGGAAGTGCAGTTTACCATGGAAGTCCAGTTTACCGTGGAAGTGCAGTTTACCATGGAAGTGCAGTTTACCATGGAAGTCCAGTTTACCATGGAAGTCCAGTTTACCATGGAAGTGCAGTTTACCATGGAAGTGCAGTTTACCGTGGAAGTCCAGTTTACCATGGAAGTCCAGTTTACCATGGAAGTCCAGTTTACCGTGGAAGCCCAGTTTACCATGGAAGTCCAGTTTACCGTGGAAGCCCAGTTTACCATCGAAGTGCAGTTTACCATGGAAGTCCAGTTTACCGTGGAAGTGCAGTTTACCATGGAAGTCCAGTTTACCATGGAAGTCCAGTTTACCGTGGAAATGCAGTTTACCGTGGAAGTGCAGTTTACCGTGGAAGTGCAGTTTACCATGGAAGTCCAGTTTACCATGGAAGTGCAGTTTACCGTGGAAGTGCAGTTTACCATGGAAGTCCAGTTTACCATGGAAGTGCAGTTTACCGTGGAAGTCCAGTTTACCGTGGAAGTGCAGTTTACCATGGAAGTGCAGTTTACCATGGAAGTCCAGTTTACCATGGAAGTGCAGTTTACCATGGAAGTCCAGTTTACCATGGAATTGAAGTTTACCGTGGAAGCCCAGTTTACCGTGGAAGTCCAGTTTACCATGGAAGTGCAGTTTACCGTGGAAGTCCAGTTTACCATGGAAGTCCAGTTTACCATGGAAGTGCAGTTTACCATGGAAGTCCAGTTTACCATGGAAGTGCAGTTTATGATGGAAGTGCAGTTTACCATGGAAGTCCAGTTTACCATGGATATGCAGTTTACCGTGGAAGTCCAGTTTACCATGGAAGTGAAGTTTATGATGGAAGTGCAGTTTACCATGGAAGTCCAGTTTACCATGGAATTGAAGTTTACCGTGGAAGCCCAGTTTACCGTGGAAGTCCAGTTTACCATGGAAGTGCAGTTTACCATGGAAGTGCAGTTTACCGTGGAAGTCCAGTTTACCATGGAAGTCCAGTTTACGATGGAAGTGCAGTTTACCATGGAAGTCCAGTCTTCCATGGAAGTCCAGTTTACCATGGAAGTGCAGTTTATGATGGAAGTGCAGTTTACCATGGAAGTCCAGTTTACCATGGATATGCAGTTTACCGTGGAAGTCCAGTTTACCGTGGAAGTGCAGTTTATGATGGAAGTGCAGTTTACCATGGAAGTCCAGTTTACCATGGAAGTGAAGTTTACCATGGAAGTCCAGTTTACCATGGAAGTCCAGTTTACCGTGGAAGTCCAGTTTACCATGGAAGTCCAGTTTACTGTGGAAGTCCAGTTTACCATGGAAGTGAAGTTTACCATGGAAGCCCAGTTTACCATGGAAGTGAAGTTTACCATGGAAGTCCAGTTTACCATGGAAGTCCAGTTTACCGTGGAAGTCCAGTTTACCATGGAAGTCCAGTTTACCATGGAAGTCCAGTTTACCGTGGAAGCCCATTTTACCATGGAAGTGCAGTTTACCATGGAAGTCCAGTTTACCGTGGAAGTCCAGTTTACCATGGAAGTGAAGTTTACCATGGAAGTCCCGTTTACCATGGATGTCCAGTTTACCATGGATGTGCAGTTTACCATGGATGTCCAGTTTACCGTGGAAGCCCAGTTTACCATGGAAGTGCAGTTTACCGTGGAAGTGCAGTTTACCATGGAAGTCCAGTTTACCATGGAAGTGCAGTTTACCATGGAAGTCCAGTTTACCATGGAAGTGCAGTTCACCATGGAAGTCCAGTTTACCATGGAAGCCCAGTTTACCATGGAAGTGCAGTTTACTATGGAAGTGCAGTTTACCATGGAAGTGCAGTTTTCCTTGGAAGCCCAGTTTACCATGGAAGTGCAGTTTACCGTGGAAGCCCAGTTTACCATTGAAGTGCAGTTTACCATGGAAGTCCAGTTTACCGTGGAAGTGCAGTTTACCATGGAAGTGCAGTTTACCTTGGAAGTGCAGTTTACCGTGGAAGTCCAGTTTACCATGGAAGTCCAGTTTACCGTGGAAGCCCAGTTTACCATGGAAGTGCAGTTTACCATGGAAGTCCAGTTTACCGTGGAAGTGCAGTTTACCATGGAAGTGCAGTTTACCATGGAAGTGCAGTTTACCGTGGAAGTCCAGTTTACCATGGAAGTCCAGTTTACCATGGAAGTCCAGTTTACCGTGGAAGCCCAGTTTACCATGGAAGTCCAGTTTACCGTGGAAGCCCAGTTTACCATCGAAGTGCAGTTTACCATGGAAGTCCAGTTTACCGTGGAAGTGCAGTTTACCATGGAAGTCCAGTTTACCATGGAAGTCCAGTTTACCGTGGAAATGCAGTTTACCGTGGAAGTGCAGTTTACCGTGGAAGTGCAGTTTACCATGGAAGTCCAGTTTACCATGGAAGTGCAGTTTACCGTGGAAGTGCAGTTTACCATGGAAGTCCAGTTTACCATGGAAGTGCAGTTTACCGTGGAAGTCCAGTTTACCGTGGAAGTGCAGTTTACCATGGAAGTGCAGTTTACCATGGAATTGAAGTTTACCGTGGAAGCCCAGTTTACCGTGGAAGTCCAGTTTACCATGGAAGTGCAGTTTACCGTGGAAGTCCAGTTTACCATGGAAGTCCAGTTTACGATGGAAGTGCAGTTTACCATGGAAGTCCAGTCTACCATGGAAGTCCAGTTTACCATGGAAGTGCAGTTTATGATGGAAGTGCAGTTTACCATGGAAGTCCAGTTTACCATGGATATGCAGTTTACCGTGGAAGTCCAGTTTACCATGGAAGTGAAGTTTATGATGGAAGTGCAGTTTACCATGGAAGTCCAGTTTACCATGGAATTGAAGTTTACCGTGGAAGCCCAGTTTACCGTGGAAGTCCAGTTTACCATGGAAGTGCAGTTTACCATGGAAGTGCAGTTTACCGTGGAAGTCCAGTTTACCATGGAAGTCCAGTTTACGATGGAAGTGCAGTTTACCATGGAAGTCCAGTCTACCATGGAAGTCCAGTTTACCATGGAAGTGCAGTTTATGATGGAAGTGCAGTTTACCATGGAAGTCCAGTTTACCATGGATATGCAGTTTACCGTGGAAGTCCAGTTTACCGTGGAAGTGCAGTTTATGATGGAAGTGCAGTTTACCATGGAAGTCCAGTTTACCATGGAAGTGAAGTTTACCATGGAAGTGAAGTTTACCATGGAAGTCCAGTTTACCATGGAAGTCCAGTTTACCGTGGAAGTCCAGTTTACCATGGAAGTCCAGTTTACCATGGAAGTCCAGTTTACCATGGAAGTCCAGTTTACCGTGGAAGTGCAGTTTACCGTGGAAGTCCAGTTTACCGTGGAAGTCCAGTTTACCATGGAAGTCCAGTTTACCGTGGAAGCCCAGTTTACCATGGAAGTGCAGTTTACCGTGGAAGTCCAGTTTACCGTGGAAGTCCAGTTTACCATGGAATTCCAGTTTACCATGGAAGTCCAGTTTACCGTGGAAGTGCAGTTTACCGTGGAAGTGCAGTTTACCGTGGAAGTCCAGTTTACTGTGGAAGTCCAGTTTACCATGGAAGTGCAGTTTACCATGGAAGTCCAGTTTACCATGGAAGTGCAGTTCACCATGGAAGCCCAGTTTACCATGGAAGTCCAGTTTACCGTGGAAGTCCAGTTTACCGTGGAAGTCCAGTTTACCATGGAAGTCCAGTTTACCATGGAAGCCCAGTTTACCATGGAAGTGCAGTTTACCATGGAAGTCCAGTTTACCTTGGAAGCCCAGTTTACCATTGAAGTGCAGTTTACCATGGAAGTCCAGTTTACCGTGGAAGTGCAGTTTACCATGGAAGTGCAGTTTACCTTGGAAGTGCAGTTTACTATGGAAGTGCAGTTTACCTTGGAAGCCCTGTTTACCATGGAAGTCCAGTTTACCATGGAAGTGCAGTTTACCATGGAAGTCCAGTTTACCATGGAAGTGCAGTTTACCATGGAAGTCCAGTTTACCATGGAAGTGCAGTTTACTATGGAAGTGCAGTTTACCATGGAAGTCCAGTTTACTGTGGAAGTCCAGTTTACCATGGAAGTCCAGTTTACCATGGAAGTGCAGTTTACCATGGAAGTCCAGTTTACCGTGGAAGTGCAGTTTACCGTGGAAGTCCAGTTTACCATGGAAGTGCAGTTTACCATGGAAGTCCAGTTTACCATGGAGGTCCAGTTTACCGTGGAAGTGCAGTTTACCATGGAAGTCCAGTTTACCATGGAAGTCCAGTTTACCGTGGAAGTGCAGTTTACCGTGGAAGCCCAGTTTATTCACCACCACCACCACCGTCTCGTATTCACCACCACCACCAACCACACCGCTTCCGTGGCCCTTTTAAATATTAGCTTATGTTGTTGTTATTGAAAATAAGAATAAATAAATAAACCCTTGTTATTCTGGTTGCTTGCGACCACGTGTGCTGGATGGAGTCCTCTGCAACGTGGAACCGCGCCCCCCCGCCCCGCACGTCGCGCACTTGTTGTGCGGACGCCGAGCCGGGCCGGGCTGCGCGTGCTGATTGTATCGCTCCGTTTCCTCCGCGTGTCCCCTCGAGCGCGTTCCCCCACCACCACCATCACCCCATTGAGAGGCGTGCAGATTTGTCCATCAACTTGTGATGGGTTCGTAACGACGTGCCAAGTAGCACGCCGCCTGCACACTCACACGCACTCACTCAAGCACAGACAAAGATCCCCATTATCGCCGACGAACACTCGTGGTGACGAGGGCTGTTGGCGAGTAGCACCTGCAAAGTCCGGGCGCGGCACACGAGGAGGGGCTGAGTGGCCAGCACCACGCCCGTCTGCCCGGCCGCCTTTGTCTCCCCAGTGGCGATGTTTACTACACGACCGCACCAGGTACTCAATTGAGGCTGAGTAGATCGCTACACTACCGCTCCCCACACACGCAGACACACGCAGACACACACAGACACACACAGACACACGCAGACACACGCAGACACACACATAGACGGACAAAAGACAAAGATCCCCCGTATAGCCTGAACAGACTGTTGGGGCGAGTGCTGTTAGCGAGCACCTGTGAAGGCCGGGACGGCACACGAGCGGGTGGGTGGCCAGCACCACGCCCGGCCGTCTTTGTCTCCCGAGTGGTGACGTTTACATATCGCACCAGGTGCTCATTTGAGGCTGAGTAGACCTAGGAGAGGGCCTAGGACCGGTTCAGATAATCCTCACTGCTGTTTGCCGTGAGCGGGAATCGAACTCAGGTCACTGGGTTCGTAGCACAGCGCGCTAACCGCTACACCACCGCTCCCCATAGCGAACACCAAACACACGAAACCATGCACCCCCCACACACACTCGCGAACACATCACGACAACAATCTCCGATTTTTCTCTACAGAATATAACTGCTCGAACGAATTCTGTTAGCGAGCACCTATCCAGGCCGTCAATGTGGGTTGGGTGTGTGGGGAGGGTATCTAGGTGTGTCTGCGGGTGTGTGTGTGGGTGTGCGTGCGATTGTGCGTGTGTGGGTGTGTTCATGACCGGCTCCGGTTTGACAGCAGAGGTCTCACTCCGAATCAGTCGAGCGGCATTATCTTTTCATCGGTTGCGTAACGCTGTGTGGAAGCTACCTGGTCTGTCGCTCCGCACGAAGCTTCAGGTCTTCTCGGCCACTCTACGCTTGCGAAACGTGGACCCCCCCAATGAACATCTTCGCCGGTTAGAAACATTTAGACTGGCCTGCCCACGATCCATCCTGGGTTTAATCAGGCTGGATTGTGTGAGGAGCTCACAAATCCCTGAAAGATCTGGGAAAAGTCCCATCGGTGAGCTCCTCCGGCAGGCAAGGCTGCGTTGACTGGGTCATGTAGCCCGCATGCCCAGCCACCGCATGCCGAAACAGCTTTTGTTCGGCCGGATCGAGGGGGCTTAACGGGCGTGGCACGGGCTAGAGAAGAGATGGAGTGATGTGGTACAGGAGGACTGGAGCTGAGTGGATTTGCCGATGACTGGTACCAGCGGTGTCAAGACCGGCCTCTGTGGAGGAGGCTCGTGAAGGACGCTACTGGGCAGTTGGAGGCAGTCGCCCTCCAACAACAACGGAGGGCGGAGGAGCGACGCTCACAACAATGAGCGGAGCGCCGGGTGGCTAAAGCACAGCAAGTTGGCACAGTAGGGGGCACAGGTGGTGCATCAGCCAGTCATCTCAGTCAGTCGACCCGTGGCACATGGGTCTGCCCGTGACCGCCTGCCAGCGGGCGTTCGACACTTCACGTGTCCTCAACGTGGACATAGCCTGGCACAGGCGCTGTGGTGACGTCACTGCCACTTAGTGGCTGAATGGCGGTTGTTGTTGTTGTTGCTGTTGTTGTTGCTGTGTGGCGGCAGGGTAGGTACCCCAGCAGGCGACTGTTGTCTCTCTCCGCAGTTGGTGGCCACACACGCGGCAAGGCAACAACTCTGAGCCCGTCTCGTGAGAGATTCAGTCAACTTCACACGACCCGGCGAAGCGCTCGGAAATGATCCCCAGTGGCACGGCCCTAATAGTCACGCGCGTTTACAAAATAACGACCACGACTCACAGAAATGTATTGGCTGCATCTAAGGCGGACCTAAAGAGGGACCAGCGTAGAAGTAAGAAAAGAATGCACGTCGAAGAAGACACCTTGATGATGATGCAGTCAGTGACGAGATGGAAACCGGCACTATTTGGACGCACATTTAGGATGGACAGCTCCCCCCTCGCCCCCTCCCCCGCGCCCCCCTCCCCCTTATCTCCAAGGCTGCTTGCTGCTTGATGCCTCCCGCCGCTCGCAGGGACTCCACGTTCTCGTTTTGAGGCCAGCGCCTGCAGAGGAGGCAAAGACGGGCGCAGCCTTGGCTGGGGCACAAAGGCAAAGGTGCCCCGTATAGGCTGCAGGGGCAAGTGTCGTGAGCGAGTAGCACCTAATGAAGGCCGGCACGGCACGCGACGCGGTGGGTTGCCAACACCGCGCCGACCGCCTTTGCCTCTCCAGTGGCGATATTTTTACACATCGCACCAGGTACTCATTTTGAGGCTGAGTCGACCTAGGGGAGGCTCAGAAGCGGTTCGGATAATCGTCACTGGTGTTGGTGGCCGTGAGCGGGAATCGAACTCGAGTCGGCCGGGGTTCGTAGCGCAGCATGCGACCCGTTCCACGACCGCTCCCACAACATTTTGACGCACAGGCCCAGGTGTTTGCAGAAACCACGTTGTCTGTTCCATCATCATCATGATAATTCTACCTTCTGCTGCTGCCAGGTGTGTTTCCGACCCACCTGCCCCATTACCAACCCCAGCCATTGTGCCCGCGAGGCACGTAGCACACGCAGGGCGCATTGCCACCACGCGTGGTGGCAATGCGCTCTGTGAGACACGCAGGGCGCAGTGCCACCACGCGTGGTGGCACAGCGCTCTGCGGCACACGCAGGGCGCAGTGCCACCACGCAGGGCGCACCATCCGGCCGTGGCGCGTGGCGCTCCGCTCGTGCCGGGCTCCCTGCCTTCCCGTTGAGACGGCGGCGCATTCCGTCGAGGTGACGCGGCGCGGCTCGGTGGAGGCGTCGCTTTTACTCTCCAAGGTCAAGGAGGTCACACGAAAGGTCATCTCACGGCCAGTAAGCGCGGGAAAAGCCGCCGCGTCTCGCCATCGATTCGGCTGCTCACGATGCCCCCCTTGAGTGATCCGCCCACTCTGGGCACACGGGACGCGTGTCCGGTCTCGCCAGGCCTCGGAGGCTAAGCAGGCGTCGAGCCTGTCCAGCGCTTGGAAGGGCGATTCACCGCGGGATGCAGCATCCCGCGTTGCAGTCGCCGCGCGGCGACCGTTCGGGGCAAGCAGCGGAGCGCACTGCAGCGAGATCCGTTGTTCTACTGCACTTCTATGTTCCCGCGTGTAATGCGCTTTCACCAACCTTGACAGACCGGCGTGGTGAAGTATGGTCAAGTAACCCACGTGCCGCCAACGGTGAGCGGCGGGGCGGGGAGGGGGCGTCCATCCAGCAGTGGATTGAGAAAAGGTGCCGCGTGTGCGTTTATTAAATCGAAGAGATTATTCGCGTTGGCTCCGCCCATACAAGGCATACATACACAGCAGTGGTGGACGCCACTTGCCCAGCCGCATGATACACGCTCATAATAAAGGTTTATGGGTGAGATCGCGAAAGTTGAAATGTGCCGCAACCCTCCACCACCCGACACTGCCAATTGTCGCGTTAACAAAAGGCCAATTAGTTACTTCTTCAGCCCACCGGTGTCTTTGAAGAGTGAATCCACAACATTTAGAATTATACATGTTGTGGATTTGCGTTTTGTTACACACACACATACACACACACATACACACACATACACACACACATACACGCGCGCGCATCATATGGGGGGCACCCCCTACGTAGCACTGGCTGAAGGCCTTCAACGATATTTTTCACGAACTTGTCACGCGCCAACCTGTCACGTGTGACCTTGCAGCGCGAGCACGCGCGCGCTGGGCGCGACTGTCTCCTCGCCCCCCTCCTGCCCCCCCCCCTCTCTCTCTACTCTTGCCGTGACAAATGCGCCAGCCGCCTCATTGAGTGAGCGTCTTGCCGCGTTTGCCGCAGGCTGCTGCTGCCGCTGCTAAGTGGGGCACGCGCCCCCCCCCCCCCCACATTGTGCCCGCGCCACGCGCCCTGTGGGCTGTGACACTCGCGGCCGTCGCGGTGAGACGCCGCACGCGGACAAATACCGCGCTCACGTGTGTTGCATATGTGTGTGCGTGTGTATGTACGTTTGTGTGTACGTTTGTGTGTACGTTTGTGTGTATGTTTGTGTGTACGTTTGTGTGTGTGTATGTGCGTGTGTATGTTTGTGTTTGTGTGTGTATGTGTGTGTGGATGTGTGTGTGTGTATGTGTGTGTGTACGTGTGTGTGTATGTTTGTGTGTGTGTGGATGTGTGTGTGTGTATGTTTGTGTGTGTCAATGTGTGTGTGTGTATGTTTGTGTGTGTGTGTGTATGTGTGTGTGTATGTGTGTGTGTATGTTTGTGTGTGTGTGGATGTGTGTGTGTATGTGTGTGTGGATGTGTGTGTGTGGATGTGTGTGTGTATGTGTGTGTATATGTGTGTGTGTATGTGTGTGTATGTTTGTGTGTGTGTGGATGTGTGTGTGTGTGGATGTGTGTGTGTGTATGTGTGTGTATGTGTGTGTGTGTGGATGTGTGTGTGTGTATGTGTGTGTGTGCGTGTGTATGACTTGGTCAAGGCCGATGATACCATCAGTGGGGAGCGGTGGTGTAGCGGTTAGCGCTACGCTGCGCTACAAACCTGGCGACCCGAGTTCGATTCCCGCTCACGGTCAACACCAGTGACGATTGTCTGAACCTGTCCTGGGCATCCCCTAGGTCGACTAAGCCTCAAATGAGTACCTGGTGCGCTGTGTAAATATCGCCACTGGGGAGACAAAGGTGTCCAGGCGTGGTGTTGGCCACCCACCCCCTCGTGTGCCGTGCTCGCTAACAGCACTTGTCCCCTGCAGTCTGTTAAGGCTATCCGGGGGATCTTTGTCTTTGTTGTGTGTATGACCTGCTAAAGGCCTATGATACCATCAGTAGGATCGTGAGCAGAGAGCCGGGGACTCCTGACTCTCGGAGTCCCTAACCCTCTGCTCACGATCATTAAGGACCTTCATGATGGTGAGCGGGCCCTGGTATAACTACGTGGCCGGAAGTCAGAGCCATTCCCTGTTCACCTTGGGGTGCGACAGGGATGTCCTCTGGCTCCCACATTATTTAACATCTATTTCGACCACGTAGTTCGTGAAGCCTTCAATAGCTGTACCGAAATAATGTCCATCTGGTACAGATACAATGGGAGGCTGATCGATGCACGGGTGCCGTCAAGGGATGGCTTCCGATTGCTCAACCATGATTCCCACTCACGGCCGACACCGGCGACGATTATCTCAAGAAGGGTTCCGGGCATCCCCCTGGGTTGACTCAGCCTCAAACGAGCGCCTGGCGCGCTGTGTAAACATTGGCCGCTGGAGAGACAAAGGCGGCCGGGTGCGGGTCCCGGGCCTACACCCCCCCCCCCGTCATGTGCCGCGTGTGTTCCTTAATTGCTCGCTCTCACGGCACTTGCCCCAGCAGTCTGCCGAAGGCTACACGGGCGATCTTTGTCGTTCTATGGACTCCGCATTAGCGAAGTCGCCGGAATGCGTCCGATCGCGTAAGCTAAGCGGGCGTTGAGCCTGGCCAGTGGCTTGGATGGGCGACCAACTCTCGCTCGCAGCTCAGATTGTTGTGCTGTGCGACGTTCTCACGTCTATGCCCCCCCCCCCGCCTTCACTAACGTTGACCACGGCGTGAGACCATCTCAATCCGTCAGGTAGCGAGTTCAATCCCCACTCTGGGGAGAGACACCTCGTCGCCATGCGAACGTGGAATTTCCACTTTGCGAGCTTAGGCGCTGTCGGTGGAGATGCCGTTTAATATCCACGTGCAGTCAGGTCAAGGTGTGGTGGAAGTTCCACGTTCCTATGGTGGGTGTCAGGCTGGCAATGGGACATAGGACTGACTGAGTGATGAATAGGGATGACTGAGTGATGAATAGGGCTGATTAATTTATGAATAGGGCTGACTGAGTGATGAATAGGGCTGACTGAGTGATGAATAGGGCTGACTGAGTGATGAATAGGGCTGATTAATTTATGAATAGGGCTGACTGAGTGATGAATAGGGCTGACTGAGTGATGAATAGGGCTGACTGAGTGTTGAATAGGGCTGACTGAGTGATGAATAGGGCTGATTAATTTATGAATAGGGCTGACTGAGTGATGAATAGGGCTGACTGAGGGCTGACCTTGGAAGCAAAGTTATTGGCGAGTGGACAACCATCTCTCCCACCCCCCCCCCGCTCCAGACCCCGCCTTGAGAACCCGATCGGTGCAGCTCAGATCGCTCGCCAGTGACGAGCTGCGCGTCACTTTGCGGGCCACGTGGCGCTGTGGCCACGTGGCGCTGTGGCCACGGGGCCACGTGGCGCTGTGGCCACGGGGCCGACCCCAATGTCCACCCCACGCCTGCCACGTACGACAACCCACAGCCCCAGCGGGTGCAGTGAGACGCCGTTCACTCCACGTCGGGGAGCGGCGCTGCGCTACGAACCCGGCGACCCCAATTCGATTACCCCCGCTCGCGGGTCAACACCGGTGGCGATTATTCATCTAAACCGGTCCTGGGCCTCCTTCGCTTGGTCGAGTCAGCCGCTATCGAGTAGCTGGTGCGGTGTGTAAAAACATCGCCGCCAGGGAGACAAAGGCGGCCGGGCACGGTGCTGGCCACCCACCCCCTCGTGCGCCGTTTCCGTGTTCAAAGGTGCTGCTCGCCAACAGCACTTGCCCCAACAGTCTGTTAAGGCTACACGGGGGATCTTTGTCTTTGTGTGTACGTGCTCGCCAACAGCGCTTGCCCCAACATTCTGTTAAGGCTACACGGGGGATCTTTGTCTTTGTTCAATCCACAAAAGTCTCGCTGGGAATGTCAAGATGGACGCGCGCGTGTGTGTGTAAGGGGTTGTTTTGATTTGTTTATGTTCTAAGGAATGTTTTCTCTCTCTCCCCTCCCTCCCTCCCTCTCGCTTCCAACTCTCCGCGTCATCCTGCAATCCCTGTCACCCGCCCCCGGGCTCGAGCGAGTCAGCCTCGCCGTCGGCTCGCGCTGTTTGCCGGCAGATCAAGATCTCATTCGCCTGCCAACTTGTGCGCCGAGTGTTTGTTTGAACCCCTCGGGACGCGTCGCTGGATCCGCGTTGCATGGGGGAGGAGGAGGGGGGGGTCCGAGGGGGGTGCCCCCCTGTAGTCTCTGCTGCTGCTGTAGCGGCTGCTGCTGTAGCTGCTGTAGCTGCATGAGGATGGCGGTGCCGATGGGACAGCAGAGGTGGCGGCCGCTGTCCTCACGGACGCCTCGGCGGGGAGTTGCGCGCGTTGTCTGGCGTACTGTGTGGCGTGCTGTGTGCTGTGTGTGTGTGCTGTGTGGCGTGCTGTGTGTGTGCGTGCTGTGTGTGCTGTGTTGTGTGGCGTGCTGTGTTGTGCTGTGTGTGTGTGCCTGCTGTGTGCTGTGTGTGTGCGTGTGCTGTGTGTGTGCTGTGTGTGTGTGCTGTGTGTGTGCGTGCTGTGTGTGTGTGCTGTGTGTGTGTGCCTGCTGTGTGCTGTGTGCGTGCTGTGTGTGTGCTGTGTGTGTGCCTGCTGTGTGCTGTGTGTGTGTGCTGTGTGTGTGTGCTGTGTGTGTGCTGTGTGTGTGTGCGTGCTGTGTGTGTGCGTGCTGTGTGTGTGTGCTGTGTGTGTGTGCCTGCTGTGTGCTGTGTGTGTGCTGTGTGTGTGCTGTGTGTGTGTGCTGTGTGTGTGTGCGTGTGCTGTGTGTGTGCTGTGTGTGTGCTGTGTGTGTGCGTGCTGTGTGTGTGTCCTGTCTGTGTGCGTGCTGTGCGTGTGTGCTGTGTGTGTGCTGTGTGTGTGCGTGCTGTGTGTTGTGCTGTGTGTGTGTGCTGTGTGTGTGTGTGCCTGCTGTGTGCTGTGATGTGTGTGTGTGCTGTGTGTGTGTGCCTGCTGTGTGCTGTGTGTGTGCGTGCTGTGTGTGTGTGTGCTGTGTGTGTGCGTGCTGTGTGTGTGTGCTGTGTGTGTGTGTGCCTGTTGTGTGCTGTGTGCTGTGCTGTGTGTGTGCCTGCTGTGTGCTGTGCTGTGTGTGTGCTATGTGATGTGCTGTGTGTGTGCTGTGTGCTGTGTGTGTGCTGTGTGTTTGTGCGTGTGCTGTGTGTATGCTGTGTGTGTTTGTGCGTGTGCTGTGTGTGTGCGTGTGCTGTGTGTGTTTGTGCGTGTGCTGTGTGTGTGCGTGTGCTGTGTGGGTGCTGTGTGTGTGCTGTGTGGGTGCTGTGTGCTGTGTGGGTGCTGTGTGTGTGCTGTGTGTGTGCTGTATGTGTGCTGTATGTGTGCTGTGTGTGTATGTGTGCTGTATGTGTGCTGTGTGTGTGTGTGTGCTGTGTGTGTGCTGTATGTGTCATGGGTGTGTATGTGTGCTGTATGTGTGCTGTATGTGTGCTGTGTGGGTGCTGTGTGTGTGTGTTGTGTGTGTATGTGTGCTGTGTGTGTGTGCTGTGTGTATGTGTGCTGTGTGCTGTGTGTATGCTGTGTGTGTTTGTGCGTGTGCTGTGTGTGTGCTGTGTGTGTTTGTGCGTGTGCTGTGTGTGTGCGTGTGCTGTGTGGGTGCTGTGTGTGTGCTGTGTGGGTGCTGTGTGCTGTGTGGGTGCTGTGTGTGTGCTGTGTGTGTGCTGTATGTGTGCTGTATGTGTGCTGTGTGTGTATGTGTGCTGTATGTGTGCTGTGTGTGTGTGTGTGCTGTGTGTGTGCTGTATGTGTCATGGGTGTGTATGTGTGCTGTATGTGTGCTGTGTGGGTGCTGTGTGTGTGTTGTGTGTGTATGTGTGCTGTGTGTGTGTGCTGTATGTGTTTGTGCGTGTGCTGTGTGTGTGCGTGTGCTGTGTGTGTGCGTGTGCTGTGTGGGTGCTGTGTGTGTGCGTGTGCTGTGTGTGTGCTGTGTGTGTGCTGTGTGCTATGTGGGTGCTGTGTGTGCTGTGTGTGTGTGCTGTATGTGTGCTGTGTGTGTATGTGTGCTGTATGTGTGCTGTGTGTGTGTGTGCTGTATGTGTGCTGTGTTGGTGTTGTATGTGTGCTGTGTGTGTGTGCTGTGTGTGTGTGCTGTGTGTGTGTATGTGTGCTGTGTGTGTGTATGTGTGCTGTATGTGTGCTGTGTGTGTGTGTGCTGTATGTGTGCTGTGTGGGTGTTGTGTGTGTGCTGTGTGTGTATGTGTGCTGTATGTGTGCTGTGTGTGTGTGTGCTGTATGTGTGGGTGTTGTGTGTGTGCTGTGTGTGTATGTGTGCTGTGTGTGTGCTGTGTGTGTGTGTGTGCTGTATGTGTGCTGTGTGGGTGTTGTGTGTGTGCTGTGTGGGTGTTGTGTGTGTGCTGTGTGTGTATGTGTGCTGTATGTGTGCTATGTGTGTGTGTGCTGTATGTGTGCTGTGTGGGTGTTGTGTGTGTGTTGTGTGTGTGTGTGCTGTGTAGGTGCTGTGTGTGTGTGCTGTGTGGGTGTTGTGTGTGCTGTGTGGGTGTTGTGTGTGTGCTGTGTGTGTGTATGTGTGCTGTGTGGGTGCTGTGTGTGTGTGCTGTGTGGGTGTTGTGTGTGTGTATATGTGCTGTGTGCTGTGTGTGTGCCGTGCTGCTCCCCGCTGCCACGGCTGCCGTGGTGTTCGCGAGCCTGTTTGGTGGAGCGCTCGGTCACGTGACAGTGACGACGTTCCGTGCACGGAGCTGGAATTTCGGCATATTGATCGGGACAAGTCACATGACTGTGATTGGGGTTGCCGAGATCGTCAAACACCCACTGCACCTGGGAACCTCGGCTTCATCACGGTGGCTAGGAGATGTTAACTACCTCGCCTGGCACACAAGAGGTCGTGGGTTCGATCCCGTCTCTGATGCCTGCTGCTGTATATTTGGAGTTTGAGTGTCTCTCTCTCATCATTTAGTTACAGTTTTTATTTATTTATTATGCGGCTGCCTAGAACGGGGTCAATGCCAACGCCGATATCCCGCCCATTCGACCACTCGGTGACGGTGACGTCACCCGGCGGGAGGGGGGGCCTGTGCCAGGCTAGGTGCACCTTGAGGCCACGTTGAAGTGTCGAAGGCTCGCTGAGCACGTGGTTGGGTGGGGGGGGCACCGCAGGCCCATCACGCACGAAGAGCAGTGCCGGATTATCCTCGTAGTAAAAGTAGATACACGTGTAGTAGCTACACAAGTAGCAGCTACTACACATGTAGTAGCGACTACACATGTAGTATCTACACATGTAGCAGCTACTACACATGTAGCAGCTACTACACATGTAGTAGCTACTACATGTGTGGTAGCTGCACAAGTAGCAGTAGCTACGGGCCCCGCATTTTCAAGGGCCCCGTGCTAAATACTTTCAGGCTATGTGCGGGATCTTTGTCTTTGGGTGAGTGGGTGGGTGGGTGAGTGCGTGGGTGAGTGAGCCGGTGGGTGGGTGAGCGGGTGGGTGAGTGGGTGGGTGAGTGAGCCGGTGGGTGGGTGAGCGGGTGGGTGAGTGGGTGGGTGAGTGGCTGAGTGAGTGGGTGGGTGAGTGGCTGAGTGAGTGGGTGAGTGGACGAGTGGGTGGCTGAGTGAGTAGGCTAAACATCAAGGGGAAGAGTTCATGGGAGCGGTGTCACCCCGTGACGCTTCGTCGTGAACTTCACCGTCACTCAGCGACGGCGATCGAGCGCAGAGAAAGTGCTCGCTTGAGACGCGCACTCGCCGCTCGCCGCTCACCGCAGCCACCGCTCGGGTTTCATCGCCGCCCTCCCGTGCGATTCACGCAGACCGCGATGAGAGACACAATAACCTTCAACTCGTTACGCGGCCGCCACCGCACAAGGTTCGCTCCTCGCTCTCTCGGAGAGAGAACGAGAGAGAGGGGGGGCGACCCAGAGCCCCCCAGGAGGAGGAGGAACCACAGGCGAGCGGGAAGGCAGCAGCAGCCCCCACCCCCCCAACGCTCTGCGGTTCTCCATCTATATGAAAGTGTTATCGGCCAAAGAGTGTTTACACTTGGGGGAGAAACGGGAGGGGGCAACGCTGTATCCCATACAGACGGAACAGATAGAATCCACATTTGCCGTACCGCCTTCTCCTGGCGAGTCGGGGTACGGGCACATCCTCGACGCCCACGGGAATGGCGTTTAGGGGCCGTCCATAAATGACGTCACGCACCTAGGGGGGGGGGGGGGGGGTCAGACATTTGTGACGATGTGTGACGAGAGGGGGGGGGGGGGGTTGGGAAATGTGACGTCACATCAAAATGCGCAACTTTAAATAAATATAGACAACACGTTCTACTTAATTAAATAGACGTTTTAATAAATGTTTTCTGCTACAACATCAGAGTGCGGCGCCCCATTAAATACGCACTACGATGACAATAGTTTAAAGCGATTTGAAGCATGTTTTATTTGGGGGGAGGGGGGGCAGAGCTTTGTGACGTCATATTTGAGCGGGGTCTGACTTTTTGTGACGCCGTGTGACAAGGGGGGGGGGGGGGGGTCAAAAATCGTCCAAAATCGCGTGACGTCATTTATGGACGGTCCCTTAGCAACCTCCGTGTGCGCTGGGGTGACGCTGGGGTGACGCTGCTTCGTGAGCCCAGAACAGCCGCACAGAGCCTCAGCACTGCTTCGTCTGCTTCGTCTGCTTCTCGTGCGGCTGCTGATGTAGAGGCAGAGACAGCGACGACGATTTCACATCCAGGTGCTCAAGGCAGCAGACAACCGCGTGAGGAGCAGCAGCAGAGCGCACCGCTGCGAGGATGTCTCCCTCGTGTTTGCGGGCATTGCGTCGTGATACAGAACAGGACGTATAACAGGACGCATCCTGTCGACGTCTCACAGAGGGGCTGGCTGCCCGTGCCTGTGGGTCCTGGAGGGCCTGGTTGCATGGAACCTTGTGGCTACTATTCCATTATTGCGCGTGGCAGCAGCAGCGATGTGGTTCACTTAGAGACAGAGTGAACACGTGTGTGCGAGAATACACGCAGGGTAGATCCATCATCATCACCACGATTATCCATCCAGCAGTGGGTAGACCATGATCATGGTGGTCACACTGAGAGACAGAGTGAACACGCGTGTGACAGAACACACGCAGGGTGGACGCATCGCCCCCAATGCACGCGTCCAGCAGTGGATCGAGCACGACCACGGGCGCGCTGCTCCGTACACCGCGGCAGTGGCGGGGCTGGCGCCCTTCACGTGCCTCGTGCCCCCCCCCCCCCAACCATTCGTGCCACGTGGCCCCCCCCCAACCATTCGTGCCACGTGGCCCCCTGCCGGTCACACACCCTGCTGGGGCGGCTGCCAGGGAAGAGTTGGAACGGGCGGCCGCTTTTTTAGAAAGTCCGCAACGTTCCTGCTCGGTTTAATGCGTGCAGTGCAGTGCGGCGATTAGAGGGGCTGGGAGGGGAGGGAGGGAGGGAGGGAGGGGAGGGAGGGTGGGAGGGAGGGGAGGGAGGGGGAGGGAAGGGAGGGGAGGGAGGGGGAGGGAGGGAGGGAGGGAGGGAGGGGAGGGAGGGGGAGGGAGGGTGGGAGGGAGGGGAGGGCGGGAGGGAGGGAGGGGAGGGAGGGGGAGGGAAGGGAGGGGAGGGAGGGAGGGAGGGGAGGGGGTGGGAAGGGAGGGGAGGGATGGGAGGAGAGGGAGGGGAGGGAGGGGAGGGAGGGAGGGAGGGAGGGAGGGGAGGGTGGGAGGGAGGGGAGGGGAGGGAGGGATGGGAGGGGAGGTGGGAGGAGAGGGAGGGGGAGGGAGGGAGATTCACAACCAGCAGCGGGGTGGCTGAGCCCCCGGAAGGGGCAGGGAGGGAGACGTCTCCGGACACCGCTCGAGTCTCGCCAGGCGACCTCCTCTCACACCACCAGCCCAGCCACCGGCTCCAAGCAGTGCCGGACTAAGCTAGTGCGGGGCCTGTAGCATATGATGTTATAAAGGGGCCCTAAATAAAAAAACATAAATATCAAAACACAATTTGAGGCGTGCCGTCTTTGTGACTCGGTCATCGAGTCCACGCGCTCTGGGTGGTGGCCGAAAGTCTCCTCCGCACACTGACCGGAGAGATCTTCTTGGTTCTTTCGGTAAAGTCACGTAGAAGGGAAGTAATAAAATAATAAAAATAAAACATAATAAATCAATTCTCACGACGTTTCGGCCACAACGCAAGCAGCCGTCCTCAGGTGAAAACCAGGTCCGTCGAGGCGACAGAGTCTGAATGAAACAGCACACGGGCTTAGAGCATATATATAAGCTGGGCGCATTGACAAAGGAATTTGCATATCAACATGAATTTAGCATATTTATGGAAAATGCAGGAATGTAATTAGTACTGCATATGCATGTGCATTATGCAGGATTAACAGCATCAAAGGGAGCTGCAGTTACTGCTGCTGCAGCAGTTGCTGCTGCTGCAGTTTCTGCTGCTGCTGCAGTTGCTGCTGCACTTGCTGCTGCTGCTGCACTTGCTGCTGCTGCTGCACTTGCTGCTGCTGCTGCACTTGCTGCTGCTGCTGCAGTTGCTGCCTTATCCATTTTAATATAACACTATGTATTATTCTACCCACCCTAATGTGTATCATACTGCTATATGTTTACTGTACAATTACGACACCATACATTACTCTGCACACTGCACCATGCCAGTGAGTGGAACGCGGTCTGAAAGTCACCGTTAACGTGAACACAATCAGTTAAGATCCGAAATGGTTTATTACGTCCTTCCAATGATTGCTAAGCCAGAATCCATCTTCTCGGTTGAAATTGTCTCTGTGTTTGTATATGTGGATCGCCTCATGAACGAATCTCTCATGATAGCCAGATGGCTTGCAGAGAACCTCTGTCTTGGAGAAGTCAATGTCATGTGAGCCCACTGAATTGTAACAGTGATCTGCCACGGCTGAGGTGTTTGTCCTACCGTGTTTCAGGTCTGCCTTATGTTCACGGATGCGGTCCGAGACATGTCGTTTGGTTTCTCCAATGTAACTGCTACCACAGAGGAAACTTAGTTTGTAGACGCCAGGGTACTGTATGTCTGGAACCACATCTTTTACAGACGGGACCAGATCACGGATTTTATGTACTGTGTTGAATCGGACCTGGATCTTGTGTTTAATCAGGATTTTGGAGATCTTTTTTGAGAGACAATGGATAAGGCAGCAACTGCAGCAGCAGCAGCAAGTGCAGCAGCAGCAGCAAGTGCAGCAGCAGCAGCAAGTGCAGCAGCAGCAGCAACTGCAGCAGCAGCAGCAGCAACTGCAGCAGCAGCAGAAACTGCAGCTGCAGCAACTGCTGCAGCAGCAGTAACTGCAGCTCCCTTTGATGCTGTTAATCCTGCATAATGCACATGCATATGCAGTACTAATTACATTCCTGCATTTCCCATAAATATGCTAAATTCCTGTTGATATGCAAATTCCTTTGTCAATGCGCCCAGCTTATATATATGCTCTAAGCCCGTGTGCTGTTTCATTCAGACTCTGTCGCCTCGACGGACCTGGTTTTCACCTGAGGACGGCTGCTTGCGTTGTGGCCGAAACGTCGTGAGAATTGTTTTATTATGTTTTATTTTTATTATTTTATTACTTCCCTTCTACGTGACTTTACCGAAAGAACCAAGAAGATGAATCCCTGCAGTCACGAAAGCTTTAAATCGAAATTTAACCGCCTCTACGGGGAGGGTTTCCACATAACTTTGAGATCCTTCAACAAGCTCCGGGATAAGAAGGCTCAGCTAATCGAGTCTCTCACCTTTCTGAAGAGATGCCGCGACTCTAAGGTAATACCAAACGCATTTACACTAACATCTGCTGCTGTAACTTCTTCTAATGCGAAACGAATTCTGTCTAGAACTAGTTTAGCTCTTATCTCAGAGAAAATCAGACTTACGCGCACCGAACTAGATCAGTTAGACAAGACACTCTACAAATCACACTTATCTTTGAGTATAACAATGTCCACATCGGATTGGGAACATGTGGAAAAAATGACTGCCTCTTCAGCTGCCGCTATGTCGAGTAAATGTAAGGACAACTTGATTTCCAAATTCAACCGCCTCTCAAACAAGAAACCGGACCCACACATTGAAAAGCTAGATGTTAACAAAGTCGTAATTAATCGCAGTAACAGTCCTATTTCTGAAGGTTTGAAATCCGTTTTAGCTAAAGGACTAAACTTTGCAGTCACACCTAGACACATACCAGTTAATGATATAATTGCTCGAGTAGATGTAGCTCTCAAGGGCTTGAGTCACATCGCTGCAGACGTAGCAAGATCTGAAATCTCTGTAACCCTCAAAAACGCTAAGATGCCAGCTAGCAACATTAGCAAAGATGAGCGTTTTGAATTAGCTCAATTAAAAAAGAGGGATGACATTGTCATCCTCTCAGCCGACAAAGGCAATGCCACTGTCATCATGGACAAAATAGAATACAACAACAAAATTCAAGAACTACTCAACGATGGCAGCTATACAAAAATAAAAAGAGACCCTACCAACAGCCTCGTCTCCAAAACCAACAACATCATTTCTGCTTCAACCGCATTAATTGATCAGACCAAACAGTTATCGTTGAAACCTTCTGCAGCCAGGCCACCAAGATTGTACGGCTTGCCAAAGATACATAAAGAAGATACACCTCTTCGTCCCATTGTCTCTACTATCAACTCCCCCACTTACAAACTGGCTCGTTTTTTGTCCGAAATCCTACGGCCTTTCACTGGAAAAACCACCTCTGCAGTACTAAACTCTACTGACCTGGTATCGACAATCAAGGGGATTGCCCTGTCCCCAGACGACCTGCTTGTCAGTTTTGATGTGGTTTCCTTGTTCACCAAGGTGCCTGTGCCTGACACCATCGCAATCATTGAAGACTTGGTTCATCAAGGACTGAATGCTGGGGTACCCCCCCTGGTGAGACACTGCTTAACCAATACATACTTCACCTGGAATGGAACCTTCTACAAGCAAATTGAGGGCACCCCAATGGGCTCCCCCCTATCTCCGGTTGTAGCCAACATCTTCATGGAGAAATTTGAGACGGACGCCATCCAGACTGCCACTCTACGCCCGACCTTATGGAAGAGGTACGTAGACGACACTTTTGTCATCTGGCCACATGGCCGACCTGCTCTAGACCAATTTCTCGACCACATCAATTCCATACACCCAGCCATCAGATTCACCATGGAAGTCGAAAATGATGGCAAGCTACCCTTTTTGGATGTCCTAATCAAAAGGAGACCTGATGGTTCAATGAGCCACTCTGTCTACAGGAAAGCCACCCACACGGATGCTTATCTAAAACCGGATTCCCACCACCATCCATCCCAGAAGAATTCCCTCATCAAGACTCTATATCATAGAGCCCAATGCATCTCCGACCATGAACACATTTCCAGTGAACTCAAACACGTACGCCAAGCTCTTAAGGCTAATGGTTACTCCGACTACACAATCCGCAAAGCCATCACTCCAACCATCAAGAAGGATCCTGTTGAGGAGCCTTTCAAGACCATCACCTTACCCTACATTGCTGGGGTCACAAAAAAGATCTCCAAAATCCTGATTAAACACAAGATCCAGGTCCGATTCAACACAGTACATAAAATCCGTGATCTGGTCCCGTCTGTAAAAGATGTGGTTCCAGACATACAGTACCCTGGCGTCTACAAACTAAGTTGCCTCTGTGGTAGCAGTTACATTGGAGAAACCAAACGACATGTCTCGGACCGCATCCGTGAACATAAGGCAGACCTGAAACACGGTAGGACAAACACCTCAGCCGTGGCAGATCACTGTTACAATTCAGTGGGCTCACATGACATTGACTTCTCCAAGACAGAGGTTCTCTGCAAGCCATCTGGCTATCATGAGAGATTCGTTCATGAGGCGATCCACATATACAAACACAGAGACAATTTCAACCGAGAAGATGGATTCTGGCTTAGCAATCATTGGAAGGACGTAATAAACCATTTCGGATCTTAACTGATTGTGTTCACGTTAACGGTGACTTTCAGACCGCGTTCCACTCACTGGCATGGTGCAGTGTGCAGAGTAATGTATGGTGTCGTAATTGTACAGTAAACATATAGCAGTATGATACACATTAGGGTGGGTAGAATAATACATAGTGTTATATTAAAATGGATAAGGCAGCAACTGCAGCAGCAGCAGCAAGTGCAACAGCAGCAGCAAGTGCAGCAGCAGCAAGTGCAGCAGCAGCAGCAACTGCAGCAGCAACTGCAGCAGCAGCAGAAACTGCAGCAGCAGCAACTGCTGCAGCAGCAGTAACTGCAGCTCCCTTTGATGCTGTTAATCCTGCATAATGCACATGCATATGCAGTACTAATTACATTCCTGCATTTCCCATAAATATGCTACATTCCTGTTGATATGCAAATTCCTTTGTCAATGCGCCCAGCTTATATATATGCTCTAAGCCCGTGTGCTGTTTCATTCAGACTCTGTCGCCTCGACGGACCTGGTTTTCACCTGAGGACGGCTGCTTGCGTTGTGGCCGAAACGTCGTGAGAATTGTTTTATTATGTTTTATTTTTATTATTTTATTACTTCCCTTCTACGTGACTTTACCGAAAGAACCAAGAAGATGAATCCCTGCAGTCACGAAAGCTTTAAATCGAAATTTGACCGGAGAGAGTTTTACATTTTACATTCATACATCATCATCATCACCACCATCATCGTCAGATATCCACATCATCACCATCGTCATCACCATCATCATCAGGTATCCGCAACATCATCATTATCATCAGGTATCCAGATCATCATCACCATCATCATCACCATCATTATCACCATCATCATCACCATCGTCAAGAATCTGCATCATCATCATCATCCGGTATCCGTATCATCTTCATCAACAGCTGCTACCGCCATGGTTTGTGCAGTGGATGCGGTTCAGGGACTTGTGGGTCCCAGAAGCTTTCGGGGGCAGGGGGGATGCGGATTCTTCACCAGGTGGCTTCCGCTGACCTGCTGTGTCACTTCCTCGTGAATTACATTCGGAATATCAACAGCGCTAACGCAGTGCTGAGCTCCCCCCTCCCTCCCCACGTAGAAAGACGACCGCCTCAAGCTGCCTTGACCGGAGAGTCCGCGCAGCAGCCTTGAACGCCTCCACTAAATCACCAGGGGGACGCGAATAGAGTGACAATGATGCACCCCCACCGTTCCCTTGCCCCACTCATTACGCAGAAGATGAAAGCTTGTTTAAATTGTGATTGGAAAGTAAAAAATAAATAACCCCACCACCATCGCCGCCACCAACTCTGCCACAAATAGGTCAGTGCCGTCGCGGAATATGTGTGTGTGTGTCTATGTGTGTGTCGGTGTGTCTGTCTTTGTGTGTGTCGGTGTGTCTGTCTTTGTGTGTGTCGGTGTGTCTGTCTTTGTGTGTGCGCGTTATTATGAATCGCCGTTCGAGGCGGTGCGTGGATGTCAGCTCGTAGTGCCAGAGTGTTCCGTCTTGATTTCGCCCGTTCGTGCTATTTCCGTTGAAGTTAATGGGCGGGAGAGTGCGCGTGTCTGTACGTGTCGGTGTGTCTGTCTATGTGTGTGTCGGTGTGTCTATCTTTGTGTGTGTCTGTGTGTCTGTCTATGTGTGTGTCAGTGTGTCTGTCTTTGTGTGTGTCTGTGTGTCTGTCTATGTGTGTGTCGGTGTGTCTGTCTATGTGTGTGTCGGTGTGTCTATCTTTGTGTGTGTCTGTGTGTCTGTCTATGTGTGTGTCAGTGTGTCTGTCTTTGTGTGTGTCTGTGTGTCTGTCTATGTGTGTGTCGGTGTGTCTGTCTATGTGTGTGTCGGTGTGTCTGTCTTTGTGTGTGTCGGTGTGTCTGTCTTTGTGTGTGTCGGTGTGTCTGTCTTTGTGTGTGTCGGTGTGTCTGTCTTTGTGTGTGTCGGTGTGTCTGTCTATGTGTGTGTCTGTGTGTCTGTCTATGTGTGTGTCGGTGTGTCTATCTATGTGTGTGTCTGTGTGTCTGTCTATGTGTGTGTCTGTGTATCTGTCTTTGTGTGTGACGGTGTGTCTGTCTATGTGTGTGTATCTGTGTGTGGGGAGCGGTGGTGTAGCAGTTAGCGCGCTGCGTTACGAACCCGGCAGAGACCCGGGTTCGATTCCCGCTCACGGCCAACACGGTGACGATTATTTGAACCGGTACCGGGCCTCCCCTATGTCGACTCAGCCTCAAATAAATACCTTGTGCGGTGTGTAGTAAACATCGCCACAAGGGAGACAAAGGCGGTCGGGCGTGGTGCTGGCCGCCCACCACCTCGGGTGCCGTCCCGGCCTTCATAAGTGATACTCGCTAACAGCACTTGCCCCAACAGTCTGTTCAGGCTATACGGGGATCTTTGTCTGATTTGCAGTTTTAGCGCGCCCGGGAGCGCACTTGTGAGCCGAGATTCATTTCCGTGCACTCAGCCCGAACGAGACGAGAGCCAAATTTATCGTGAAAAAATTCGACATTAGTTTGCCAATTCGGGTTGGGGGGGGGGGATGGATGGGGGTGGTCAGTATTTTAAGTGCCGTGCGCCGGGCGCGTATTTTTAAACTCGATCTGACTTCGCCCCCCAACGCAGCCCGCGGCTGCTTCGCAGGAGATGGGAGCGAGACATTTCCTCCCCCCCCCCCAACTCCTCCAAGCGACGGCGACATTCGCGCGAGCGCGCGAGGTCCGTCGGAAAGATGCACCCGGGGTGAGATGTCTTTCTGGTAATTGTTATGTTTGAGTTATTTTCAATTATCGCGCGGTTGTCGCATTTATGAGGCGGCTCTCCGTACGCAGGCGGGGTTGCGTTCGGGTCGTGATACCACGTGGCGTTCGGTGGGATGTCCGACGTTTCGCTCCACCCCTCCCCTTCCTCCCCTCTTACTCAGGACCACTGTGCCAAAGAGCGTACGCGGTCGGGCCACGAAATGGCGATCGCAAGCAGCAGTGGCAGCAGCAGCAGCGGCAGCAGTGGCAGCAGCGGCAGTGGCAGCAGTGGCAGTGGCAGCAGTGGCAGCAGTGGCAGTGGCAGCAGTGGCAGCAGTGGCAGCAGTGGCAGTGGCAGCAGTGGCAGCAGTGGCAGCAGTGGCAGCAGTAGCAGTGGCAGCAGTGGCAGCAGTGGCAGCAGCGGCAGCAGCAGCAGCGGCAGCAGTGGCAGTAGCAGCAGTAGCAGCAGTAGCAGTGGCAGCAGTGGCAGCAGCGGCAGCAGCAGCAGCGGCAGCAGTAGCAGTGGCAGCAGTAGCAGTGGCAGCAGCGGCAGTAGCAGCAGTAGCAGCAGTAGCAGTGGCAGCAGTGGCAGCAGTGGCAGCAGCAGCAGCAGCAGCGGCAGCAGTAGCAGTGGCAGCAGTAGCAGCAGCAGCAGCGGCAGTAGCAGCAGTAGCAGCAGTAGCAGTGGCAGCAGTGGCAGCAGTGGCAGCAGCGGCAGCAGCGGCAGCAGTGGCAGTGGCAGCAGTGGCAGCAGCAGCGGCAGTAGCAGCAGTAGCAGCAGTAGCAGTGGCAGCAGTGGCAGCAGCAGCAGCAGCGGCAGCAGCAGCAGCAGCGGCAGCAGTAGCAGTGGCAGCAGTAGCAGCAGCAGCAGCGGCAGTAGCAGCAGTAGCAGCAGTAGCAGTGGCAGCAGTGGCAGCAGTGGCAGCAGCGGCAGCAGCAGCAGCGGCAGCAGTAGCAGTGGCAGCAGTGGCAGCAGTGGCAGCAGCAGCAGCAGTGGCAGCAGCAGCAGTGGCAGCAGTGGCAGCAGCAGCAGTGGCAGCAGCAGCAGCAGTAGCAGCAGCAGTAGCAGCAGCGGCAGCAGCAGTAGCAGCAGCAGCAGTAGCAGCAGCGGACTCAACACGTCCCGTCTCTCTGCTGCAGGCAGCCAGCCACCCGTGGTCAGAGCACCCACGTGGGCTGAGTGGAGGATGTTCGTGGGTTCACGTCGATATCCTCACCTCACCATTGGGGGGGGGGGGTTGCTGGGTCATTCACTGAATATGACTCTGCCAGAACAAGTCAACCTGTGCACGTTGCTGTGGCGTCAAATGCTGCGCCGCCATAGAAATGTGGAATTTCCACCACCGGCTCAATCCACGGCTGCGTGTACGTGGGTCACGCTGTGCCGTGCAGAACACGGGAGCTGTGTGACCATACTTCACCACTGCCGGTGGTCGCGTGTCAAGGAGCGGCTGCGACGCGTTAGCCGCGGGCCAGGAATCGAACTCGGGCGCGTGGCTTCGTAGCGCAGCGTGAGAATCACTGCGCCACCGCTCCCACCCACAATCTCTCAGGCCCACTCCATCCGATGCACTCGATGACGACTCTACCCCTGTGCGCTACGAAAGAAGGGCCGTTGCCTGAAACGTCGCCCGTTGCATGCGTTTCCTTTTCAAGGCCACGTGGTTGTTAATCGTGACGGGAGGGCGGTCTGGGAAGTTTCCCGGACGACTGTCTCCGTGTTCACGTTTATAACGCACCGGGAGAGAGACAGACTTTGACTTTCAAACAACTTTTATTGCTCTAGCAGCAACAGCACTGGAGGCGATTCCGATATGAAACACACAAAGTCACCAGCAAACAAATAAACAAGCGTTATAAATCCACGCGCTGTGGCGCTAAAAGCAGCGCGCACAACACGAAAGAAAAGTCACGAGGTGGTGGTGGTGGTTGTGGTGGTGGTTGTGGTGGTGGTGGTGGTTGTGGTGGTGGTTGTGGTGGTGGTGGTTGTGGTGGTGGTGGTCATCGCGGACGCCACAGTGACGAGCGAGCGCTTCAGAAGGTGAACACCACGAGGGTGCCGTCCACGCTGGTGCAGAGAGGGGCTTGTCCGGCTCCCCAGCGTTTGAAGGAGACGCGCACATCACCGACATGTGTGTGGTACGCGTGCTCCAGCCACGGAGCAGCCGTCAGTGTCACCTTCCAGCATCTTTTTTCTCGTTCTGTACACCGCCATCTTCGCCTGAGCGCAGGCGAAGTTGGCGAGGTCATGGCACTTGTTAGCCAGGTAAGGCACCACCTCATATACGAAGCTGCTGCTGTTGTAGAAGGGCACCCCCAGTTTCCTGAAGATGTCCCCCTAAAGGCGGAACATTGGTATGAGCCGCTGGCAGCGTAAGTGGAGAGAGAGACACACAGCTGGACAACAATTCCCGATTCACTTAAACCACTTCTCTTCTTGCTTTCGCGCGGCCGCCGACGCAGATGCAGAGACGGCGACCACGATTTCACATTTCAGGGCGGTCAAGCGAGCAGCGAACCGCGTCACGGAGCAGCAGCGGAGCGAGGGGATCTCCGTGATGACGTCTCGTCCTTCAGTGTGCGGGTCGCGCCCTCACGCGCCGTATGCGGTCTCCGTTCTGGATGACCACGGTGGCACACACTGGGGAGTTTTCAAATTGTCCACTTGTGCATCAGGGTGCCCGCGTCTGCCGTGGATCACGCAGTGGGGCACTCTTCCCGCTACCGCTGGGAGAGTGCCCCAGTTGTCCATCCGTGCGTCGCCAGAGTGATCCGCGTCTGCCGCTGCCACGGTCTGTGCAGTGCGTGATGCGTCGCTTTTAGGGTGCACCGCGAGCAGCAGCCTCGTGGGGAAGAAGAAGAAGAAGACGACCCCCCCCCCCCCAGGGGGGGGGGGTCGTCTTCTTCTTCTCCAGGGGGTCTTCTTCTTCTGTGTCTCTGGCTTCACCACTCACGCCAACGGCGACTCTGTCGTAGCGCCTCTCGTTCAGTGTAACATTAGACGAGGTGCACAGTGTTCATCTGACTCTACACACGTGACCCACTCACGGTGCACAGTGTTCATGTGACTCTACACACGTGACCCACTCACGGTGCACAGTGTTCATCTGACTCTACACACGTGACCCACTCACGGTGCACAGTGTTCATCTGACTCTACACACGTGACCCACTCACGGTGCAGTGTTCATCTGACTCTACACACGTGACCCACTCACGGTGCACAGTGTTCATCTGACTCTACACACGTGATCCACTCACGGTGCACAGTGTTCATCTGACTCTACACACGTGACCCACTCACGGTGCACAGTGTTCATCTGACTCTACACACGTGACCTACTCACGGTGCACAGTGTTCATCTGACTCTACACACGTGACCCACTCACGGTGCACAGTGTTCATCTGACTCTACACACGTGACCCACTCACGGTGCACAGTGTTCATCTGACTCTACACACGTGATCCACTCACGGTGCACAGTGTTCATCTGACTCTACACACGTGACCTACTCACGGTGCACAGTGTTCATCTGACTCTACACACGTGACCCACTCACGGTGCACAGTGTTCATCTGACTTTACACACGTGACCCACTCACGGTGCACAGTGTTCATCTGACTCTACACACGTGACCCACTCACGGTGCACAGTGTTCATCTGACTCTACACAAGTGACCCACTCACGGTGCACAGTGTTCATCTGACTCTACACACGTGACCCACCCACGGTGCACAGTGTTCATCTGACTCTACACACGTGATCCACCCACGGTGCACAGTGTTCATCTGACTCTACACACGTGACCCACTCACGGTGCACAGTGTTCATCTGACTCTACACACGTGATCCACTCACGGTGCACAGTGTTCATCTGACTCTACACACGTGACCTACTCACGGTGCACAGTGTTCATCTGACTCTACACACGTGACCCACTCACGGTGCACAGTGTTCATCTGACTCTACACACGTGACCCACTAACGGTGCACAGTGTTCATCTGACTCTACACACGTGATCCACCCACGGTGCACAGTGTTCATCTGACTCTACACACGTGACCCACTCACGGTGCACAGTGTTCATCTGACTCTACACACGTGACCCACTCACGGTGCACAGTGTTCATCTGACTCTACACACGTGATCCACCCACGGTGCACAGTGTTCATCTGACTCTACACACGTGACCCACTCACGGTGCACAGTGTTCATCTGACTCTACACACGTGATCCACTCACGGTGCACAGTGTTCATCTGACTCTACACACGTGACCTACTCACGGTGCACAGTGTTCATCTGACTCTACACACGTGACCCACTCACGGTGCACAGTGTTCATCTGACTCTACACACGTGACCCACTCACGGTGCACAGTGTTCATCTGACTCTACACACGTGACCCACTAACGGTGCACAGTGCTCATCTGACTCTACACACGTGACCCACTCACGGTGCACAGTGTTCATCTGACTCTACACACGTGACCCACCCACGGTGCACAGTGTTCATCTGACTCTACACACGTGACCCACCCACGGTGCACAGTGTTCATCTGACTCTACACACGTGACCCACCCACGGTGCACAGTGTTCATCTGACTCTACACACGTGACCCACCCACGGTGCACAGTGTTCATCTGACTCTACACACGTGACCCACTCACGGTGCACAGTGTTCATCTGACTCTATACACGTGATCCACCCACGGTGCAGTGTTCATCTGACTCTACACACGTGACCCACTCACGGTGCACAGTGTTCATCTGACTCTACACACGTGATCCACCCACGGTGCACAGTGTTCATCTGACTCTACACACGTGACCCACTCACGGTGCAGTGTTCATCTGACTCTACACACGTGACCCACTCACGGTGCACAGTGTTCATCTGAATCTACACACGTGATCCACCCACGGTGCACAGTGTTCATCTGACTCTACACACGTGACCCACTCACGGTGCACAGTGTTCATCTGACTCTACACACGTGATCCACTCACGGTGCACAGTGTTCATCTGACTCTACACACGTGACCTACTCACGGTGCACAGTGTTCATCTGACTCTACACACGTGACCCACCTACGGTGCACAGTGTTCATCTGACTCTACACACGTGATCCACTCACGGTGCACAGTGTTCATCTGACTCTACACACGTGACCCACTCACGATGCACAGTGTTCATCTGACTCTACACACGTGACCCACTCACCGTGCACAGTGTTCATCTGACTCTACACACGTGACCCACCTACGGTGCACAGTGTTCATCTGACTCTACACACGTGATCCACTCACGGTGCACAGTGTTCATCTGACTCTACACACGTGACCCACTCACGGTGCACAGTGTTCATCTGACTCTACACACGTGACCCACCCACGGTGCACAGTGTTCATCTGACTCTACACACGTGATCCACCCACGGTGCACAGTGTTCATCTGACTCTACACACGTGACCCACTCACGGTGCACAGTGTTCATCTGACTCTAAACACGTGACCCACTCACGGTGCACAGTGTTCATCTGACTCTACACACGTGACCCACTCACGGTGCACAGTGTTCATCTGACTCTACACACGTGACCCACTCACGATGCACAGTGTTCATCTGACTCTACACACGTGACCCACCCACGGTGCACAGTGTTCATCTGACTCTACACACGTGACCCACCCACGGTGCAGTGTTCATCTGACTCTACACACGTGACCTACTCACGGTGCACAGTGTTCATCTGACTCTACACACGTGACCTACTCACGGTGCACAGTGTTCATCTGACTCTACACACGTGACCCACTCACGGTGCAGTGTTCATCTGACTCTACACACGTGACCCACCCACGGTGCACAGTGTTCATCTGACTCTACACACGTGACCCACTCACGGTGCACAGTGTTCATCTGACTCTACACACGTGACCCACTCACGGTGCACAGTGTTCATCTGACTCTACACACGTGACCTACTCACGGTGCACAGTGTTCATCTGACTCTACACACGTGACCCACCCACGGTGCACAGTGTTCATCTGACTCTACACACGTGACCCACCCACGGTGCACAGTGTTCATCTGACTCTACACACGTGACCCACCCACGGTGCACAGTGTTCATCTGACTCTACACACGTGACCCACCCACGGTGCACAGTGTTCATCTGACTCTACACACGTGACCCACCCACGGTGCACAGTGTTCATCTGACTCTACACACGTGACCTACCCACGGTGCAGTGTTCATCTGACTCTACACACGTGACCCACCCACGGTGCACAGTGTTCATCTGACTCTACACACGTGACCCACTCACGGTGCACAGTGTTCATCTGACTCTACACACGTGACCCACCCACGGTGCACAGTGTTCATCTGACTCTACACACGTGACCCACTCACGGTGCACAGTGTTCATCTGACTCTACACACGTGACCCACCCACGGTGCACATTGTTCATCTGACTCTACACACGTGACCCACTCACGGTGCAGAGTGTTCATCTGACTCTACACACGTGACCTACCCACAGTGCAGTGTTCATCTGACTCTACACACGTGACCCACCCACGGTGCACAGTGTTTATCTGACTCTACACACGTGACCCACCCACGGTGCACAGTGTTCATCTGACTCTACACACGTGACCCACTCACGGTGCACAGTGTTCATCTGACTCTACACACGTGACCCACCCACGGTGCACAGTGTTCATCTGACTCTACACACGTGACCTGCTCACGGTGCACAGTGTTCATCTGACTCTACACACGTGACCCACTCACGGTGCACAGTGTTCATCTGACTCTACACACGTGACCCACTCACGGTGCACAGTGTTCATCTGACTCTACACACGTGACCCACCCACGGTGCACAGTGTTCATCTGACTCTACACACGTGACCCACCCACGGTGCAGTGTTCATCTGACTCTACACACGTGACCTACTCACGGTGCACAGTGTTCATCTGACTCTACACACGTGACCTACTCACGGTGCACAGTGTTCATCTGACTCTACACACGTGACCCACCCACGGTGCAGTGTTCATCTGACTCTACACACGTGACCCACTCACGGTGCACAGTGTTCATCTGACTCTACACACGTGACCCACTCACGGTGCACAGTGTTCATCTGACTCTACACACGTGACCCACTCACGGTGCACAGTGTTCATCTGACTCTACACACGTGACCTACTCACGGTGCACAGTGTTCATCTGACTCTACACACGTGACCCACCCACGGTGCACAGTGTTCATCTGACTCTACACACGTGACCCACCCACGATGCACAGTGTTCATCTGACTCTACACACGTGACCCACCCACGGTGCACAGTGTTCATCTGACTCTACACACGTGACCCACCCACGGTGCACAGTGTTCATCTGACTCTACACACGTGACCCACCCACGGTGCACAGTGTTCATCTGACTCTACACACGTGACCTACCCACGGTGCAGTGTTCATCTGACTCTACACACGTGACCCACCCACGGTGCACAGTGTTCATCTGACTCTACACACGTGACCCACTCACGGTGCACAGTGTTCATCTGACTCTACACACGTGACCCACCCACGGTGCACAGTGTTCATCTGACTCTACACACGTGACCCACTCACGGTGCACAGTGTTCATCTGACTCTACACACGTGACCCACCCACGGTGCACAGTGTTCATCTGACTCTACACACGTGACCCACTCACGGTGCACAGTGTTCATCTGACTCTACACACGTGACCTACCCACGGTGCAGTGTTCATCTGACTCTACACACGTGACCCACCCACGGTGCACAGTGTTCATCTGACTCTACACACGTGACCCACCCACGGTGCACAGTGTTCATCTGACTCTACACACGTAACCCACTCACGGTGCACATTGTTCATCTGACTCTACACACGTGACCCACCCACGGTGCACAGTGTTCATCTGACTCTACACACGTGACCTACTCACGGTGCACAGTGTTCATTTGACTCTACACACATGACCCACTCACGGTGCACAGTGTTCATCTGACTCTACACACGTGACCCACTCACGGTGCACAGTGTTCATCTGACTCTACACACGTGACCCACTCACGGTGCACAGTGTTCATCTGACTCTACACACGTGACCCACCCACGGTGCACAGTGTTCATCTGACTCTACACACGTGACCCACTCACGGTGCACAGTGTTCATCTGACTCTACACACGTGACCCACCCACGGTGCACAGTGTTCATCTGACTCTACACACGTGACCCACCCACGGTGCACAGTGTTCATCTGACTCTACACACGTGACCCTACCCACGGTGCACAGTGTTCATCTGACTCTACACACGTGACCCACCTCACGGTGCACAGTGTTCATCTGACTCTACACACGTGACCCACTCACGGTGCACAGTGTTCATCTGACTCTACACACGTGACCTACTCACGGTGCACAGTGTTCATCTGACTCTACACACGTGACCCACTCACGGTGCACAGTGTTCATCTGACTCTACACACGTGACCCACTCACGGTGCACAGTGTTCATCTGACTACACACGTGACCTACTCACGGTGCACAGTGTTCATCTGACTACAGGGCACAGTGTTTCATCTAGCACACACGTGACCACCTCACTGCACAGTGTTCATCTGACTCTACACACGTGACCCACCTCACGTGCACAGTGTTCATCTGACTCTACACACGTGACCCACTCACGGTGCACAGTGTTCATCTGACTCTACACACGTGACCCACTCACGGTGCACAGTGTTCATCTGACTCTACACACGTGACCCACCCACGGTGCACAGTGTTTTCATCTGACTCTACACACGTGACCCACCCACGGTGCACAGTTTTCATCTGACTCTACACACGTGACCCACCCACGTGGCACAGTGTTCATCTGACTCTACACACGTGACCCACCACGGTGCACAGTGTTCATCCTGACTCTACCACACGTGACCCACTCACGGGCACAGTGTTCATCTGACTCTACACACGTGACCTACTCCACGTGCACAGTGTTCATCTGACTCTACACACGTGACCCACCCACGGTGCACAGTGTTCATCTGACTCTAGCACACGTGACCCACCCACGGTGCACAGTGTTCATCTGACTCTACACACGTGACCCACCCACGGTGCCAGTGTTCATCTGACTCTACACACGTGACCCACCCACGGTGCACAGTGTTCATCTGACTCTACACACGTGACCCACCCACGGTGCACAGTGTTCATCTGACTCTACACACGTGACCCACCCACGGTGCACAGTGTTCATCTGACTCTACACACGTGACCTACCCACGGTGCACAGTGTTCATCTGACTCTACACACGTGACCCACCACGGTGCACAGTGTTCATCTGACTCTACACACGTGACCACCCACGGTGCACAGTGTTCATCTGACTCTACACACGTGACCCACTCCACGGTGCACAGTGTTCATCTGACTCTACACACGTGACCCACCCACGGGCACAGTGTTCATCTGAATCTACACACGTGGACCACCACGGTGCACAGTGTTCACCTGACTCTACACACGTGACCCACCCACGGTGCACAGTGTTCATCTTGACTCTACACACGTGACCCCCCACGGTGCACCATGGTTCATCTGACTCTACACAACTTGACCCACTCACGGTGCACAGTGTTCATCTGACTCTACACACGTGACCCACCCACGGTGCACAGTGTTCATCTGACTCTACACACGTGACCCACCCACGGTGCACAGTGTTCATCTGACTCTACACACGTGACCACCTCACGGTGCACAGTGTTCATCTGACTCTACACACGTGACCCACTCACGGTGCACAGTGTTCATCTGACTCTACACACGGGACCCACTCACGGTGCACGTGTTCATCTGACTCTACACACGTGACCCACCCACGGTGCACAGTGTTCATCTGACCTACACACGTGACCCCACGTGCACAGTGTTTCATCTGCTCTCCACACGTGACCCACCACGTGCACATTTCATCTGACTCTACACACGTGAACAACACTCCTCACGGTGCACAGTGTTCATCGACTCTACACACGTGACCTACCTCACGGTGCACCGTGTTCATTGACTCTACACACGTGACCCACTCACGGTGCACAGTGTTCATCTGACTCTACACACGTGACCCACTCACGGTGCACAGTGTTCATCTGACTCTACACACGTGAGCCATCCCCGGTGCACAGTGTTCATCCTGACTCTACACACGTGGACCCACCCACGGTGCACAGTGTTTCCATCCTGACTCTACACACGTGACCCTACTCCCGGTGCACAGTGTTCATCTGACTCTACACACGTGACCCACCCCGGTGCACAGTGTTCATCTGACCTCTACACACGTGACCCACTCACGGTGCACAGTGTTCATCTGACTCTACACACGTGACCCACCCACGGTGCACAGTGTTCATCTGCCTCTACACACGTGACCCACTCACGGTGCACAGTGTTCATCTGACTCTACACACGTGACCCACTCACGGTGCACAGTGTTCATCTGACTCTACACACGTGACCCACTCACGGTGCACAGTGTTCATCTGACTCTACACACGTGACCCACCACGGGTGCACAGTGTTCATCTGACTCTACACACGTGACCCACTCACGGTGCACAGTGTTCATCTGACTCTACACACGTGACCCACCCACGGTGCACAGTGTTCATCTGACCTCTACACACGTGACCCACTCCACGGTGCACAGTGTTCATCTGACTCTACACACCGGACCCACTCACGGTGCACAGTGTTCATCTGACTCTACACACGTGACCACCCAGGTGCACAGTGTTGCATCTGACTCTACACACGTGACCCACTCACGCTGCACAGTGTTCATCTGACTCTACAGGCACGTGAACCCACTCCCGGTGGCACAGTGTTTCATCTGACTCTACACACGTGACCCACTCACGGTGCACAGTGGTTCATCTGACTCTAACACACGTGACCCACTCACGGTGCAGTGGTTCATCTGACTCTACAAACACGTGACCCACTCCGACGTGGGCACTAGATGTTCATCTGAGCTCTACAAACCCGTGACCCACCCACGGTGCACAGTGTTTCATCTGACTCTACACAACGTGAACCCACTCACGGTGGCAGTGTTCATGCTGACTCTACCCACGTGACCCACCCATTGTGCACAGTGTTCATCCTGACTCTACACACGTGACCCACCCACGGTGCACAGTGGTTCATCTGACTCTACACACCGTGACCCACCCACGGTGCACAGTGTTCATCTGACTCTACACACTGACCCACCCACGGTGCACAGTGTTCATCTGACTCTACACACGTTGACCCACTCACGGTGCACAGTGTTCATCTGACTCTACACACGTGACCTACTCACGGTGCAGTGTTCATCTGACTACACACGTGACCCACTCACGTGCACAGTGTTCATCTGACTCTACACACGTGACCTACTCACGGTGCAGTGTTCATCTGACTCTACACACGTGACCCACTCACGGTGCAGTGTTCATCTGACTCTACACACGTGACCCACTCACGGTGCACAGTGTTCATCTGTACCTCTACACACGTGACCCACTCACGGTGCACAGTGTTCAGCTGATGCTACACACGTGACCTACTCACGGTGCACAGTGGTCATCTGACTCTACACACGGACCCACCTACGGTGCACATGTTCATCTGACTCTACACACGTGACCCACTCACGTGCAGTGTTCATCTGACTCTACACACGTGCCCCCCACGGTGCACAGGTTCATCTGACTCTACACACGTGACCCACTCACGGTGCACAGTGTTCATCTGCTCTACACCGTGACCCACTCACGGTGCACAGTGTTCATCTGACTCTACACACGTGACCCACTCACGGTGCACAGTGTTCATCTGACTCTACACACGTGACCCACCCACGGTGCACAGTGTTCATCTGACTCTACACACGTGACCCACTCACGGTGCACAGTGTTCATCTGACTCTACACACGTGACCCACCCACGGTGCACAGTGTTCATCTGACTCTACACACGTGACCCACCCACGGTGCACAGTGTTCATCTGACTCTACACACGTGACCCACTCACGGTGCACAGTGTTCATCTGACTCTACCACGTGACCCACCCACGGTGCACAGTGTTCATCTGACTCTACACACGTGACCCACTCACGGTGCACAGTGTTCATCTGACTCTACACACGTGACCCACTCACGGTGCACAGTGTTCATCTGACTCTACACACGTGACCCACCACTGGTGCACAGTGTTCATCTGACTCTACACACGTGACCCACCCACGGTGCACAGTGTTCATCTGACTCTACACACGTGACCCACCCACGGTGCACAGTGTTCATCTGACTCTACACACGTGACCCACCCACGGTGGCACAGTGTTCATCTGATTCTACACACGTGACCCACTCACGGTGCACATGTTCATCTGACTCTACACACGTGGACCTACTCACGGTGCACAGTGTTCATCTGACTCTACACACGTGACCCACTCACGGTGCACAGTGGTCATCTGCTCTACACACGTGACCTACTCACGGTGGCACATTGTTCATCTGACTCTACACACGTGACCAATCACGGGTGCACAGTGTTCATCTGACTCTATACACACGTGACCCACTCACGGTGCACAGTGGTTCATCTGACTCTACCACCGTGACCCACTTCACGGTGCACAGTGTTCATCTGACTCTACACACGTGACCCACTCACGGTGCACAGTGTTCATCTGACTCTACACACGTGACCCACTCACGGTGCACAGTGTTCATCTGACTCTACACACGTGACCCACCCACGGTGCACAGTGTTCATCTGACTCTACCAACACGTGACCCACCCACGGTGCACAGTGTTCATCTGACCTACACACGTGACCCACTCACGGTGCAGTGTTCATCTGACTCTACACACGTGACCCACCAAGGTGCACAGTGTTCATCTGACTCTACACAGTAGTCATCTGACGCTATAGCAACACACGTGACCCACCCCGGTGCACAGTGTTCATCTGCCTCTACACACGTGACCTACTCACGGTGCACAGTGTTCATCTGACTCTACACAACTGACCCACTCACGGTGCACAGTGTTCATCTGACTCCTACACACGTGACCCACGCACGGTGCACAGTGTTCATCTGACTCTACACACTTGACCCACCCCGGGTGCACAGTTTTCATCTGACTCTACACAACGTGACCTACCTCACGGTGCCAGTGTTCATCTGACTCTACACACGTGACCCACCCACGGTGCACAGTGTTCATCTGACTCTACACACGTGACCCACTCACGGTGCACAGTGTTCATCTGACTCTACACACGTGACCCACCACGGTGCATGTTCATCTGACTCTACACACCGTGACCCCCCATGGTTGCACAGTGTTCATCTGACTCTACACACGTGACCCACCCACGGTGCACAGTGTTCATCTGACTCTACACACGTGACCCACTCACGGTGCAGTGTTCATCTGACTCTACACACGTGACCCACTCACGGTGCACAGTGTTCATCTGACTCTACACACGTGACCCACTCACGTGCCAGTGTTCATCTGCTCTACACACGTGACCCACCACGGTGCACAGTGTTCATCTGACTCTACACACGTGACCCCACCACGGTGCACAGTGTTCATCTGAACTCTACACACGTGACCCACCACGGTGCACAGTGTTCATCTGACTCTACACACGTGACCCACCCACGGTGCACAGTGTTCATCTGACTCTACACACGTGACCCCACTCACGGTGCACAGTGTTCATCTGACTCTACACACGTGACCCTACTCACGGTGCCAGTGTTCATCTGACTCTACACACGTGACCCACTCACGGTGCACAGTGTTCATCTGACTCTACACACGTGACCCACTCACGGTGCACAGTGTTCATCTGACTCTACACACGTGACCTCACTCACGGTGCACAGTGTTCATCTGACTCTACACACGTGACCCACTCACGGTGCACAGTGTTCATCTGACTCTACACACGTGACCCACCACGGTGCACAGTGTTCATCTGACTCTACACACGTGACCCACTCACGGTGCAGTGTTCATCTGACTCTACACACGTGACCCACCCACGGTGCACAGTGTTCATCTGACTCTACACACGTGACCCACTCACGGTGCACAGTGTTCATCTGACTCTACACACGTGACCCACACTCACGGTGCACAGTGTTCATCTGACTCTACACACGTGACCCACCCACGGTGCACAGTGTTCATCTGACTCTACACACGTGACCCACTCACGGTGCACAGTGTTCACTGACTCTACACACGTGACCCACCCACGGTGCACAGTGTTCATCTGACTCTACACGTGACCCACCCACGGTGCACAGTGTTCATCTGACTCTACACACGTGACCCACCCACGGTGCACAGTGTTCATCTGACTCTACACACGTGACCCACCACGGTGCACAGTGTTCATCTGACTCACACGTGACCCACCCGGTGCACAGTGTTCATCTGACTCTACACACGTGACCCACCCACGGTGCACAGTGTTCATCTGACTCTACACACGTGACCCACTCACGGTGCACAGTGTTCATCTGACTCTACACACGTGACCCACCACGGTGCACAGTGTTCATCTGACTCTACACACGTGACCCACTCACGGTGCACAGTGTTCATCTGACTCTACACACGTGACCCACCACGGTGCACAGTGTTCATCTGACTCTACACACGTGACCCACTCACGGTGCACAGTGTTCATCTGACTCTACACACGTGACCCACCACGGTGCACAGTGTTCATCTGACTCTACACACGTGACCCACCACGGTGCACAGTGTTCATCTGACTCTACACACGTGACCCACCACGGTGCACAGTGTTCATCTGACTCTACACACGTGACCCACTCACGGTGCACAGTGTTCATCTGACTCTACACACGTGACCCACTCACGGTGCACAGTGTTCATTGACTCTACACACGTGACCCACCACGGTGCACAGTGTTCATCTGACTCTACACACGTGACCCACTCACGGTGCACAGTGTTCATCTGACTCTACACACGTGACCCACCCACGGTGCACAGTGTTCATCTGACTCTACACACGTGACCCACCCACGGTGCACAGTGTTCATCTGACTCTACACACGTGACCCACCACGGTGCACAGTGTTCATCTGACTCTACACACGTGACCCACCACGGTGCACAGTGTTCATCTGACTCTACACACGTGACCCACTCACGGTGCACAGTGTTCATCTGACTCTACACACGTGACCCACCCGGTGCACAGTGTTCATCTGACTCTACACACGTGACCACTCACGGTGCACAGTGTTCATCTGACTCTACACACGTGACCCACTCACGGTGCACAGTGTTCATCTGACTCTACACACGTGACCCACTCACGGTGCACAGTGTTCATCTGACTCTACACACGTGACCCACCACGGTGCACAGTGTTCATCTGACTCTACACACGTGACCCACCACGGTGCACAGTGTTCATCTGACTCTACACACGTGACCCACCCACGGTGCACAGTGTTCATCTGACTCTACACACGTGACCCACCACGGTGCACAGTGTTCATCTGACTCTACCACGTGACCCACTCACGGTGCACAGTGTTCATCTGACTCTACACACGTGACCCACCCACGGTGCACAGTGTTCATCTGACTCTACACACGTGACCCACCACGGTGCACAGTGTTCATCTGACTCTACACACGACCCACCCGGTGCACAGTGTTCATCTGACTCTACACACGTGACCCACCCACGGTGCACAGTGTTCATCTGACTCTACACACGTGACCCCTCACGGTGCACAGTGTTCATCTGACTCTACACACGTGACCCCCACGGTGCACAGTGTTCATCTGACTCTACACACGTGACCCACTCACGGTGCACAGTGTTCATCTGACTCTACACACGTGACCCACTCACGGTGCACAGTGTTCATCTGACTCTACACACGTGACCCTACTCACGGTGCACAGTGTTTCATCTGACTCTACACACTGACCCACTCACGGTGCACAGTGTTCATCTGACTCACACACGTGACCCACTCCACGGTGCCAGTGTTCATCTGACTCTACACACGTGACCCACCACGGTGCACAGTGTTCATCTGACTCTACACAGTGACCCACCCACGTGCACAGTGTTCATCTGACTCTACACCGTGGACCCACCACGGTGCACAGTGTTCATCTGACTCTACACACGTGACCCACCCACGGTGCACAGTGTTCATCTGACTCTACACACGTGACCTACCCCGGTGCCAGTGTTCATCTGACTCTACACACTTGACCCACTCACGGTGCACAGTGTTCATCTGACTCTACACACGTGACCCACTCACGGTGCACAGTGTTCATCTGGACTCTACACACGTGACCCCACTCACGGTGCACAGTGTTCATCTGACTCTACACACGTGACCCACTCACGGTGCACAGTGTTCATCTGACTCTACACACGTGACCCCACTCACGGTGCACAGTGTTCATCTGACTCTACACACGTGACCCTACTCCCGGTGCACAAGTGTTCCTCTGACTCTACACACGTGACCACATCCCGGTGCACAGTGTTCATCTGACTCTACACACGTGACCTACTCACGGTGCACAGTGTTCATCTGACTCTACACACGTGACCCACTCACGGTGCACAGTGTTCATCTGACTCTACACACGTGACCCACTCACGTGCACAGTGTTCATCTGACTCTACACACGTGACCCACCCACGGTGCACAGTGTTTCATCTGACTCTACACACGTGACCCACCACGGTGCACAGTGTTCATCTGACTCTACACACGTGGACCCCACCCCGGGGCACAGTGTTCATCTGACTCTACACACGTGACCCACCCCGGTGCAAGTGTTCATCTGACTCTACACACGTGACCCACTCACGGTGCACAGTGTTCATCTGACTCTACACACGTGATCCACCCACGGTGCCAGTGTTCATCTGACTCTACACACGTGACCCTACTCACGGTGCACAGTGTTCATCTGACTCTACACACGTGACCCACTCACGGTGCACAGTGTTCATCTGACTCTACACACGTGACCCACTCACGGTGCACAGTGTTCATCTGACTCTACACACGTGACCCACCCACGGTGCACAGTGTTCATCTGACTCTACACACGTGACCCACTCACGGTGCACAGTGTTCATCTGACTCTACACACGTGACCCACTCACGGTGCACAGTGTTCATCTGACTCTACACACGTGACCCACCCACGGTGCACAGTGTTCATCTGACTCTACACACGTGACCTACCTCACGGTGCACAGTGTTCATCTGACTCTACACACGTGACCCACCACGGTGCACAGTGTTCATCTGACTCTACACACGTGACCCACTCACGGTGCACAGTGTTCATCTGACTCTACACACGTGACCCACTCACGGTGCACAGTGTTCATCTGACTCTACACACGTGACCCACTCACGGTGCACAGTGTTCATCTGACTCTACACACGTGACCCACTCACGGTGCACAGTGTTCATACTGACTCTACACACGTTACCCACCCACGGTGCACAGTGTTCATCTGACTCTACACACGTGACCCACTCACGGTGCACAGTGTTCATCTGACTCTACACACGTGACCCACTCACGGTGCACAGTGTTCATCTGACTCTACACACGTGACCCACCCACGGTGCACAGTGTTCATCTGACTCTACACACGTGACCCACCCACGTGCACAGTGTTCATCTGACTCTACACACGTGACCCACCCACGGTGCACAGTGTCATCTGACTCTACACACGTGACCCACCTCACGGTGCACAGTGTTTCATCTGACTCTACACACGTGACCCACTCCACGGTGCACAGTGTTTCATCTGACTCTACACACGTGACCCTACTCACGGTGCACAGTGTTCATCTGACTCTACACACGTGACCCACCCACGGTGCACAGTGTTCATCTGACTCTACACACGTGACCTACTCACGGTGCACAGTGTTCATCTGACTCTACACACGTGACCCACTCACGGTGCACAGTGTTCATCTGACTCTACACACGTGACCCACTCACGGTGCACAGTGTTCATCTGACTCTACACACGTGACCCACTCCACGGTTGCACAGTGTTCATCTGACTCTACACACGTGACCCTACCCACGGTGCACAGTGTTCATCTGACTCTACACACGTGACCCACCCACGGTGCACAGTGTTCATCTGATTCTACACACGTGACCCACTCACGGTGCACAGTGTTCATCTGACTCTACACACGTGACCTACTCACGGTGCAGTGTTCATCTGACTCTACACACGTGACCCACTCACGGTGCACAGTGTTCATCTGACTCTACACACGTGACCTACTCACGGTGCAGTGTTCATCTGACTCTACACACGTGACCCACTCACGGTGCAGTGTTCATCTGACTCTACACACGTGACCCACTCACGGTGCACAGTGTTCATCTGACTCTACACACGTGACCCACTCACGGTGCACAGTGTTCATCTGATTCTACACACGTGACCTACTCACGGTGCACAGTGTTCATCTGACTCTACACACGTGACCCACCTACGGTGCACAGTGTTCATCTGACTCTACACACGTGACCCACTCACGGTGCAGTGTTCATCTGACTCTACACACGTGACCCACCCACGGTGCACAGTGTTCATCTGACTCTACACACGTGACCCACTCACGGTGCACAGTGTTCATCTGACTCTACACACGTGACCCACCCACGGTGCACAGTGTTCATCTGACTCTACACACGTGACCCACCCACGGTGCACAGTGTTCATCTGACTCTACACACGTGACCCACCCACGGTGCACAGTGTTCATCTGACTCTACACACGTGACCCACCCACGGTGCACAGTGTTCACCTGACTCTACACACGTGACCCACCCACGGTGCACAGTGTTCATCTGACTCTACACACGTGACCTACCCACGGTGCAGTGTTCATCTGATTCTACACACGTGACCCACTCACGGTGCACAGTGTTCATCTGACTCTACACACGTGACCCACTCACGGTGCACAGTGTCATCTGACTCTACACACGTGACCTACTCACGGTGCACAGTGTTCATCTGACTCTACACACGTGACCCACCCACGGTGCACAGTGTTCATTGACTCTACACACGTGACCACCCACGGTGCAGTGTTCATCTGACTCTACACACGTGACCCACCCACGGTGCACAGTGTTCATCTGACTCTACACACGTGACCCACCTCACGGTGCACAGTGTTCATTCTGACTCTACACACGTGACCCACCTCACGGTGCACAGTGTTCATCTGACTCTACACACGTGACCCCCCACGGTGCACAGTGTTCATCTGACTCTAACACGTGACCTACTCACGGTGCACAGTGTTCATCTGACTCTACACCACGTGACCCACTCACGGTGCACAGTGTTCATCTGACTCTACACACGTGACCCACTCACGGTGCACAGTGTTCATTTGACTCTACACACGTGACCCACCCACGGTGCACAGTGTTCATCTGACTCTACACACGTGACCCACTCACGGTGCACAGTGTTCATCTGACTCTACACACGTGACCCACCCCACGGTGCACAGTGTTCATCTGACTCTACACACGTGACCCACCCACCGCAGATTGTCTATAACAGGCACGATGTTCATCTGACTCTACACCCGTGACCCATCACGGTGCACAGTGTTCATCTGACTCTACACACGTGACCACCCACGGTGCACAGTGTCATCTGACCTCTACACACGTGACCCACTCACGGTGCACAGTGTTCATCTGACTATACACACGTGACCACCCACGGTGCACAGTGTCATCTGACTCTACACACGTGACCCACTCCACGGGACAGTGTTCATCTGACTCTACACACGTGACCACCCACGGTGCACAGTGTTCATCTGACTCTACACACGTGACCTACTCACGGTGCACAGTGTTCACTGACTCTACACACGTGACCACTCACGGTGCACAGTGTTCATCTGACTCTACACACGTGACCCACTCACGTGCACAGTGTTCATCTGACTCTACACACGCTGACCCACCCACGGTGCACAGTGTTCATCTGACTCTACACACGTGACACTACCACCGGTGCACAGTGTTCATCTGACTCTACACACGTGACCCACTCACGGTGCACAGTGTTCATCTGACTCTACACACGTGACCCACTCACGGTGCCAGTGTTTCATCGACTCTACACACGTGACCCACCCACGGTGCACAGTGTTCATCTGACTCTACACACGTGACCCACCCTCACGGTGCACAGTGTTCATCTGACTCTACACACGTGACCCACTCACGGTGCACAGTGTTCATCTGACTCTACACACGTGACCCACTCACGGTGCACAGTGTTCATCTGACTCTACACACGTGACCCACCACGGTGCACAGTGTTCATCTGACTCTACACACGTGACCCACTCACGGTGCAGTGTTCATCTGACTCTACACACGTGACCCACCCACGGTGCACAGTGTTCATCTGACTCTACACACGTGACCCACCCACGGTGCACAGTGTTCATCTGACTCTACACACGTGACCCACTCACGGTGCAGTGTTCATCTGACTCTACACACGTGACCCACCCGGTGCACAGTGTTCATCTGACTCTACACACGTGACCCACCCGGTGCACAGTGTTCATCTGACTCTACACACGTGACCCACCCACGGTGCACAGTGTTCATCTGACTCTACACACGTGAACCCACCTCACGGTGCACAGTGTTCATCTGACTCTACACACGTTGACCCACTCACGGTGCACAGTGTTATCTGACTCTACACACGTGACCCTACTCACGGTGCACAGTGTTCATCTGACTCTACACACGTGACCCACTCACGGTGCACAGTGTCACTGACTCTACACACGGACCCACTCACGGTGCACAGTGTTCATCTGACTCTACACACGTGACCCACTCACGGTGCAGTGTTCATCTGACTCTACACACGTGACCCACCCACGGTGCACAGTGTTCATCTGACTCTAACACGTGACCCACTCACGGTGCACAGTGTTCATCTGACTCTACACACGTGACCCACTCACGGTGCACAGTGTTCATCTGACTCTACACACGTGACCCACTCACGGTGCACAGTGTTCATCTGACTCTACACACGTGACCACCACGGTGCACAGTGTTCATCTGACTCTACACACGTGACCCCACCCACGGTGCACAGTTGTTCATCTGACTCTACACACGTGACCCACCCACGGTGCACAGTGTTCATCTGACTCTACACACGTGACCCACTCACGGTGCACAGTGTTCATCTGACTCTACACACGTGACCCACTCACGGTGCACAGTGTTCATCTGACTCTACACACGTGACCCACTCACGGTGCAGTGTTCATCTGACTCTACACACGTGACCCACCCATGGTGCACAGTGTTCATCTGACTCTACACACGTGACCCACCCACGGTGCACAGTGTTCATCTGACTCTACACACGTGACCCACCCACGGTGCACAGTGTTCATCTGACTCTACACACGTGACCCACCCACGGTGCACAGTGTTCATCTGATTCTACACACGTGACCCACTCACGGTGCACAGTGTTCATCTGACTCTACACACGTGACCTACTCACGGTGCAGTGTTCATCTGACTCTACACACGTGACCCACTCACGGTGCACAGTGTTCATCTGACTCTACACACGTGACCCACCCACGGTGCACAGTGTTCATCTGACTCTACACACGTGACCTACCCACGGTGCAGTGTTCATCTGACTCTACACACGTGACCCACCCACGGTGCACAGTGTTCATCTGACTCTACACACGTGACCCACCCACGGTGCACAGTGTTCATCTGACTCTACACACGTGACCCACTCACGGTGCACAGTGTTCATCTGACTCTACACACGTGACCCACCCACGGTGCACAGTGTTCATCTGACTCTACACACGTGACCTACTCACGGTGCACAGTGTTCAACTGACTCTACACACGTTACCCACTCACGGTGCACAGTGTTCATCTGACTCTACACACGTGACCCACTCACGGTGCACAGTGTTCATTTGACTCTACACACGTGACCCACCCACGGTGCACAGTGTTCATCTGACTCTACACACGTGACCCACTCACGGTGCACAGTGTTCATCTGACTCTACACACGTGACCCACCCACGGTGCACAGTGTTCATCTGACTCTACACACGTGACCCACCCACGGTGCACAGTGTTCATCTGACTCTACACACGTGACCTACCCACGGTGCACAGTGTTCATCTGACTCTACACACGTGACCCACTCACGGTGCACAGTGTTCATCTGACTCTACACACGTGACCCACTCACGGTGCACAGTGTTCATCTGACTCTACACACGTGACCCACCCACGGTGCACAGTGTTCATCTGCCTCTACACACGTGACCTACTCACGGTGCACAGTGTTCATCTGACTCTACACACGTGACCCACTCACGGTGCACAGTGTTCATCTGACTCTACACACGTGACCCACTCACGGTGCACAGTGTTCATCTGACTCTACACACGTGACCCACCCAGGGTGCACAGTGTTCATCTGACTCTACACACGTGACCCACTCACGGTGCACAGTGTTCATCTGACTCTACACACGTGACCCACCCACGGTGCACAGTGTTCATCTGACTCTACACACGTGACCCACTCACGGTGCACAGTGTTCATCTGACTCTACACACGTGACCCACTCACGGTGCAGTGTTCATCTGACTCTACACACGTGACCCACCCATGGTGCACAGTGTTCATCTGACTCTACACACGTGACCCACCCACGGTGCACAGTGTTCATCTGACTCTACACACGTGACCCACTCACGGTGCAGTGTTCATCTGACTCTACACACGTGACCCACCCATGGTGCACAGTGTTCATCTGACTCTACAAACGTGACCCACCCACGGTGCACAGTGTTCATCTGACTCTACACACGTGACCCACCCACGGTGCACAGTGTTCATCTGACTCTACACACGTGACCCACCCACGGTGCACAGTGTTCATCTGATTCTACACACGTGACCCACTCACGGTGCACAGTGTTCATCTGACTCTACACACGTGACCTACTCACGGTGCAGTGTTCATCTGACTCTACACACGTGACCCACTCACGGTGCACAGTGTTCATCTGACTCTACACACGTGACCTACTCACGGTGCAGTGTTCATCTGACTCTACACACGTGACCCACTCACGGTGCAGTGTTCATCTGACTCTACACACGTGACCCACTCACGGTGCACAGTGTTCATCTGACTCTACACACGTGACCCACTCACGGTGCACAGTGTTCATCTGATTCTACACACGTGACCTACTCACGGTGCACAGTGTTCATCTGACTCTACACACGTGACCCACCTACGGTGCACAGTGTTCATCTGACTCTACACACGTGACCCACTCACGGTGCAGTGTTCATCTGACTCTACACACGTGACCCACCACGGTGCACAGTGTTCATCTGACTCTACACACGTGACCCACTCACGGTGCACAGTGTTCATCTGACTCTACACACGTGACCCACTCACGGTGCACAGTGTTCATCTGACTCTACACACGTGACCTACTCACGGTGCACAGTGTTCATCTGACTCTACACACGTGACCCACCCACGGGTGCACAGTGTTCATCTGACTCTACACACGTGACCCACCCACGGTGCACAGTGTTCATCTGACTCTACACACGTGACCCACCCACGGTGCACAGTGTTCATCTGACTCTACACACGTGACCCACCCACGGTGCACAGTGTTCACCTGACTCTACACACGTGACCCACCCACGGTGCACAGTGTTCATCTGACTCTACACACGTGACCTACCCACGGTGCAGTGTTCATCTGACTCTACACACGTGACCCACCCACGGTGCACGTGTTCATCTGACTCTACACACGTGACCCACTCACGGTGCACAGTGTTCATCTGACTCTACACACGTGACCCACCCACGGTGCACAGTGTTCATCTGACTCTACACACGTGACCCACTCACGGTGCACAGTGTTCACCTGACTCTACACACGTGACCCACCCACGGTGCACAGTGTTCATCTGACTCTACACACGTGACCCACTCACGGTGCACAGTGTTCATCTGACTCTACACACGTGACCTACCACGGTGCAGTGTTCATCTGACTCTACACACGTGACCCACCCACGGTGCACAGTGTTCATCTGACTCTACACACGTTACCCACCCACGGTGCACAGTGTTCATCTGACTCTACACACGTACCCACTCACGGTGCACAGTGTTCATCTGACTCTACACACGTGACCCACTCACGGTGCACAGTGTTCATTTGACTCTACACACGTGACCCACCCACGGTGCACAGTGTTCATCTGACTCTACACACGTGACCCACTCACGGTGCACAGTGTTCATCTGACTCTACACACGTGACCCACCCACGGTGCACAGTGTTCATCTGACTCTACACACGTGACCCACCCACGGTGCACAGTGTTCATCTGACTCTACACACGTGACCTACCCACGGTGCACAGTGTTCATCTGACTCTACACACGTGACCCACTCACGGTGCACAGTGTTCATCTGACTCTACACACGTGACCCACTCACGGTGCACAGTGTTCATCTGACTCTACACACGTGACCCACCCACGGTGCACAGTGTTCATCTGACTCTAACACCACGGTGCCACAGTGTTCATCTGACTACGTGACTACACGGTGCACAGTGTTCATCTGACTCTACACACGTGACCCACTCACGGTGCACAGTGTTCATCTGACTCTACACACGTGACCCACTCACGGTGCACAGTGTTCATCTGACTCTACACACGTGACCCACCCACGGTGCACAGTGTTCATCTGACTCTACACACGTGACCCACTCACGGTGCACAGTGTTCATCTGACTCTACACACGTGACCCACCCACGGTGCACAGTGTTCATCTGACTCTACACACGTGACCCACTCACGGTGCAGTGTTCATCTGACTCTACACACGTGACCCACCCATGGTGCACAGTGTTCATCTGACTCTACACACGTGACCCACCCACGGTGCACAGTGTTCATCTGACTCTACACACGTGACCCACCCACGGTGCACAGTGTTCATCTGACTCTACACACGTGACCCACTCACGGTGCACAGTGTTCATCTGACTCTACACACGTGACCCACCCACGGTGCACAGTGTTCATCTGACTCTACACACGTGACCCACTCACGGTGCACAGTGTTCATCTGACTCTACACACGTGACCCACTCACGGTGCAGTGTTCATCTGACTCTACACACGTGACCCACCCATGGTGCACAGTGTTCATCTGACTCTACACACGTGACCCACCCACGGTGCACAGTGTTCATCTGACTCTACACACGTGACCCACTCACGGTGCAGTGTTCATCTGACTCTACACACGTGACCCACCCATGGTGCACAGTGTTCATCTGACTCTACACACGTGACCCACCACGGTGCACAGTGTTCATCTGACTCTACACACGTGACCCACCCACGGTGCACAGTGTTCATCTGACTCTACACACGTGACCCACCCACGGTGCACAGTGTTCATCTGACTCTACACACGTGACCCACTCACGGTGCACAGTGTTCATCTGACTCTACACACGTGACCCTACTCACGGTGCAGTGTTCATCTGACTCTACACACGTGACCCACCCACGGTGCACAGTGTTCATCTGACTCTACACACGTGACCCACTCACGGTGCACAGTGTTCATCTGACTCTACACACGTGACCCACTCACGGTGCACAGTGTTCATCTGACTCTACACACGTGACCACCACGGTGCACAGTGTTCATCTGACTCTACACACGTGACCCACCCACGGTGCACAGTGTTCATCTGACTCTACACACGTGACCCACCCACGGTGCACAGTGTTCATCTGACTCTACACACGTGACCCACCCACGGTGCACAGTGTTCATCTGACTCTACACACGTGACCCACCCACGGTGCACAGTGTTCATCTGACTCTACACACGTGACCCACCCACGGTGCACAGTGTTCATCTGACTCTACACACGTGACCCACCCACGGTGCACAGTGTTCATCTGACTCTACACACGTGACCCACCCACGGTGCACAGTGTTCATCTGACTCTACACACGTGACCCACTCACGGTGCACAGTGTTCATCTGACTCTACACACGTGACCCACCCACGGTGCACAGTGTTCATCTGACTCTACACACGTGACCCACTCACGGTGCACAGTGTTCACCTGACTCTACACACGTGACCCACCCACGGTGCACAGTGTTCATCTGACTCTACACACGTGACCCACTCACGGTGCACAGTGTTCATCTGACTCTACACACGTGACCTACCCACGGTGCAGTGTTCATCTGACTCTACACACGTGACCCACCCACGGTGCACAGTGTTCATCTGACTCTACACACGTTACCCACCCACGGTGCACAGTGTTCATCTGACTCTACACACGTGACCCACTCACGGTGCACAGTGTTCATCTGACTCTACACACGTGACCCACTCACGGTGCACAGTGTTCATTTGACTCTACACACGTGACCCACCCACGGTGCACAGTGTTCATCTGACTCTACACACGTGACCCACTCACGGTGCACAGTGTTCATCTGACTCTACACACGTGACCCACCCACGGTGCACAGTGTTCATCTGACTCTACACACGTGACCCACCCACGGTGCACAGTGTTCATCTGACTCTACACACGTGACCTACCCACGGTGCACAGTGTTCATCTGACTCTACACACGTGACCCACTCACGGTGCACAGTGTTCATCTGACTCTACACACGTGACCCACTCACGGTGCACAGTGTTCATCTGACTCTACACACGTGACCCACCCACGGTGCACAGTGTTCATCTGACTCTACACACGTGACCTACTCACGGTGCACAGTGTTCATCTGACTCTACACACGTGACCCACTCACGGTGCACAGTGTTCATCTGACTCTACACACGTGACCCACTCACGGTGCACAGTGTTCATCTGACTCTACACACGTGACCCACCCACGGTGCACAGTGTTCATCTGACTCTACACACGTGACCCACCCACGGTGCACAGTGTTCATCTGACTCTACACACGTGACCCACTCACGGTGCAGTGTTCATCTGACTCTACACACGTGACCCACCCATGGTGCACAGTGTTCATCTGACTCTACACACGTGACCCACCCACGGTGCACAGTGTTCATCTGACTCTACACACGTGACCCACCCACGGTGCACAGTGTTCATCTGACTCTACACACGTGACCCACTCACGGTGCACAGTGTTCATCTGACTCTACACACGTGACCCCACCCACGGTGCACAGTGTTCATCTGACTCTACACACGTGACCCACTCACGGTGCACAGTGTTCATCTGACTCTACACACGTGACCCACTCACGGTGCAGTGTTCATCTGACTCTACACACGTGACCCACCCATGGTGCACAGTGTTCATCTGACTCTACACACGTGACCCACCCACGGTGCACAGTGTTCATCTGACTCTACACACGTGACCCACTCACGGTGCAGTGTTCATCTGACTCTACACACGTGACCCACCCATGGTGCACAGTGTTCATCTGACTCTACACACGTGACCCACCCACGGTGCACAGTGTTCATCTGACTCTACACACGTGACCCACCCACGGTGCACAGTGTTCATCTGACTCTACACACGTGACCCACCCACGGTGCACAGTGTTCATCTGATTCTACACACGTGACCCACTCACGGTGCACAGTGTTCATCTGACTCTACACACGTGACCTACTCACGGTGCAGTGTTCATCTGACTCTACACACGTGACCCACTCACGGTGCACAGTGTTCATCTGACTCTACACACGTGACCTACTCACGGTGCAGTGTTCATCTGACTCTACACACGTGACCCACTCACGGTGCAGTGTTCATCTGACTCTACACACGTGACCCACTCACGGTGCACAGTGTTCATCTGACTCTACACACGTGACCCACTCACGGTGCACAGTGTTCATCTGATTCTACACACGTGACCTACTCACGGTGCACAGTGTTCATCTGACTCTACACACGTGACCCACCTACGGTGCACAGTGTTCATCTGACTCTACACACGTGACCCACTCACGGTGCACAGTGTTCATCTGACTCTACACACGTGACCCACTCACGGTGCAGTGTTCATCTGACTCTACACACGTGACCCACTCACGGTGCAGTGTTCATCTGACTCTACACACGTGACCCACCCACGGTGCACAGTGTTCATCTGACTCTACACACGTGACCTACTCACGGTGCACAGTGTTCATCTGACTCTACACACGTGACCTACTTACGGTGCACAGTGTTCATCTGACTCTACACACGTGGTTGATTTAGACTTGATTCCTTGCAAAAGGTATCCATTTGGTGTTTAAACACCTTAACACCTGCCTGTTTATTGCCATAAAGGGTAAAACCTATTCCTTATTTTTCATATTTTGATACTGGCAAAAAAGGTCCCGTGATGTAGCTGCTCACTCGGAGCTACAAATGCTCCGGTACGTGTGGTGCCATTGTCTTGGTGCTGTTCGCCTTTTGGCGTTGTTCTCTGGTCTGCCACTGGCAGTGAGACTAGGCCATAGAGAAGGCCGCTTTCTCTGGTGGAGGCCAATCAGTTTCAAAGGCAATGCCCGCACACTTACCCTTGGGTTGAGCCCAGAGGTCGCAAACGGGTTTAAATTTCTTACCCGTACCCGGCCGCACCAGGGTCGCAAACGGGTACCCGTACCCTACCCGATACCCGGCCGGGAACGGGTAGCCGGGTATCGGGTAGGGTACGGGTATCGGGTACCCGATTGCGACCTCTGGGATGAAGCCATGTTGCAGGCGCGGGTGGGTTGATTCTAGGAACTTGAATTGTGAGAAGAGACAAGACGTTGGGAAATGAGTGACAAACGGTTACTCACCAGTGATTCACGGCCTATCCGTACCCATACCCGGCCGCACCAGGGTCGCAAACGGGTGTCCGTACCCGGCCGGAACGGGTAGCCGGGTATCGGGTAGGGTACGGGTACCCGGTTGCGACCTATGGTTGAGCCCACCAAAATCCGATATAGACTCTTGTTGCAGCAGCTCTTTCTCCTACGTCAGCAGTTCTCCTGTTGTGTCTGTTCCACCTGATGACTGTCGCTTGTGTTGCGATCGAAACGTCGTGATTTATTTTATACCCACGTGACTTCACCGAAAGAGCCAAAGAGTATTATGGCCCCGTTGGGTTAAAGCCACTCGTGTGGTCAGCGCTGTGCGCTAAGCGTCCACGACACCTCACCAGGGTCACGAGCAGTGGCGGCTCCTGCAAACTCTCTCAGGGGGGGCAAATGTCTGGATGATTGATAAGGATAAGGTCCACCCATGCAATGGATAAATTAACAGCTTAAGCATGTAAAGGCAACTTCACTTCTTTAATATTAATGAAAAATAAAGTGACTCTTACAATACATCTTGTTTGTTTCTATACTCACTATTAAAACAAACCACTCAAGTTTATTTTATTAAAGATTCCACTAGGTGGCGATAAATTATATTGTTGGATGAAACGTGCTTACGTATGATGACGTTAGCACGTATGATGACGTAAGCACGTTAGTGCAAGCCCTCCCGGAAGCCATAGAGAATGCATTGGAGCGCCCGCCGTTCGAAAAAAAAACATCTTTGAATGTAAGTCTATGGGGCCACTCGGGGCGATTCTCAGCCAGAGTGAAATCGCCCATAAAGAGGCGGTACTCCACAGAACGTGACATGACGCTGATTGGACTATATCCAGAGGCACAGTGACGGCTAGCGTGACTCTGTGGTTGAATGACATTGGTGGTGCGTCGCCCAATCGCCCTAATGAAGAAACCGCCCCTGGTCACGAGCAGCACTTCAGGCGTCCCAGAGAATCTGAGAGGGGTCGCTCAAAGGCTGTCACGTCCGCTGTTGGAGCCGCGAAGAAACGACAAATTGGGAAGTTTCATTTCAGGGGCCGCCTGGACTCGGCGGAGGGAAAGGTGGTAAATGGGGCTAGGAGATGCTAATTCCCCCGCCTGGTATGCAGGAGGGGCGTGGGTTCGATCCCGATCCTGACGCCTGCTGTATATTTGGAGTTTGCGGTGTCTCTCTCTCTCTGTGGTCGCGTGGATTTTTTTCCGGGTTCTCCGGTTTTTTCTTCTACGTTTAGAATCAACATCACGCGCTTAGAGTATTCGGCCGCTTTGCATTTCTATGCGATAAGCCACTTCGTTGATTTATCGTTTGTGGTAACCAGGTCGCATCTGAAAAAGCACGTATTTATCAGCTCAGTGGGACCTTACCCCGTAAAATGTGTTTAGTTCGAGTGTAGAGCGCTGCAGTTGTACAGCCTTGGTCAGTTTCTCCACAGGGACGAGAATTAAAACCACTGCCGACATCCGTTGCTGGCGATGGTTCGACTCGCCCCTGCCAAGGTGGCCAATATCCGGCAGCCTCTTTCTTGGGCCATGCAGACCGATCCAGCCGTGTCGCTCGGCAGGACAGAACACTACACCAGGGGGGGGGGTCTCGTGGAACAAAGAGGGGGGGGGCTGGGGGGGTCTCGTGGAACAAAGTGGGGGGGGGGGCTGGGGGGGGGTCTCGTGGCACAAAGTGGGGGGGGGGGGGGCTGGGGGGGGGGTCTCGTGGAACAAAGTGGGGGGGGGGCTGGGGGGGGGGGTCTCGTGGCACAAAGTGGGGGGGGGGGCTGGGGGGGGGGTCTCGTGGAACAAAGTGGGGGGGGGGGGCTGGGGGGGGGGTCTCGTGGAACAAAGTGGGGGGGGGGGGGCTGGGGGGGGGGGTCTCGTGGCACAAAGTGGGGGGGGGGGCTGGGGGGGGGGGTCTCGTGGAACAAAGTGGGGGGGGGGGGCTGGGGGGGGGGTCTCGTGGCACAAAGTGGGGGGGGGGGCTGGGGGGGGGTCTCGTGGCACAAAGTGGGGGGGGGGCTGGGGGGGGGTCTCGTGGCACAAAGTGGGGGGGGGGGGCTGGGGGGCTGGGGGGGGGGTCTCGTGGCACAAAGTGGGGGGGGGGGGCTGGGGGGGGGGTCTCGTGGCACAAAGTGGGGGGGGGGCTGGGGGGGGGTCTCGTGGAACAAAGTGGGGGGGGGCTGGGGGGGGGTCTCGTGGAACAAAGTGGGGGGGGGCTGGGGGGGGGTCTCGTGGAACAAAGTGGGGGGGGGGGCTGGGGGGGGGTCTCGTGGAACAAAGTGGGGGGGGGGCTGGGGGGGGTCTCGTGGAACAAAGTGGGGGGGGGGGCTGGGGGGGGGTCTCGTGGAACAAAGTGGGGGGGGGGGCTGGGGGGGGGTCTCGTGGCACAAAGTGGGGGGGGGCTGGGGGGGGGTCTCGTGGAACAAAGTGGGGGGGCTGGGGGGGGGTCTCGTGGCACAAAGTGGGGGGGGGGGGGCTGGGGGGGGGTCTCGTGGAACAAAGAGGGGGGGGCTGGGGGGGTCTCGTGGAACAAAGTGGGGGGGGGGGGGCTGGGGGGGGGGTCTCGTGGCACAAAGTGGGGGGGGGGGGCTGGGGGGGGGTCTCGTGGCACAAAGTGGGGGGGGGGGGGCTGGGGGGGGGTCTCGTGGCACAAAGTGGGGGGGGGGGGCTGGGGGGCTGGGGGGGGGGTCTCGTGGCACAAAGTGGGGGGGGGGGGGCTGGGGGGGGGTCTCGTGGCACAAAGTGGGGGGGGGGGGCTGGGGGGGGGTCTCGTGGAACAAAGTGGGGGGGGGGCTGGGGGGGGGTCTCGTGGAACAAAGTGGGGGGGGGCTGGGGGGGGGTCTCGTGGAACAAAGTGGGGGGGGGGCTGGGGGGGGGTCTCGTGGAACAAAGTGGGGGGGGGGCTGGGGGGGGTCTCGTGGAACAAAGTGGGGGGGGGCTGGGGGGGGGTCTCGTGGAACAAAGTGGGGGGGGGGGCTGGGGGGGGGGTCTCGTGGCACAAAGTGGGGGGGGGGCTGGGGGGGGGTCTCGTGGAACAAAGTGGGGGGGCTGGGGGGGGGTCTCGTGGCACAAAGTGGGGGGGGGGGCTGGGGGGGGGTCTCGTGGAACAAAGAGGGGGGGGCTGGGGGGGTCTCGTGGAACAAAGTGGGGGGGGGGGCTGGGGGGGGGGTCTCGTGGCACAAAGTGGGGGGGGGGGCTGGGGGGGGGTCTCGTGGAACAAAGTGGGGGCTGGAATGGATTTGTATCACGGGCAGCAGGAGCAACTAGTGCTGCCCGTGTCGCTGTTGATCACGTGCTCTCTCTAGTCCACGTGGTTCCGCTTCCTGTCAATGGTGCGTCGAAAAACAACAACAGCAACAACCATCATCATCACCCGTGGCAATTTCCATCTTGAATCCGGCCTCAGCCTCCCCTAGGTCAACTCAGCCCTAAAATGAATAACAGCACGTACGTCCGTCGCGTCGGCATCAGTGGCATGGCGAAGGCGCTCTGCCTAATGGGCGCTTTACTAACAACACTTAACCCAAGAGGCTGGGGCTAAAAGGGAGATCTTTGTCTTTGCATCGGTATGTGTGTGTGCGCGTGCATGCCGAGTGCGAGAGCTTGTGTGAGTGTTCGCATGGGTGGGTTTGTGTGTGCGTGCGTCTTTAAGAGTACGTGCAGGCCCGCGTGTGTTCTGGGCGTGGTGACAAAGTGGCTTATCCACTGCTCTACAATCTCAGTGACCCACATCCGATGCCGGGCCACAGATAACATCGGTGATATCCGAGCATGGGCCTGGGCTCTCGGTAAGTGCGCGGAGCCAGCAGCAGCAGCATCAGACAGTCGTGTGATGTGCTGGTCCCAACAGATGCTCAAGACCGACAGCCATCCACGACAGCCTACAGAGGATCCGTCTTTGTAAGGAGAATATATAATAGGTGACATTTCAGGCATTTGGGCGTCACGGTGGCGAGATGTTATCTGCCTTGCCTGGTATGCAGGAGGTCGTGGGTTCGATTCCGACCTTGACGCCTGCTGCTGTATATTTGGAGTTTGCGTGTTTCTCTCCCCGTGGTGGCGTAGATTTTTTTTCCGGGTCCTTCTGGTTTTTTCCCTCCACGTTTCAGAGTATTTGGCTGCAATAAATGTCCACATGATAACAAGCCACTTCGTTGAGCTATCGTTTGTGGCCAGGTCGCTTTTGAAAATAAACAAGCGATGCTGCTCAGTGGGCCTGACCTGGTAAAATTAAAAAAAAAGTTTTTTTTTTATTTCGCTTAAATTAGTACCTGGCTGCTTAACCCGCAACTCCGGTATGCACGGTTGGCTACGTACGGTGCGAAAGAAGTTCAACATACACAAACCTTGCGCCCCGACCATTCACCACGCGGCCCGGCGAGCCCAGCTTCGAGCGTGAACGCTGATCCCTGACGACCGTCACGATGCCTCGTTCGGCGTCCCCCGAGTCTCGCGGCCTTAAGCAGCCTCAGGGCGCCTCGCTGTAGCGCTCGAAGCATGAGCCCTTCACCACGAGCCTTGCGCGCGTGCATGTGTGCACGTTGCATTTCTTTCGCACCGTACGTAGCCAACGGTGGTAAACGGAGGAGCCTTGAGACTCGTCCACGCTGGCTTGCGTGGCAAGCGGAACCAATGGACAGGCGCTGTGGGGCCCCAGGCTTCATACCCTCGGGTGGGAGGCCGGAATTCGAAGCCAGGCGTTTGACGCAGGTAACACCGCTCGGGGTATTGACTCCCTCCCTCGCTCCCTCCCTCCCCTCCCTCACCTCCCTACCACCCTCGCCCCCTCTCCTCCTCTCACCTCCCTACCACCCTCGCCCCCTCTCCCCCCTCCCTCCCCTCCCTCTCAACCTGCCTCCCTCTTTCCCCTCCCCGTAGCCTCCAGCCCGCTGGCCACCACCTCAACCCGCGACGAGACGCCGAGCTGACATTATTTATTGTGCGAAAGGTGACAGAAGTGGCACCTGGATACAAAACAAAATACAATAAAATTTCTCTCGCGGCCCGATAGCCATCGCGTCCCGCTCCTCGGGGCTGCTGCGGGAGGGGGGGGGGGCTCCTTGTGACGTCAGCCCCGGGCAGGCATTGACGTCAGAGGCGGCGCTGCGGTAGCCGGCCGAGGCGACGAGTTAAACATCTGCGGTTTTTTTTTACCGCACGAAGAACGCGAACAAAGGAGTCCAAAATCCTCGTCGTCACCGAGACTCTCTCCTGCACGCACGTCCAGAGGCGCGCCGCCGCCCTCTGTCTCTCTCTGTCTCTCTCTGTTTGTCTCCCGTAGCCAAACGCTGCGGTGACCTCCAGTGGAGGTTGGCACACTGCACGTTGCCATCGGCCGTGTGGCTGAGCCGCATCTCGCCAGGGGTAACAGACTTGTGCATTTCCTGCGGTGCCAGGGAGGATCTGCCCCACCGGTACTTACGCTGCCAGCGGCTCAAACCAATGTTCCGCCTTTTGGGGGACATCTTCAGGAAACTGGGGGTGCCCATCTACAACAGCAGCTTCGTATATGGGGTGGTGCCTTATCTGGCTAATAAGCGCCATGACCTCGCCAACTTCGCCTGTGCTCAGGCGAAGATGGCGGTGTACAGAACGAGGAAAAATATGCTGGAGGGTGACACTGACGGCTGCTCTGTGCTGCTTCCAGTGTTCAGGGGCCTGCTCAAGGCGCGGCTCCGGCTGGAGCACGCCATGTACCACACACACATGTCGGTGATGTGCACGTCTTCTTCGAACGCTGGGGAGCCGGACAAGCCCCTCTCTGCACCAGCGTGGACGGCACCCTCGTGGTGTTCACCTTCTGAAGCGCTCGCTCGTCACCGTGGCGTGCGCGATGACCACCACCACCACCACGTGACTTTTCTTTCGTGTTGTGCGCGCTGCATTTAGCGCCACAGCGTGTGGATTTATAGAGTTTGTTTGTTTGTTTGCTGGTGACTTTGTGTATTTCATATTGGAATCGCCTCCAGTGCTGTTGCTGCTGGCGGCAATAAAAGGTCTTTAAAAGTCAAAGTCTGTCTCTCTCTATCTCTCTCTGTCTCTCTCCCTGTCTTTCTCTGTCTCCCTGTCTCTCGATATCTCTCTCCGTCTCTCTGTGTCTCTCTCCGTCTTTCTCTATCAGCTCTGTCTCTCTCCGCGAGTCCGGCTGGAGCACGCGTACCACACACATGCCGGTGACGTGCGCGTCTTCTTCGAACGCTGGGGATGGGGGTTGCGAAGAAGGCCTCTGTATCGGCGTGAACGGCACCCTCCTTTTCACCTTCTAACGTGCTCGCTCGTCTGGTGTGGCGTGCGCGACCACCACCATCACCACCACGTGGAGTTGTTGTTGTTGTTGTGTGCGGAGCGTCCAGCGCCACAGCGCGTGTGTTTTATTGTGTTATTTGTGTTGCTGGTGACTTTGCGTTTTGTATCAAAATCGCCTCCAGTGCTGCTGCTGCTGGCGGCAATAAAAGTTGTCTAAAAGTCAAAAGTCTCTCCGTCTCTCTCTCCGCTTCCCTAAGAACGCTCCTTGCGCCGACGTAAATGGGGGGGGGGGGGGGGGGTGGAGTCGCCACGTGGTGCGGAGGATCATCTTCATCATTGTCGTCATCATCGTCATCGTCGTCATCATCATCATCGTCGTCATCATTATCGATATCGGCTCCTGGAAGGCGTCTGAGGCTGCTGTTCGCGTGCCGCATGGCGATGCACCTCGTGGGACGATCGCGAGGCTTTTCAGCATCGCAATGTTCATTTATACTGCAGGAGGAATCCGATGAGCTATACAGCTCTTTGTTCACAGATGTCCAGGAGAGGCACGGGGTAAGCAATTTAGAACAACAAACAAGACAACAACAACAACAACAAGAAAAACACGATACGAGCAGTGCCGGATTACCCGAGTAGCTACAAATGCTACAGGCCCACACTTTCAAGGGCCCCGCGCTAAATGCTTTCAATCTATCAATTCCGGTTCAGGGATTCTGCACTTGCTCTATTACTATAACCTCGCATTTTTCCCGTCCAAGGACGGGTGAATTGCAGTAAATCTGAAGCTTGCAAGCGAAAAGCAAACCGCGACGTGATAGTCATTGCATCGATTCGTGTGCAATTTGTAAGGGCGCGGTGACACGGACCTATTTCATTTTAAGGTTATAATTTCTTGTTCATCATGACGTCCTTTTTACTTTGACGTTGCAACAGCGTTACGGAGATCGCGTGATGACGTGAGGGTTCTGCCTTTGTAGTGAGGGTTGTGAGTTGACGCCGAGGAGGGGGGAGGAGGCGCCTCGCCCCCCCCCCCATGTGGAGTGACGTCACCTGCTAATGATTATTAATGAGGGGGGCTGGTCGACGTGGAGTGACGTCGCGAGCGTTAGGGACAGACATTCCTCTGTAATTATAGTAGGTATACCGCCTTCAACTTTCATGAACGACTGGGTGTTTAAGGTTAGCGATTTGTCGTATTATGTGGCTGTATAGCCAATGAAAAACTACAATTACATTACTGCGCAAGTAAAAAAAATCGTGAGAATAGGTTTTCCCCTTTTTCCTGGCAACAAAACAGCTGTTAAGATGTTACAACACCAAACTTAAACCTTGTACAAGACTGGGGTGGACCAATCAGCTTCAATGACAATGCCCATATATTATCAGAGTATGTTTTTTGTTTGCATGCTGACCGCAAGTATTGTGGTTAATGCAGACATGATTCCTTGTGAAAGGTTTCAGTTTGGTATTGTAACATCTTAACACCTGTTTTGTTGCCAGATAAAAGGGTAATACATATTCTCATATTTTGGTACTGGCAAAGGAGGTCCTAAAAATTGTTATTTTAATATGTATGTGTTTTTTTTATGTAGGGCCCCTTTATAACATCATATGCTACAGGCCCCGCGCTTGCTTAATCCGGCACTGCATACGGGTGCACAGTACAAGAAAGGTGAATCCACTCACCCACACGCACCACTCACCCACACGCACCACTCACCCACACACACCACTCACTCACACGCACCAATCACCCACACGCGCCACTCACCCACACACACCACTCACCCACACGCACCAATCACCCACACGCACCACTCACCCACACACACCACTCACCCACACACACCACTCACCCACACGCACCACTCACCCACACACACCACTCACTCACACGCATCAATCACCGACACGCACCACTCACCCACACACACCACTCACCCACACGCACCACTCACCCACACGCACCACTCACCCACACACACCACTCACCCACACGCACCAATCACCCACACGCACCACTCACCCACACGCACCAATCACCCACACGCACCACTCACCCACACGCACCACTCACCCACACGCACCACTCACCCACACGCACCACTCGCCCACACACACCACTCACCCACACGCACCAATCACCCACACGCACCACTCACCCACACGCACCACTCACCTACACACGCACCACTCACCCACACACCACTCACCCACACGCACCAATCACCGACACGCACCACTCACCCACACGCACCACTCACCCACACACACCACTCACCCACACACTCCACTCACCCACACGCACCACTCACCCACCACTCACCACACGCACAATCACCGACACGCACCACTCACCCACACGCACCACTCACCCACACACACCACTCACCCACACGCACCACTCACCCACACGCACCACTCACCCACACGCACCACTCACCCACACACACTCACTCCACGCACAATCACCGACACGCACCACTCACCCACACACACCACTCACCCACACGCACCACTCACCCACACGCACCACTCACCCACACGCACCACTCACCACCACACGCACCACTCACCCACACGCACCACTCACCCACACGCACCACTCACCCACACGCACCACTCACCCACACACACCACTCACCCACACACACCACTCACCCACACCACCACTCACCCACACGCACCAATCACCCACACGCACCACTCACCTACACACAGCACCACTCACCCACACACACCACTCACCCACACGCACCACTCACCCACACACACCACTCACCCACACGCACCACTCACCCACACGCACCACTCACCCACACGCACCACTCACCCACACGCACCACTCACCCACACACACCACTCACCGACACGCACCACTCACCCACACGCACCACTCACCCACACGCACCACTCACCCACACGCACCACTCACCCACACGCACCACTCACCCACACGCACCACTCACCCACACGCACCACTCACCCACACGCACCACTCAACACACGACGACGGGGAACACGGCAGACGCGCCCTCATTCCTACACAGAGCGAGGGATTTGCCAGGGGGGGGGTCGGAAGATTCGGCTCCGGCGATGATCCACGCTGCGGTCACAGACGCGGGGCCTTGCCAGGCGACTGGCTGTGGCTGTGAGTGGCGAACTTTACACCGGGATGAGGGTGGATTGCCACCGCGGTCGTCTGAGAGAGAGAGAGAGTTTATTCGGAAGACGTTCAAGAAGCTCAGTTTAACACCCAGTGGGAGGAGACTTTCGCGACCAATATCCATAATATCGTTTTTTGTTGTTCGGTTAGATCGCGTACATATATAAATGTGTCGTCAAACCCGCCACCACCCGACACAGCCAACTAGTAAGGTTTGTCACGTAAACAGAACGTGGCCAATTCGTTACTAGTACAGCACACCGGTGTGTTGGAGAGCAAATCTACAACATCTACAATCTGAGTACGACGTTTCGCCAGTAATTACAACTAGCTTCATCAGGCGATAGCTGTGTCGGGTGGTGGCGGGTTTAACGACACATTAATATTTACGCTGTTTAACCAACCCCCTCCCCCCCCCCCCCCCCCAAATCTAGATTTTGCTTAAATAAGCTGTCTGTAGATTGTTGTTGTTTCGGCTTTACTCGTAGTTTCAGCAAAGAAGACATTTGCAAATGGCCCCGTGAAGAGATGTGTGCATCCCAGCGGTCTCCTCGTCAATGGGGGTCTCGTCTCGAGCGAGGCCGCTGAATTGCACACGGACACGGCGCTGCGTGCAGAGTCAAGCGCGCACGCAGCGCATCCCCTCGTCGTTGCCGCGTGTTCGGCCACACGACGCGATCATCCCAGCAGCAGCAGCATCAGCATCAGCAGCAGCATCAGCAGCAGTAGCATCAGCGCTGCTGCTGCTGCTGGCCACGCATGGAGCACAGTGCCTCGTTGCTGAGCTCGTCGAGGAGCGCAAACCCATCGTCAACGCGAGCTCGCCCGGGCATCCCCTGAGCAGCAGCAGCATCAGCAGTGCTGCTGATGATGCTCGCGCGGGCATCCCCTGAGCAGCAGCAGCAGCAGCATCATCAGCAGTGCTGCTGCTGATGCTGCTGCTGATGCTCGCCCGGGCATCCCCTGAGCAGCAACAGCATCAGCAGCAGTGCTGCTGATGATGATGCTCGCCCGGGCATCCCCTGAGCAGCAGCAGCAGCAGCAGCATCAGCAGTGCTGCTGATGATGATGCTCGCCCGGGCATCCCCTGAGCAGCAGCAGCAGCAGCAGCCGCGGCTTTTGGCTGCTCGCCGGCGCGCTTTCAGATGCGCTGCTTTCTGCGGCCGCCTGGAACGCTTCTTCCATGCTGATATTTAGGACGCCATTGGGAGCTACGCTGAACTTCTAAATCATCATCGTCATCTATACTCTTTGGTTCTTTCGGTAAAGTCACGTGACTTTACCGAAAGAACCAAAGCGTATGGATTCCTGCAGTTACGAAAGCTTCAAATCACGACATCGTCATTAAGATTGACAATCTCATTTCTTTAGAACTGTGCTTTGTTTGTTTTGTCTTTAGTTGTTTTATTGCTCTTACCCCCGCACCCTCCGAGTAACCACGGCTGTGGCTACGTATGATGCGAAAGAAGTGAAGCATCGTATACACGTCAGGGCTGACACAACGCACAAGACGCTATCGGTCGGTGCGATCGGCAACCCGCGCAGACGTCAATCGTCTCCGTGCTGGGAGCTTGGGGCCAGACTGTGGAACAGACTGTGGAACAGACTGTGGAACGAAGCAGCACGCAGCAAGATCCCAGCACGTGGCGCGAGAGAACACGCCGGGCGGGGGGGGGGCACGGATTGGGGGGGGAGCGCATGGGTGGCGGGGGTGTACGGGTGGGGGGTGACACGGGGGGGTGGCACGCGAGTGCAGGGGTCGCGATCTCTCACGCAGACTGCGCGTTCTCCGCACTCGCTCGACGCGCATTCCTTCCGAGAGCCCCCCACCTCTCCTCACCTGCCCCCACCCCCCCTCCACCTCTCCTCACCTGCCCCCACCCCCCTCACCTCTCCTCACCTGCCCCCACCCCCTCCCCCACCTCTCCTCACCTCCCCCCACCTCCGTTTCGTTTGAGCTGCGGCGAGCGATGGAGCGAGCGCGCGCTTTGTCTAAAACCGCAGCGCCACTCACTCCACCGCACCCCCCCCCGCCATCATCTCGACGCGTGAAGGGGCATTGTGCCACGCCTGGGGCGGCCTGGGGCGGCCTGGGGGTCGTTTGGGCGCGACGGGGTCGAGGGTTTGGTGCTGCTCGTGAAGAAGAGACGCGCGGGAGATGACGAGGGAGAGAGAGAGGGAGAGGGATACTTTTTGACTTTTAAACAACTTTTATTGCCGCCAGCAGCAACAACACTGGAGGCGATTTCGATACGAAATGCACAGTCAGCAGCAACAAGCAACAGAAACACGCTTCACAACACGCGCGCCACGCACAGCACGAGAAAGCCACGTGGCGGTGGCCGTCGTCGCGCGCCACGCCGACGAGCGAGCGCTTGAGAAGGCGACAAGGAGGGTGCCGTTCGCGCTGGCACAGAGGGCTCTTCCAGCCCCCAGCGCTCGAAGGAGACGAGAGAGACGAGGGAGAGACGAGGGAGAGAGCGCGGCCCCCATGCACGCCACCTGCCTGCGCCCTGACGCAATCGGCTTCAAGGTGACCGGGTCGCCCCCATCGCTCGACTACTTAAATTAGTAAAACAAAACAAAAATTTGCCCGTGTAAGTTTCCGTTTCTTTTTGTTGTGTTTCTTTGTGTGTGTGTGCGCGCGCGTGTATGTGTGTGTGGTGGTTATCGCAGTCCGGTTGAACGGTGCCACCACGGCGCTAATCCGCACATCCGATGGGCACGGTTGGCCGTGTACGGTGCGAAAGAAGTCCAACGCAACATGCGTAGACACGTCGCCCCCGCGTTGGGAGGGCAGTCCCCGCGAGAATGAAGGGCGCAGACACCCCCATTCCGAAATCGCTTCAACAGTCGCTTTGTCCGCGCCAGGGCGACCATTCATACTGCCGCGTCACTCAAGCCAGAGAGCTGCGATGATCGTCAGAGTAACACGAATTATCGAACCGAAGTGATGATGAGAAGTGTTTTTTGTTGTTGTTGCGTCTGAGTGAGTGAGTGTTTGAGTGCAATCATTCGTGACCGGGCTGAGAACATCGACTCACCAATCGCGGTTTAATTCGCGGGCAGCTGAAACTTACACAAAACACACTGTTACACAACACGCAACTCTTACCCTACACAAAACACACTGTTACACAACACGCAACTCATACCCTACACAAAACACACCGTTACACAACACGCAACTCATACCCTACACAAAACACAGTGTTACACAACACGCAACTCATACCCTACACAAAACACACTGTTACACAACACGCAACTCATACCCTACACAAAACACACTGTTACACAACACGCAACTCATACCCTACACAAAACACACTGTTACACAACATACAACTCATACCCTACACAAACACACCGTTACACAACATGCAACGTATACCCTACACAAAACACACCGTTACACAATATACAACTCATACCCTACACAAAACACACCGTTACACAACACGCAACTCATACCCTACACAAAACACACCGTTACACAACACGCAACTCATACCCTACACAAACACACCGTTACACAACACGCAACTCATACCCTACACAAAACACACCATTACACAACACGCAACTCATACCCTACACAAAACACACTGTTACACAACATGCAACTTATACCCTACACAAAACACACTGTTACACAACACACAACTCATACCCTACACAAAACACACCGTTACACAACACACAACTCATACCCTACACAAAACACACCGTTACACAACACGCAACTCATACCCTACACAAAACACACTGTGACACAACACGCAACTCATACCCTACACAAAACACACCGTTACACAACACGCAACTCATACCCTACACAAAACACACTGTTACACAACACGCAACTCATACCCTACACAAAACACACCGTTACACAACACGCAACTCATACCCTACACAAAACACACTGTTACACAACATGCAACTCATACCCTACACAAAACACACTGTTACACAACACGCAACTCATACCCTACACAAAACACACTGTTACACAACACGCAACTCATACCCTACACAAAACACACTGTTACACAACACGCAACTCATACCCTACACAAAACACACTGTTACTCAACACGCAACTCATCCCCTACACAAAACACACTGTTACACAACACGCAACTCATACCCTACACAAAACACACCGTTACACAACACGCAACTCATACCCTACACAAAACACACTGTCACACAACACGCAACTCATACCCTACACAAAACACACTGTTACACAACACGCAACTCATACCCTACACAAAATACACTGTCACACAACACGCAACTCATACCCTACACAAAACACACTGTTACACAACACGCAACTCATACCCTACACAAAACACACTGTCACACAACACGCAACTCATACCCTACACAAAACACACTGTTACACAACACGCAACTCATACCCTACACAAAACACACTGTCACACAACACGCAACTCATACCCTACACAAAACACACCGTTACACAACACGCAACTCATACCCTACACAAAACACACTGTTACACAACACGCAACTCATACCCTACACAAAACACACCGTTACACAACACGCAACTCATACCCTACACAAAACACACCGTTACACAACACGCAACTCATACCCTACACAAAACACACCGTTACACAACACGCAACTCATACCCTACACAAAACACACTGTTACACAACACGCAATTCATACCCTACACAAAACACACTGTTACACAACACGCAACTCATACCCTACACAAAACACACTGTTACACAACACGCAACTCATACCCTACACAAAACACACTGTTACACAACACGCAACTCATACCCTACACAAAACACACTGTTACACAACACGCAACTCATACCCTACACAAAACACACCGTTACACAACACGCAACTCATACCCTACACAAAACACACCGTTACACAACACGCAACTCATACCCTACACAAAACACACTGTTACACAACATGCAACTCATACCCTACACAAAACACACTGTTACACAACACGCAACTCATACCCTACACAAAACACACTGTTACACAACATGCAACTCATACCCTACACAAAACACACTGTTACACAACACGCAACTCATCCCCTACACAAAACACACCGTTACACAACACGCAACTCATCCCCTACACAAAACACACCGTTACACAACACGCAACTCATACCCTACACAAAACACACTGTTACACAACATACAACTCATACCCTACACAAAACACACCGTCACACAACACGCAACTCATACCCTACACAAAACACACTGTTACACAACACGCAACTCATACCCTTCACAAAACACACCGTTACACAACACGCAACTCATGCCCTACACAAAACACACCGTTACACAACACGCAACTCATACCCTACACAAAACACACCGTTACACAACACGCAACTCATCCCCTACACAAAACACACCGTTACACAACACGCAACTCATCCCCTACACAAAACACACCGTTACACAACACGCAACTCATACCCTACACAAAACACACTGTTACACAACACGCAACTTATACCCTACACAAAACACACCGTTACACAACACGCAACTCATACCCTACACAAAACACACCGTTACACAACACGCAACTCATACCCTACACAAAACACACCGTTACACAACACGCAACTCATACCCTACACAAAACACACTGTTACACAATATACAACTCATACCCTACACAAAACACACTGTTACACAATATACAACTCATACCCTACACAAAACACACTGTTACACAATATACAACTCATACCCTACACAAAACACACTGTTACACAATATACAACTCATACCCTACACAAAACAGAGATTTGGGTCAGTGTGTGTCGCGTGAGCGGTGGTTGAACTCCGACCCTGCCGGTCACCTTGCTCTTTGAGCCGTTTGGCTGCTTGGCGATCCGGCAAACTTGTGTAGTGCGCACATTCGAACGGGCATCATCATCGTCATCGAAGTGGGTTCATCATCATTGAAGTGGACATTTATGGCGGCAACCAAAGACCGCCGCTTCGCTACCTGCCAGGCCAAGTGGAGACAATGCCTTCAGTAAAGTTCATGCTCTCGCAGAAAGGCACAAGAACACCGATGGTCGGCCAGGGTTTATTTTGCTGTTTAGCCAAGAAGATGCCCCGAATTGTGATGATACACCGTCTCGCGCAGGCACGCACACGCGGGGGCCGTGACGGCCGGCGATCATCCGTCGGGCGGCCCCACCACAGCAAGTCGGCCACTGACCCAGCACCACCCTCCCCCCCTCCTTCTCGCACAATTCGCGCGGCTGCGTTTTTTTTTGCTGTCGTTGAAAGGAAAAAAAAGAAGCCGCAGCGACTCCCACGCGGAGCTGCCACCGGCGAGGAGTGAAGACGCGGGGGCGAGAAACCCGAATTCCACTTCGCGCCCAACGCCACCACTCCCCACCACCACCACTCCCCACCACTCCCCACCACCACCACCACCACTCCTGACCACCACCACCACTCCCCACCACTCCCCACCAACACTCTCCACCACTCCCCACCACCACCACCACCACTCCCCACCACCACCACCACCACTCCCCACCACCACCACTCCCCACCACCACCACCACTCCCCACCACCACCACCACTCCCTACCACCACCACTCCCCACCACCACTTCCCACCACCACCACTCCCCACCACTCCCCACCACCACCACCAATCCCCACCACCACCACTCCCCACCGCCGCCACTCCCCACCACCACCACCAACACTCCCCACCACCACCACTCCCCACCACCACCACCACTCCACACCACCACCACTCCCCACCACCACCACCACTCCCCACCACCACCACCACTCCCCACCACCACCACTCCCCACCACTCCCCACCACTCCCCACCACCACCACTCCCCACCACCACCACCAATCCCCACCACCACCACTCCCCACCGCCGCCACTCCCCACCACCACCACCAACACTCCCCACCACCACCACTCCCCACCACCACCACCACTCCACACCACCACCACTCCCCACCACCACCACCACTCCCCACCACCACCACCACTCCCCACCACCACCACTCCCCACCACCACCACTCCCCACCACTCCCCACCACTCCCCACCACCACCACTCCCCACCACCACCACTCCCCACCACCACCACTCCCCACCACTCCCCACCACTCCCCACCACCACCACTCCCCAACACCACCACTCCCCACCACCACCACTCCCCACCACCAACACCCACCACCACCACTCCCCACCACCACCACTCCCCACCACTCCCCACCACTCCCCAACACCACCACTCCCCAACACCACCACTCCCCACCACTCCCCACCACTCCCCAACACCACCACTCCCCACCACCACCACTCCCCACCACCAACACCCACCACCGTCCGAGGTGCGGCCGCTTCAACTGCGCTGCACCGCCCCCCCAGAGAGCAGCGGGTCTCAGCCCGGGGGACGAGTGGGGGGTGAGGGGGGGTGAGGGGGGGGCGGAGGCTGCGGCATGGATACCGTGCAGGAGAAATGTGGAATATGCGTGGAGATCGTCGGTGCCACGTTGCGGCAACATAGCAAGCTGATGTACAACGTGGAGCGCACGGCTTACTAACACACAGCACACTTACACACTAGATGCAACGTATACCTTACCAACACAAAACACACTGGTACACAACATGCAACGCATGCCTTACGAACACACAGCACACTTACACACTAGATGCAACGCATGCCTTACGAACACACAGCACACTTACACACTAGATGCAACGCATGCCTTACGAATACTAAGCACACCAGTGTGCAACGTGGACCACATTGCCTTACTAACACCGCATTGACTAGACTTGTGGACACGTGGTCTCTCTGTGGCCTTCATGACCTGGAGAGGGGGGGGGGGGGGCAATCAAAGCAAACAGGTTTAGAACTTGTGCTCCAGAAGCTTGTGGCACCAGGGGCTGGTGGATCACGATAGGATGGGAGTCTTTGTACGTATGTCGAGGGTGCTTACTCGTCGATGAGATGGTGTTTAGACGGAGAGTACAGCCAAGCAGGTTTATTCACGAAATATTTATTGGGATTTTGTTAATGTTTCTTAAAATAATAACTCCGCTGGGTGGCACGGCGAGGGTGCGGTCGAGAGTCGCGGTCGCGAGGTCGCCGGCTTCCAATCGCACTTACGGTCCAGCACAGCCAATCATCATCACCCTGTGCGCCGATTGAACGAGTCCCCGTTTCGTGGCAAATGCAACAGTGGTCGCCCCATTGAACGAGTCCCGATGCACGCAGCACTGTAACGAACCTCACCGTGCGTATCGGAGGTGCGGGGAGCGATCCTCGCCACGACGAAGGGGACTTCTCACCCGCCCGACTAATGCCCGGCACAGGTCCGCAGTGGCTGCGAGAGCCGCTCCCAGTGCCCGCTCGATGGCGTGGGAGAAACTTTCACCTTGGCCGATCGAGCGACAGAATCCCCCCCGCCCCCCTCCTCTGCCGAGTGGCTGTGTGCGGGACACGGGAACCGCCCTGACGGGACGCAGCCCTCGCGGCGTGGGAGAGGAGAGCGCTCTCGGGGAGTATTTGGGGCCACGGCTTCCTCCCCGGGGGCCTCAACTTGAGACGGCGGCTCGCGGGGCTAATCCCCGATTTAGAAAGCGGCGGTGTAAATCTGGGCGGTTAAACGCGGAGGTGATGCGCCATCTGTGCGCGCGTGCATCGTCACCGCCACCACCACCACCACCACCGTCACATCTCTCTTTCTCTCGCTCGCTCGCTCTCTCATTCTGTGAATGGATTATCGCGAACTCTCCGAGCGGCACGTGTTGGTGGGACGGGGAGAAACGCGAGGGTCGCGTGATTTCGGTCGCGTCCAAGCGGCTATTTGCGGAGCGAGGGTGGAAAACGCCAAACGGCGGCCGCCCGCTTTTCACTGCGCTCCGGCGAATCTCAAAACATCCGCTGCCGAGTGTCCCTCTGGTGGGGCCCCGGTCTGGTGGACACCCCCCCCCCCCGGTTTGGCGGGGTCACGGTCTGGCGGGGTCACGGTCTGGCGGGGTCACGGTCTGGTGGGGTCACGGTCTGGTGGGGTCACGGTCTGGCGGGGTCACGGTCTGGTGGGGTCACGGTCTGGTGGGGTCACGGTCTGGCGGGGTCACGGTCTGGCGGGGTCACGGTCTGGCGGGGTCACGGTCTGGCGGGGTCACGGTCTGGTGGGGTCACGGTCTGGTGGGGTCACGGTCTGGCGGGGTCACGGTCTGGTGGGGTCACGGTCTGGTGGGGTCACGGTCTGGCAGGGTCACGGTCTGGTGAGGTCACGGTCTGGTGGGGTCACGGTCTGGTGGGGTCACGGTCTGGTGAGGTCACGGTCTGGTGGGGTCACGGTCTGGTGGGGTCACGGTCTGGTGGGGTCATGGTCTGGCGGGGTCATGGTCTGGCGGGGTCACGGTCTGGCGGGGTCACGGTCTGGCAGGGTCACGGTCTGGCGGGGTCACGGTCTGGTGGGGTCACGGTCTGGTGGGGTCACGGTCTGGCGGGGTCACGGTCTGGCGGGGTCACGGTCTGGTGGGGTCACGGTCTGGCGGGGTCACGGTCTGGCGGGGTCACGGTCTGGCGGGGTCACGGTCTGGTGGGGTCACGGTCTGGTGGGGTCACGGTCTGGCGGGGTCACGGTCTGGTGGGGTCACGGTCTGGTGGGGTCACGGTCTGGCAGGGTCACGGTCTGGTGAGGTCACGGTCTGGTGGGGTCACAGTCTGGCGGGGTCACGGTCTGGCGGGGTCACGGTCTGGCGGGGTCACGGTCTGGTGGGGTCACGGTCTGGCGGGGTCACGGTCAATTGGATCCCCAGTAGGTCTGGTGGGGTCACGGTCGTCGTTTGCACAGTCAGAAGTGGCGAGCGTTCAGATACCGGTTTGAGCATCGAACTCAGCCTATCAGCCGTCCAGAGATTGTTTTTCTCTCCAATAAAGTGCCATCTGGTTGAAGCATGTGTAGGGGTGTTAAAGAGAGGGCCCGTTATGCATGGCAGCCTATGGAAAACAAACACAGTGGGCAGGGCTACGTAAGTGCACGAGCAAGTGCCCTCTACGACGTCCGAGCCAGACACCCTGGGGGGGGGGGGGCTGGTTCGAACGTTATGATCCCCCGGGGCCCCACCCCTCAGGGAGGGGTTGGGTATAAAAGGGGATGTTCAAAGGGCTCGAGTTAGTTATGTTTAAGCTAAGGGAAGAAGACTGAAGACGTCTTAGATAGAGCCCTGGACTCCCCTGGTTCGATGTCCTTTTCAGGGCCGGACAGGACTGAGCCAGCGTCGTGGTCCCGAAAGCCAGAGCCGGTGCTCTTGTAAGAGCTGGTCTGGAACTCCGGGTACCGGGCCCGACTTACCAGTGTCGGGCCAGTTAGCCTCCCCTAGCCCATTAGTGGAGGATTCGGGGCTAGGACAGAGTTAGCTAGGGGTGTATCCCGAGTTATACGGGTGAGGGGGCCGATACCCCCTCGAGTGTGTATATGCCCACTGTCGTATTGTGAATAAATATACGTGTGCCTCAACCTCGGCGTCAAGCGTCCTCACCGGTACTTCAACTGGTGTCAGAAGTAATTCGAACATGGACACGCGGAAAACAGCGCGGGCCAAAGTACCGCAGGAGGAAGACACTGCCGAGATCGTCGAGCCCGAGACGGCTCCACAAGACATGGTGCAGCCGGGGCCTGACGCCTCCTTACCGGGGCATCGAAACGAAGAGGGGCCGCAGCCAGACGCGTTAGGGCTGGCTCACGGGAGGCTGGCGGAGCTGCTGTATGCCGCTGCCGCCACGCTGGAGACCATCACGCGACTAGGGGCCGGTGATCCAACACGGGGCGAGGCGAGCCAACGACCAGGGCGCCTTCCCGCCATTTCGGAGCAGTCCGAATTTGAAATTCCCGCCATCGACGCTACAGCTGTTCGGGGCGTGGCCAGCCTAGACATCCGCTCCGACATCGCTGTCGCTGAAGCTGCAGCGTCATCACAACCGCGACAGGCGATCCCATCGGCCGTTCGCACCGACGCACAGCCGAGTGGTGGTGACATCAGCCTGCGGGAGTCTACAACAACCGCTGCGCTTCATCAGAGACTGCCCCCGCTGAAGGAGTTCATCGGCGCGGAGGGAGACTGGGCCGGTTTTCGCAGACGTTTCCTCGCCCATCAGGAGATGGCGAAATGGTCCGATGAGGAGGCTCTCTGCGCGCTGCCGGCGCTCCTCGACGGCGACGCGCTCGCCGCCCTCACATCGGCGCCGAGAGAGAAGCGGTCTACGTTACTGATGGCACTACAGCTGCTGGGCGGAGTCTATGGACCATCGGCTGAATGCCGACAGCAATTTTACGACCGCAAGCGGGGTGAGAAGGAGTCGCCCCTAGCATACCGGACGAGCCTCCTGGCGATGGCTAAGTCGGCCTTCCCTCGTATGGACGACGACGGCGTGGACGCTATGGTCACAGAGAAAATCCTCCTCCTGGCAGACGACCTTGACATCGCTGTGGTCACGCAGGAGGACGCGGAGATGACATCGCTCCAGGCGGCAAGGCTCCTCCACGCCAACCTCCTGTCGCTCCGGCGGAAAGCCAGCAGGGCATCGGCGGGGCGTGCGGTGGCTGCAGCCACCCTTCCGACGGAGGAGCTCTACGCCGTCGACCACCGACGGCAACAGGCGGTGTTTTAACTGCGGCGTCCGGGGCCACGTCGCCTCGGGGTGCCGCTCTCCTCGTCAGCGCGGGACGACACCTCAACGGGACGATGGGCCTCATCACAAGCTCCACCATCATAACCCGGCGAGTCGCGGCACCCCACACGTTTGGCCCACACACACGCCCGTCACGCACTCAAACACCGCAACGAGAGGGGGGCCGATATCGCGCACCACCGCACCATCACACACCACTCCGGGTACTCATATCGAACCCGGCCAGTGGTCCGTGCTGGCCGATCGTGTGATAGCCGCATCGTCGGGGTCGTCGGCCGTTGTGGGGCACATCGACGGGGTTGAAGTGCGCATCCTGGTCGATACGGGAGCATCGGCGACCATTATTTCGGAGTTAATTTACAATATTCTCCCTGTCCGGAGCCGTCCTTTGATGCCTGTTAATGTACCATTCTATGCGGCTAACAGGGGCTCACTTGGCATCATCGGACAAATTCGTGCCCAAATTTGTATTGGGGAAATTAAATTGTCTGTGCCGATTTTTGTTTCCTCCTCGCTGGCGGTTCCGTGCCTGCTGGGGACGGACTTCCTGGCCAAAATGCCGATTAGGATATTAATCGACCAGGGATGTATTGAGCTCCCGTCGGGCAGACGCATGACGTTTCTGCCATCGCCAGTTACGACTCGGACGGCGTTCGCGACGGTGCCGGCATTCGTAGAGAGAACGGTACGCGTCCCTCCGGGGGCGCAAATGTTGATTCCTTTGAAACTTCGGCGGCCCTTCGCTAAGGGTATTGGGGCCCAAGGGGTTCTGCTGGGGCCGTCTAGGGCCGGGGTTAGTGGACCTCATTTACTTCCGGCCCAGACCATAGTAAGAGGGGACGGTGAACCCTTCATCGCGGTCCTCAATGTGGGCTCGCAGACGGTGGTGGTCCCACAGGGGACCGTGCTTGCTCACGCAACGCCGGTGCCATGTGAGGAACCCGTCGCAAATCACGTCAGCGTTGTCCCTGCGTCGCGACCGCATTCGGACAGCGATGAAGGGTGGCTCGAGGCGCTTTGTGCGGGATCGACGGACCTGTCAGATTCAGAGCGTCAACAACTTAAAACACTACTGCGGGAATTTTCCGACGTTTTTAGTCGGAATAAATACGATTTGGGTTGTACTCACCTGCTGCGTCACCATATTGACACGGGTGACAGCGCGCCAATTCGCCAAAATCCGTTTCGGTTGAGTCCCGCCGAAAAGGACCATGTCAAATCGGCTATTGATGACATGTTGGCCGCCGACATCATTTCTCCATCCACCAGCCCTTGGGGAGCGCCGATTGTCCTGGTTAAAAAGCAGGACGGATCGTTGCGGTTTTGCGTTGATTTTCGGCGCCTTAACAAAATTTCGGTTGCCGACGCATACCCGCTCCCTCGGATGGATGAATCGCTGGACGCCTTGGCGGGAGCGCGATTCTTTTCCACACTCGATTTACTTTCGGGATTCTGGCAGCTTCCTCTGGACGATGATTCAAAGCCTAAAACTGCTTTCCGTACACCGCACGGCCTGTTCCAATTCAACCGGTTGCCGATGGGCTTACACTCAGCGCCGGCAACTTTCCAGCGTTTGATGGAATTGGTTTTGGCTGGATTGCAATGGGAGTCGTGCCTCATTTATTTGGATGACGTTATCGTCTTTGGTAAAACTTTTGATGAACATCTCCAGAGGTTGCGGGCGGTTTTCCTAAAGATGCGGGCTGCTAATTTGAAATTCAAACCCCAAAAATGCCATTTGTTGCGCGATTCGGTGCGTTATTTGGGGCAAATCGTGGGACGCTCAGGTATTGCTACCGATCCCGCCAAAACGCAGTGTGTCAGCTCCTGGCCGACTCCCACCTCGGTGGGAGAGGTCAGGAGTTTCATTGGGTTCGCGTCGTATTACCGACGGTTCGTCGCTGATTTTGCGACAATTGCAAAACCCCTGCACGCTTTAACATCTAAAGGGGTTCGGTTCCACTGGGGTCAAGAGGAGGAGGCTGCTTTCTGCTCCCTTCGGGACGCCCTGGTAAAAGCCCCTCCCTTGGTTTACCCCGATTTTTCTAAGCCCTTTTTGCTCGACACCGATGCGAGCAACACGGGTATTGGGGGTGTGCTTTCCCAGGTGGTTGATGGCGTGGAACGGGTGGTCGCGTACGGTAGTCGGGTGTTGTCTCCTGCGGAGCAAAGATATTGTGTCACCCGTAGGGAACTGTTGGCAATTGTCTATTTCATCCAACAGTATCGCCCATATCTGTACGGTCGGCATTTCACCGTCCGCACAGATCATGCGGCACTACAGTATGCCCTGCGAGTTCAACAACCATCGGGACAGTTGTCTCGATGGTTGGAGGTTCTCCAGGACTTTGATTTTGAAACCACCTACCGTAAGGGCGTTCGCCATACGAATGCGGACGCTCTGTCGCGCATGCCAACCACCTCCGAATGTGCATGCCTCCTGGGGTCGGGACGTTGCAGGCCTTCAGGGGACGCATCGGTTCCGGTCTTGGCAGCCACCGACGACGACGAAACATTAATTACTAATTCAATCGAACAACAGGGAAGAGATTCCCTGTTGGGGTTGCCCGTCACTGAATGGGGGCGCCTCCAAATGGAGGATACCTCCCTCCTCGGGTGGCGTCGTCGCGTCGGGGGTGCTGGGCGGGTGAAGGGTGATTCGGATGCATGGGAAATGGTGCAAGGTCTGCTGATGCATTGGGACGGCAAATCCCAGCGACATCGGCTGGTGGTCCCTTCTGAGTTGCGAGGCAAGGTGGTGTGGGCCGCGCATGAGCGCCTATTACACCTGGGGACCCAAAAGACTCTTGCACTGCTACAACTTGATTTTTTTTGGCCTGGCATGACGAGGGATGTTGGGGATCTATTGGGATCATGCCCTCAGTGTGCGCAACGGAAACCGCCGGCGCGGGAGTCTAACCCGCCCTTGCAATCGATCAAAGTGTCCAGAATAAATGAGCTTGTCGCGCTGGACATTTTGGGCCCATTTCCCGCCACCCCCAGGGGCAATAGGTATTTGTTGACTGGTGTCGAGTATTTTACGCGCTGGCCTATGGCCTGGCCCCTTGCCAACCAGTCGGCAGCAGCCATCGTGGAGGCCTTTGTTCAGGGATACGTCCTGGACAAAGGTGCTCCGGAGCGGCTGCTGACCGACCAGGGCAGAAATTTTTCCGGTAAATTACTCAAACAAGTCTGTGACCTCTTAGGCACGAAGAAAATTCGTACCTCCCCGTATCACCCGCAAACTGTCGGAATGGTCGAGCGCCTGCATCGCACCATTACGTCAATTATGTCACAGCAGGTCTCGGACTCGCAGACTGACTGGGACCTGCATATTCAAGGGGTCTTGGCGGCATACCGGATGGCACCCCATGCAGCTACGGGATTTTCCCCCTTTTACCTCATGTACGGTCGCGAACCCGACCCGCCTGTTCGCGCCCAGCTGCAGATCCCCGAGCCGCAAGGGAAAACTAAATTGGCTGACCACGTCAAATTTAATCTGGCCAAATTAACAGAGGCGCGGGATGCTGCAATGCTAAACTCGGACCTCCGTCAAAAAGCGAATGAGCGCCTCAGGCTGGGTCGGGCGCACGTGATACAGTGGAAGCCGGGGGACAAGGCATGGTTGCACTGTCCCCAAGTGCCCCTGGCTACCTCCCCTAAGCTCGCGCGGCCGTGGCGGGGCCCTGTGGAGGTGGTCGAAGTTGTGCGACCACAGTGCGTGCGCATTAAATGGGGGAAGCGGCGATGGTTCGTGCACCCCTCTAGGTTAAAACCCTTCGTTGCGGTACACAAACCCACTTCACACATGCGTGGCCAAACGTGGGGGGGGTCGACCGTCTCATTGGGTCCGTCTCCGTCGTTCTCACCTAATGCCTTGCCGGCCGTGCCACCTCCAGGTGCATCAGGACTGACGGGCTCACGCCCGACCACCCCTCCTGGGGATACCGACGGTCGCGCGGCATCGGATGAGGACTCACTCCGGGACGGACAATTGCCACCTGACGGTCCGCCACCCGGGGTTACCCCGTGTGAGGGGCCCGCTGCAAGGACGCGCGCAAAAATGCGCAGACTGTTATGAGGCCGGAAGATGTGTACATAGGTTGTGTTCATCGTCTGTTTTGTGTGGGTGGTGTGTTCCCTGCCCATTGAAATGTACATACGTTGGGTTCACCTGGTGTTGTGTGTATGGTGGGTTCCCTGCAAATTGTATATAGGTTGTTTTTTTACGGAATTCGTATTTATTCAAGGGGGGGTGCGTCGGGTTGTTTTCTCTTCTTGCTGTTGCATTTTGTTGTGTTCTTGTCATTGTTGAAAAATAGTGAGGCACACGCGCGGTCAAGGTGTAAATGCACTTTTATTGTCATTTTTGTATGTTGGCAGCCGGGACGGCTGCAAGCTATGCGGGGGGGGGGGGAGGGGGGGGGGGTGATGTAGGGGTGTTAAAGAGAGGGCCCGTTATGCATGGCAGCCTATGGAAAACAAACACAGTGGGCGGGGCTACGTAAGTGCACGAGCAAGTGCCCCCTACGACGTCCGAGCCAGACACCCTGGGGGGGGGGGGGGGGGGCTGGTTCGAACGTTATGATCCCCCGGGGCCCCACCCCTCAGGGAGGGGTTGGGTATAAAAGGGGATGTTCAAAGGGCTCGAGTTAGTTATGTTTAAGCTAAGGGAAGAAGACTGAAGACGTCTTAGATAGAGCCCTGGACTCCCCTGGTTCGATGTCCTTTTCAGGGCCGGACAGGACTGAGCCAGCGGCGTGGTCCCGAAAGCCAGAGCCGGTGCTCTTGTAAGAGCTGGTCTGGAACTCCGGGTACCGGGCCCGACTTACCAGTGTCGGGCCAGTTAGCCTCCCCTAGCCCATTAGTGGAGGATTCGGGGCTAGGACAGAGTTAGCTAGGGGTGTATCCCGAGTTATACGGGTGAGGGGGCCGATACCCCCTCGAGTGTGTATATGCCCACTGTCGTATTGTGAATAAATATACGTGTGCCTCAACCTCGGCGTCAAGCGTCCTCACCGGTACTTCACATGCAATAGCTTTCCCAAGCCTGGCCTGGTTGGCAAGTTGGGATTGTGGTCTAGGATGTGTTGTAGTGTTTTAGTGCCACTTCTTAATTTGATTTTTAATTTTAGATGTTTGTTTGCTAGTAGGGGTTTCATTGACTTGGTAGCGGCTGTACAAGGTGGTTTAAAAAAAATGCTAACACTTCCGAGATTTGCAACAATACCACATCGACATGTGCCGCCTCCGGGCTCTGGAGACCACTTGGATAAGACTCCAGGCACGCGTTGACAATGATGGCGAACAAGTGGAGACTCTTTGACTTTTTGAAGCTATTAACACAAAATTGTTATCACGTTACAGTTTATTATCCGTTCTTTTTCCATGAAAAACGAGAGTCCCAAATAAGAGATTACATAGTCATCCTCTCAGCCGACAAGGGCAAAATTATTTTCAGGTTGTTGAAGAAGTCTGTACATGAGCCAGATTTTACAGGTAGGAACAACAGGTTGTGAGTTTATTTAAGAAGTATGTACATAAGCCAGATTTTCATCATGCTACTTCTAGCCCCAGTGGTCTTATGGATAACGCACTGGCCTCCTAAGCCAGGGATTGTGGGTTCGAGTCCTACCTGGGGTTGCTGAGAAAAGCTGTTCATTATGTAAAATCAAGATGTCAAGTTTACGAATCTGATCATGAAAAGCCCAAATGACACTGTGCCAAGAGAAGATAGTTTTAAATCAGTGGACGTTGGTGACAATTAGCAACATGAATAAAACAGAGGGGACGAAAGGGTAAAAAACATATAATTTTTTTTATTGTGAGTTTATTTAAGAAGTCTGTACATAAGCCAGATTTTCATCATGCTACTTGTAGCCCCAGTGGCCTAATGGATAAGGCACTGGCCTCCTAAGCCAGGGATTGTGGGTTCGAGTCCCACCTGGGGTAGCTGAGCAGCTAATGTGTATTTTGTAAGATGAATATTTATACAACATGTGGTCATTTCACTAAGTTTACAAATCTGATAATATAAAACATCATGTCACTGTGCCTTTAAAAGAGAGTTTGAAATCAGTGTACTTTGGTGACAATTACCAACATTGATAAAGTAGAGAGGAGAAAAGGGGAAAATACTTATCCATTTTGCAGGTAGGAACAACAGTTCCACACTGCCCACCAGGGATTATTTGTCTGTCTGTGGTGCATTGCCACGCCCTCGATTTGTATTTCATAGAGCGCTTCGGGCCGGCTCAGCACCGCGTGACACGGATCGCACGAATGCGCTGTCCAACCAAGTTCCTACCTGCCCACTGTGAAGGAACATGTTTATTGTACGTGGTTTTGTACAAGATGACAGTGGCATTGCCCTTGTCGGCTGAGAGGATGACTATGTCATTTCTTATTTGGGACTCTCGTTTTTCATGGAAAAAGAACGGATAATAAGCTGTAACGTGATAACAATGTTGTGTTAATAACTTCAAAAAGTCAAAGAGTCTCCACTTGGCCGCCATCATTGTCAACGCATGCCTGGAGTCTTCTCCAGGTGGTACCCAGAGCCCGGAGGCACATGATTTTGTGGTGTTGTTGGAAATTTTCAGCAGTGTTAACATTTCTTTGAAGCGCCCTGTATAACGGTGACATACTACGTATGTGTGTATTTAATTATTTATTGTGTACCTGGTGCTCTAACTGCTGTGCAAAAAGTCACGTGTAGAAGCATTCGCTAAATAAATAACATGCGCATGTGGGAGACTCGGACCTGGTTTTCAAAGAAGGTTTTCCTGAAACCGAACGGGGTTCAGTGGCTACCCAGCCACACACCACCCTCACAACCACCCAGCCACACACCACGTGCACAACCACCCAGCCACACACCACGCTCACAACCACCCAGCCACACACCACCCTCACAACCACCCAGCCACACACCACGTGCACAACCACCCAGCCACACACCACGTGCAACAACCACCCAGCCACACACCACGTGCACAACCACCCAGCCACACACCACGTGCACAACCACCCAGCCACACACCACGCTCACAACCACCCAGCCACACACCACGTGCAACAACACCCAGCCACACACCACCCTCACAACCACCCAGCCACACACCACCCTCACAACCACCCAGCCACACACCACCCTCACAACCACCCAGCCACACACCACCCTCACAACTACCCAGCCACACACCACCCTCACAACCACCCAGCCACACACCACCCTCACAACCACCCAGCCACACACCACACTCACAACCACCCAGCCACACACCACCCTCACAACCAACCAGCCACACACCACCCTCACAACCACCCAGCCACACACCACCCTCACAACCACCCAGCCACACATCACCCTCACAACCACCCAGCCACACACCACACTCACAACCACCCAGCCACACACCACCCTCACAACAACCCAGCCACACACCACCCTCACAACCACCCAGCCACACACCACACTCACAACCACCCAGCCACACACCACCCTCACAACCACCCAGCCACACACCACCCTCACAACCACCCAGCCACACACCACCCTCACAACCACCCAGCTACACACCACGCTCACAACCACCCAGCCACACACCACCCTCACAACCACCCAGCCACACACCACACTCACAACCACCCAGCCACACACCACACTCACAACCACCCAGCCACACACCACACTCACAACCACCCAGCCACACACCACCCTCACAACCACCCAGCCACACACCACACTCACAACCACCCAGCCACACACCACCCTCACAACCACCCAGCCACACACCACGCTCACAACCACCCAGCCACACACCACCCTCACAACCACCCAGCCACACACTACACTCACAACCACCCAGCCACACACCACCCTCACAACCACCCAGCCACACACCACGCTCACAACCACCCAGCCACACACCACACTCACAACAACCCAGCCACACACCACACTCACAACCACCCAGCCACACACCACCCTCACAACCACCCAGCCACACACCACCCTCACAACAACCCAGCCACACACCACACTCACAACCACCCAGCCACACACCACCCTCACAACCACCCAGCCACACACCACCCTCACAACCACCCAGCCACACACCACCCTCACAACCACCCAGCCACACACCACCCTCACAACCACCCAGCCACACATCACCCTCACAACCACCCAGCCACACACCACCCTCACAACCACCCAGCCACACACCACCCTCACAACCACCCAGCCACACACCACCCTCACAACCACCCAGCCACACACCACCCTCACAACCACCCAGCCACACACCATACTCACAACCACCCAGCCACACACCACCCTCACAACCACCCAGCCACACATCACACTCACAACCACCCAGCCACACACCACGCTCACAACCACCCAGCCACACACCACCCTCACAACCACCCAGCCACACACCACCCTCACAACCACCCAGCCACACACCACCCTCACAACCACCCAGCCACACACCACGCTCACAACCACCCAGCCACACACCACCCTCACAACCACCCAGCCACACACCACCCTCACAACCACCCAGCCACACACCACCCTCACAACCACCCAGCCACACACCACGTGCACAACCACCCAGCCACACACCACCCTCACAACCACCCAGCCACACACCACACTCACAACCACCCAGCCACACACCACCCTCACAACCACCCAGCCACACACCTCCCTCACAACCACCCAGCCACACACCACGCTCACAACCACCCAGCCACACACCACGTGCACAACCACCCAGCTACACACCACCCTCACAATCACCCAGCCACACACCACGTGCACAACCACCCAGCCACACACTACACTCACAACAACCCAGCCACACCCCACGTGCACAACCACCCAGCCACACACCACCCTCACAACCACCCAGCCACACACCACGTGCACAACCACCCAGCCACACACCACACTCACAACCACCCAGCCACACACCACCCTCACAACCACCCAGCCACACACCACCCTCACAACAACCCAGCCACACACCACGCTCACAACCACCCAGCCACACACCACCCTCACAACAACCCAGCCACACACCACGCTCACAACCACCCAGCCACACACCACCCTCACAACCACCCAACCACACACCACCCTCACAACCACCCAGCCACATACCACACTCACAACCACCCAGCCACACACCACCCTCACAACAACCCAGCCACACACCACGCTCACAACCACCCAGCCACACACCACCCTCACAACAACCCAGCCACATACCACACTCACAACAACCCAGCCACACACCACACTCAAAACAACCCAGCCACACACCACACTCACAACCACCCAGCCACACACCACCCTCACAACCACCCAGCCACATACCACACTCACAACCACCCAGCCACACACCACACTCACAACCACCCAGCCACACACCACACTCACAACCACTCAGCCACACACCACCCTCACAACCACCCAGCCACACACCACACTCACAACCACCCAGCCACACACCACCCTCACAACCACCCAGCCACAGACCACGCTCACAACCACCCAGCCACACACCACCTTCACAACCACCCAGCCACACACTACACTCACAACCACCCAGCCACACACCACCCTCACAACCACCCAGCCACACACCACGCTCACAACCACCCAGCCACACACCACACTCACAACAACCCAGCCACACACCACACTCACAACCACCCAACCACACACCACCCTCACAACCACCCAGCCACACACCACCCTCACAACAACCCAGCCACACACCACACTCACAACCACCCAGCCACACACCACCCTCACAACCACCCAGCCACACACCACCCTCACAACCACCCAGCCACACACCACCCTCACAACCACCCAGCCACACACCACCCTCACAACCACCCAGCCACACATCACCCTCACAACCACCCAGCCACACACCACCCTCACAACCACCCAGCCACACACCACCCTCACAACCACCCAGGCACACACCACCCTCACAACCACCCAGCCACACACCACCCTCACAACCACCCAGCCACACACCACCCTCACAACCACCCAGCCACACACCACCCTCACAACCACCCAGCCACACACCACCCTCACAACCACCCAGCCACACACCATACTCACAACCACCCAGCCACACACCACCCTCACAACCACCCAGCCACACATCACACTCACAACCACCCAGCCACACACCACGCTCACAACCACCCAGCCACACACCACCCTCACAACCACCCAGCCACACACCACCCTCACAACCACCCAGCCACACACCACCCTCACAACCACCCAGCCACACACCACCCTCACAACAACCCAGCCACACACCACGCTCACAACCACCCAGCCACACACCACCCTCACAACAACCCAGCCACACACCACGCTCACAACCACCCAGCCACACACCACCCTCACAACCACCCAACCACACACCACCCTCACAACCACCCAGCCACATACCACACTCACAACCACCCAGCCACACACCACCCTCACAACAACCCAGCCACACACCACGCTCACAACCACCCAGCCACACACCACCCTCACAACAACCCAGCCACATACCACACTCACAACAACCCAGCCACACACCACACTCACAACAACCCAGCCACACACCACACTCACAACCACCCAGCCACACACCACCCTCACAACCACCCAGCCACATACCACACTCACAACCACCCAGCCACACACCACACTCACAACCACCCAGCCACACACCACACTCACAACCACTCAGCCACACACCACCCTCACAACCACCCAGCCACACACCACACTCACAACCACCCAGCCACACACCACCCTCACAACCACCCAGCCACAGACCACCCTCACAACCACCCAGCCACACATCAGACTCACAACCACCCAGCCACACACCACCCTCACAACCACCCAGCCACACACCACCTTCACAACCACCCAGCCACACACTACCCTCACAACCACCCAGCCACACACCACGCTCACAACCACCCAGCCACACACCACACTCACAACAACCCAGCCACACACCACACTCACAACCACCCAGCCACACACCACCCTCACAACCACCCAGCCACACACCACCCTCACAACAACCCAGCCACACACCACACTCACAACCACCCAGCCACACACCACCCTCACAACCACCCAGCCACACACCACCCTCACAACCACCCAGCCACACACCACCCTCACAACCACCCAGCCACACACCACCCTCACAACCACCCAGCCACACATCACCCTCACAACCACCCAGCCACACACCACCCTCACAACCACCCAGCCACACACCACCCTCACAACCACCCAGCCACACACCACCCTCACAACCACCCAGCCACACACCACCCTCACAACCACCCAGCCACACACCATACTCACAACCACCCAGCCACACACCACCCTCACAACCACCCAGCCACACATCACACTCACAACCACCCAGCCACACACCACGCTCACAACCACCCAGCCACACACCACCCTCACAACCACCCAGCCACACACCACCCTCACAACCACCCAGCCACACACCACCCTCACAACCACCCAGCCACACACCACGCTCACAACCACCCAGCCACACACCACCCTCACAACCACCCAGCCACACACCACCCTCACAACCACCCAGCCACACACCACCCTCACAACCACCCAGCCACACACCACGTGCACAACCACCCAGCCACACACCACCCTCACAACCACCCAGCCACACACCACACTCACAACCACCCAGCCACACACCACCCTCACAACCACCCAGCCACACACCTCCCTCACAACCACCCAGCCACACACCACGCTCACAACCACCCAGCCACACACCACGTGCACAACCACCCAGCTACACACCACCCTCACAACCACCCAGCCACACACCACGTGCACAACCACCCAGCCACACACTACACTCACAACAACCCAGCCACACCCCACGTGCACAACCACCCAGCCACACACCACCCTCACAACCACCCAGCCACACACCACGTGCACAACCACCCAGCCACACACCACACTCACAACCACCCAGCCACACACCAGCCTCACAACCACCCAGCCACACACCACCCTCACAACAACCCAGCCACACACCACGCTCACAACCACCCAGCCACACACCACCCTCACAACAACCCAGCCACACACCACGCTCACAACCACCCAGCCACACACCACCCTCACAACCACCCAACCACACACCACCCTCACAACCACCCAGCCACATACCACACTCACAACCACCCAGCCACACACCACCCTCACAACAACCCAGCCACACACCACGCTCACAACCACCCAGCCACACACCACCCTCACAACAACCCAGCCACATACCACACTCACAACAACCCAGCCACACACCACACTCACAACAACCCAGCCACACACCACACTCACAACCACCCAGCCACACACCACCCTCACAACCACCCAGCCACATACCACACTCACAACCACCCAGCCACACACCACACTCACAACCACCCAGCCACACACCACACTCACAACCACTCAGCCACACACCACCCTCACAACCACCCAGCCACACACCACACTCACAACCACCCAGCCACACACCACCCTCACAACCACCCAGCCACAGACCACGCTCACAACCACCCAGCCACACACCACCTTCACAACCACCCAGCCACACACTACACTCACAACCACCCAGCCACACACCACCCTCACAACCACCCAGCCACACACCACGCTCACAACCACCCAGCCACACACCACACTCACAACAACCCAGCCACACACCACACTCACAACCACCCAACCACACACCACCCTCACAACCACCCAGCCACACACCACCCTCACAACAACCCAGCCACACACCACACTCACAACCACCCAGCCACACACCACCCTCACAACCACCCAGCCACACACCACCCTCACAACCACCCAGCCACACACCACCCTCACAACCACCCAGCCACACACCACCCTCACAACCACCCAGCCACACATCACCCTCACAACCACCCAGCCACACATCACCCTCACAACCACCCAGCCACACACCACCCTCACAACCACCCAGCCACACACCACCCTCACAACCACCCAGCCACACACCACCCTCACAACCACCCAGCCACACACCACCCTCACAACCACCCAGCCACACACCACCCTCACAACCACCCAGCCACACACCACCCTCACAACCACCCAGCCACACACCACCCTCACAACCACCCAGCCACACACCATACTCACAACCACCCAGCCACACACCACCCTCACAACCACCCAGCCACACATCACACTCACAACCACCCAGCCACACACCACGCTCACAACCACCCAGCCACACACCACCCTCACAACCACCCAGCCACACACCACCCTCACAACCACCCAGCCACACACCACCCTCACAACCACCCAGCCACACACCACCCTCACAACAACCCAGCCACACACCACGCTCACAACCACCCAGCCACACACCACCCTCACAACAACCCAGCCACACATCACGCTCACAACCACCCAGCCACACACCACCCTCACAACCACCCAACCACACACCACCCTCACAACCACCCAGCCACATACCACACTCACAACCACCCAGCCACACACCACCCTCACAACAACCCAGCCACACACCACGCTCACAACCACCCAGCCACACACCACCCTCACAACAACCCAGCCACATACCACACTCACAACAACCCAGCCACACACCACACTCACAACAACCCAGCCACACACCACACTCACAACCACCCAGCCACACACCACCCTCACAACCACCCAGCCACATACCACAGTCACAACCACCCAGCCACACACCACACTCACAACCACCCAGCCACACACCACACTCACAACCACTCAGCCACACACCACCCTCACAACCACCCAGCCACACACCACACTCACAACCACCCAGCCACACACCACCCTCACAACCACCCAGCCACAGACCACGCTCACAACCACCCAGCCACACACCACCTTCACAACCACCCAGCCACACACTACCCTCACAACCACCCAGCCACACACCACGCTCACAACCACCCAGCCACACACCACACTCACAACAACCCAGCCACACACCACACTCACAACCACCCAGCCACACACCACCCTCACAACCACCCAGCCACACACCACCCTCACAAACAACCCAGCCACACACCACACTCACAACCACCCAGCCACACACCACCCTCACAACCACCCAGCCACACACCACCCTCACAACCACCCAGCCACACACCACCCTCACAACCACCCAGCCACACACCACCCTCACAACCACCCAGCCACACATCACCCTCACAACCACCCAGCCACACACCACCCTCACAACCACCCAGCCACACACCACCCTCACAACCACCCAGCCACACACCACCCTCACAACCACCCAGCCACACACCACCCTCACAACCACCCAGCCACACACCACCCTCACAACCACCCAGCCACACACCATACTCACAACCACCCAGCCACACACCACCCTCACAACCACCCAGCCACACATCACACTCACAACCACCCAGCCACACACACCCTCACAACACCCAGCCACACACCACACTCACAACCACCCAGCCACACCACCCTCACAACCACCCAGCCACACACCACCCTCACAACACCCAACCACACACCACCCTCACAACCACCCAGCCACACACCACGTGCACAACCACCCAGCCACACACCACCCTCACAACCACCCAGCCACACACCCTCACAACCACCCAGCCACACACCACACTCACCACCCAGCCACACACACGTCACAACCACCCAGCCACACACCACCCTCACAACCCACCAGCCACACCACGTGCACAACCACCCAGCCACACACCACCCTCACAACCACCCAGCCACACACCCCCTCACAACCACCCAGCCACACACCACCCTCACAACCACCCAGCCACACACCACCCTCACAATCACCCAACCACACACCACCCTCACAACCACCCAGCCACACACCACCCTCACAACCACCCAGCCACACACCACCCTCACAACCCCAGCCACACACCACCCTCACAACCACCCAGCAACACACCACACTCACAACCACCCAGCCACACACCACCCTCACAACCACCCAGCCACACACCACCCTCACAACCACCCGCCACACACCACCCTCACAACCACCCAGCCACACACCACCCTCACAACCACCCAGCCACACACCACCCTCACAACCACCCAGCCACACACCACACTCACAACCACCCAGCCACACACCACACTCACAACCACCCAGCCACACACCACACTCACAACCACCCAGCCACACACCACGCTCACAACCACCCAGCCACACACCACACTCACAACCACCCAGCCACACACCACGCTCACAACCACCCAGCCACACACCACACTCACAACCACCCAGCCACACACCACCCTCACAACCACCCAGCCACACACCACCCTCACAACCACCCAGCCACACACCACCCTCACAACCACCCAGCCACACACCACCCTCACAACCACCCAGCCACACACCACCCTCACAACCACCCAGCCACACACCACCCTCACAACCACCCAGCCACACACCACCCTCACAACCACCCAGCCACACACCACCCTCACAACCACCCAGCCACACACCACCCTCACAACCACCCAGCCACACACCACCCTCACAACCACCCAGCCACACACCACCCTCACAACCACCCAGCCACACACCACCCTCACAACCACCCAGCCACACACCACACTCACAAACACCCAGCCACACACCACACTCACAACCACCCAGCCACACACCACACTCACAACCACCCAGCCACACACCACGCTCACAACCACCCAGCCACACACCACACTCACAACCACCCAGCCACACACCACACTCACAACCACCCAGCCACACACCACACTCACAACCACCCAGCCACACACCACACTCACAACCACCCAGCCACACACCACACTCACAACCACCCAGCCACACACCACCCTCACAACCACCCAGCCACACACCACCCTCACAACCACCCAGCCACACACCACACTCACAACCACCCAGCCACACACCACCCTCACAACCACCCAGCCACACACCACGTGCAACAACCACCCAGCCACACACCACCCTCACAACCACCCAGCCACACACCACGTGGGGCTAGAGAACTGTCAGCGGCTCTCGCTTCTTGCGCAGCGCGGGCGGCAAAGGGCGCCTTCCCTCCCCCCGAGTGCAAGAGACTGATACGAGGTGAGGGGGGGGGGGGCTCGCGTCCACTCTCCCTCTTCGTAGCCCGGCACCTCGGCGCAGTTGCACCGCCTGCGCCGACTCGCTTAGCGACTCCGTGCACACTCTGCGAGATTTGAAAACCGCGACCCGATTACGATCGTGAGCCGAGCGCTCCGACCGCCGTGGTGCGGCCGCGTGGTCGTCCAGGACCGAGGCCGTACGACAACAGCGGACGCGATGTTCAGATCCAATAACAAAAAACAATACGAAGATGGAGACATCGTGGCGGTGACGATGCACTACTCGGCGCTGCTCACGACGCGGTCATCTGCTGGCTTGGCCACCTTGAGTGCGAGATTGCGAGTGCGAGGTTGTGAGTGCGAGGTTGCGAGTGTGAGATTGCGAGTGCGAGGTTGTGAGTGCGAGGTTGCGAGTGTGAGATTGTGTGAGATTGTGAGTGTGAGAGTGTGAGTGTGAGATTGTGAGTGTGAGATTGTGAGTGTGAGATTGTGAGTGTGAGATTGTGAGCGTGAGATTGTGAGTGTGAGATTGCGAGTGTGAGATTGTGAGTGTGAGATTGTGAGTGTGAGATTGTGAGTGTGAGATTGTGAGATTGTGAATGTGAGATTGTGAGTGTGAGATTGTGAGTGTGAGATTGTGAATGTGAGATTGTGAGTGTGAGATTGTGAGTGTGAGATTGTGAGTGTGAGATTGTGAGTGTGAGATTGTGAGTGTGAGATTGCGAGTGTGAGATTGCGAGTGTGAGATTGTGAGTGTGAGATTGTGAGTGTGAGATTGTGAGTGTGAGATTGTGAGCGTGAGATTGTGAGCGTGAGATTGTGAGTGTGAGATTGTGAGTGTGAGATTGTGAGTGTGAGATTGTGAGTGTGAGATTGTGAGTGTGAGATTGTGAGATTGTGAATGTGAGATTGTGAGTGTGAGATTGTGAGTGTGAGATTGTGAGTGTGAGATTGTGAGATTGTGAATGTGAGATTGTGAGTGTGAGATTGTGAGTGTGAGATTGTGAGTGTGAGATTGTGAGTGTGAGATTGTGAGTGTGAGATTGTGAGTGTGAGATTGTGAGTGTGAGATTGTGAGTGTGAGATTGTGAGTGTGAGATTGTGAGTGTGAGATTGTGAGTGTGAGATTGTGAGTGTGAGATTGTGAGTGTGAGATTGTGAGCGTGAGATTGTGAGCGTGAGATTGTGAGTGTGAGATTGTGAGTGTGAGATTGTGAGTGTGAGATTGTGAGTGTGAGATTGTGAGTGTGAGATTGTGAGCGTGAGATTGTGAGTGTGAGATTGTGAGTGTGAGATTGTGAGTGTGAGAGTGTGAGTGTGAGATTGTGAGTGTGAGATTGTGAGTGTGAGATTGTGAGCGTGAGATTGTGAGTGTGAGATTGTGAGTGTGAGATTGTGAGTGTGAGATTGTGAGCGTGAGATTGTGAGTGTGAGATTGTGAGCGTGAGATTGTGAGATTGTGAGTGTGAGATTGTGAGTGTGAGATTGTGAGTGTGAGATTGTGAGTGTGAGATTGTGAGTGTGAGTGTGAGATTGTGTGTGTGAGATTGTGCGTGTGAGATTGTGAGTGTGAGATTGTGAGATTGTGAGTGTGAGATTGTGAGTGTGAGATTGTGAGTGTGAGATTGTGTGTGTGAGATTGTGAGTGTGAGATTGTGAGTGTGAGATTGTGAGTGTGAGATTGTGAGTGTGAGATTGTGAGTGTGAGATTGTGAGTGTGAGATTGTGAGTGTGAGATTGTGAGATTGTGAGTGTGAGATTGTGAGATTGTGAGTGTGAGATTGTGAGTGTGAGATTGTGAGTGTGAGTGTGAGGTTGTGAGTGTGAGATTGTGTGTGTGAGATTGTGAGTGTGAGATTGTGAGATTGTGAGTGTGAGATTGTGAGTGTGAGATTGTGAGTGTGAGATTGTGAGTGTGAGATTGTGAGATTGTGAGTGTGAGATTGTGAGTGTGAGATTGTGAGATTGTGAGTGTGAGATTGTAAGTGTGAGACTGTGAGTGTGAGATTGTGAGTGTGAGATTGTGAGTGTGAGATTGTGAGTGTGAGATTGTGAGTGTGAGATTGTGAGTGTGAGGTTGTGAGTGTGAGATTGTGAGTGTGAGATTGTGAGTGTGAGATTGTGAGTGTGAGAATGTGAGTGTGAGATTGTGAGTGTGAGATTGTGAGTGTGAGATTGTGAGTGTGAGATTGTGAGTGTGAGATTGTGAGTGTGAGATTGTGAGTGTGAGATTGTGAGTGTGAGATTGTGAGTGTGAGATTGTGAGTGTGAGATTGTGCGTGTGAGATTGTGAGTGTGAGATTGTGAGCGTGAGGTTGTGAGTGTGAGATTGTGAGTGTGAGATTGTGAGTGTGAGATTGTGAGTGTGAGATTGTGAGTGTGAGATTGTGAGTGTGAGATTGTGAGTGTGAGATTGTGAGTGTGAGATTGTGAGCGTGAGATTGTGAGTGTGAGATTGCGAGTGTGAGATTGTGAGTGTGAGATTGTGAGTGTGAGATTGTGAGTGTGAGATTGTGAGTGTGAGATTGTGAGTGTGAGATTGTGCGTGTGAGATTGTGAGTGTGAGATTGTGAGCGTGAGGTTGTGAGCGTGAGATTGTGAGTGTGAGATTGTGAGTGTGAGATTGTGAGTGTGAGATTGTGAGTGTGAGATTGTGAGTGTGAGTGTGAGATTGTGAGTGTGAGATTGTGAGTGTGAGATTGTGAGCGTGAGATTGTGAGATTGTGAGTGTGAGATTGTGAGTGTGAGATTGTGAGTGTGAGTGTGAGATTGTGAGTGTGAGATTGTGAGTGTGAGATTGTGAGTGTGAGATTGTGAGTGTGAGATTGTGAGTGTGAGATTGTGAGTGTGAGAAGCCGCCGAGGGCGACTTTGTGATGGAAGCTCGCGAGGCTATCGCCGCGCCTCGCGGGTTTCTTGAGCTGCGAATTTTAAATAAAGAAAATGTGTTTGGTCTGCTGCTAGCGCGCAATCTTGCGGCTTTAGCATCAAGGGGTTCCCGTGAGCCACCACTCCTCCCCCAGCAACTTGGAGAGAGGAGAGAGAGAGAGACAGAGGCGGGCGGGGGGCCGAGGGGAGTGGAATAAAAAAAAGATTCAACCAAACACGGCTCAAGAGAATAGAGATGGACGTGAGACGCGGAATGCGGCGGAGCGTGAAGTGGGTGAGCGTGGCGTGGGTGAGCGTGGGGTGAGCGTGACGTGAAGTGGGTGAGTGTGAAGTGGGTGAGCGTGACGTGGGTGAGGGTGGGGTGGGTGAGTGTGGGGTGGGTGAGGGTGGGGTGGGTGAGTGTGGTGTGGGTGAGGGTGGGGTGGGTGAGCGTGGGGTGGGTGAGCGTGACGTGGGTGAGCGTGGGGTGGGTGAGCGTGACGTGGGTGAGCGTGGGGTGGGTGAGCGTGACGTGGGTGAACGTGGGTTGGGTGAGCGTGGGGTGGGTGAGCGTGACGTGGGTGAGCGTGGGGTGGGTGAGCGTGACGTGGGTGAACGTGGGTTGGGTGAGCGTGGGGTGGGTGAGCGTGACGTGGGTGAGCGTGGGGTGGGTGAGCGTGACGTGGGTGAACGTGGGGTGGGTGAGCGTGACGTGGGTGAGGGTGGTGTGGGTGAGGGTGGGGTGGGTGAGGGTGGGGTGGGTGAGTGTGGTGTGGGTGAGTGTGGTGTGGGTGAGTGTGGTGTGGGTGAGCGTGGGGTGGGTGAGCGTGACGTGGGGTGAGCGTGGGGTGGGTGAGCGTGGGGTGGGTGAGCGTGGCGTGGGTGAGCGTGGGGTGGGTGAGTGTGGTGTGGGTGAGCTTGACGTGGGTGAGCGTGGGGTGGGTTAGCGTGGGGTGGGTGAGCGTGGGGTGGGTGAGTGTGGTGTGGGTGAGTGTGGTGTGGGTGAGTGTGGTGTGGGTGAGCGTGGTGTGGGTGAGTGTGGGGTGGGTGAGCGTGGTGTGGGTGAGTGTGGTGTGGGTGAGCGTGGTGTGGGTGAGTGTGGGGTGGGTGAGCGTGGGGTGGGTGAGCGTGGTGTGGGTGAGCGTGGGGTGGGTGAGCGTGGTGTGGGTGAGCGTGGTGTAGGTGAGCGTGGTGTGGGTGAGTGTGGCGCTGTGGGTGAGCGTGGGGTGGGTGAGCGTGGGTTGGGTGAGCGTGGGGTGGGTGAGCGTGACGTGGGGTGAGCGTGGGGTGGGTGAGCGTGGGTTGGGTGAGCGTGACGTGGGTGAGCGTGGGGTGGGTGAGCGTGACGTGGGTGAGCGTGGGGTGGGTGAGCGTGACGTGGGTGAGCGTGACGTGGGTGAACGTGGGTTGGGTGAGCGTGGGGTGGGTGAGCGTGACGTGGGTGAGCGTGGGGTGGGTGAGCGTGACGTGGGTGAACGTGGGTTGGGTGAGCGTGGGGTGGGTGAGCGTGACGTGGGTGAGCGTGACGTGGGTGAGCGTGACGTGGGTGAACGTGGGTTGGGTGAGCGTGGGGTGGGTGAGCGTGACGTGGGTGAGCGTGGGGTGGGTGAGCGTGACGTGGGTGAACGTGGGTTGGGTGAGCGTGGGGTGGGTGAGCGTGACGTGGGTGAGCGTGGGGTGGGTGAGCGTGACGTGGGTGAACGTGGGTTGGGTGAGCGTGGGGTGGGTGAGCGTGACGTGGGTGAGCGTGGGGTGGGTGAGCGTGACGTGGGTGAACGTGGGTTGGGTGAGCGTGGGGTGGGTGAGCGTGACGTGGGTGAGCGTGGGGTGGGTGAGCGTGACGTGGGTGAACGTGGGTTGGGTGAGCGTGGGCTGGGTGAGCGTGACGTGGGTGAACGTGGGTTGGGTGAGCGTGGGCTGGGTGAGCGTGACGTGGGTGAGCGTGGGGTGGGTGAGCGTGGGGTGGGTGAGCGTGATGTGGGTGAGCGTGGGGTGGGTGAGCGTGGGGTGGGTGAGCGTGACGTGGGTGAACGTGGGTTGGGTGAGCGTGGGCTGGGTGAGCGTGACGTGGGTGAGCGTGGGGTGGGTGAGCGTGGGGTGGGTGAGCGTGACGTGGGTGAGCGTGGGGTGGGTGAGCGTGGGGTGGGTGAGCGTGACGTGGGTGAGCGTGGGGTGGGTGAGCGTGTGGTGGGTGAGCGTGACGTGGGGTGAGCGTGGGGTGGGTGAGCGTGGGGTGAGTGTGAAGTGGGTGAGCGTGGGGTGGGTGAGCGTGACGTGGGTGAGCGTGGGGTGGGTGAGCGTGGGGTGAGTGTGAAGTGGGTGAGTGTGAAGTGGGTGAGCGCTTCATCTGCGAGGCGTCTCTGGGGCAGAGAGAAACGCAGGCCGAGCGCGCTGCCCCTCCCCGTCATATCGACCCACAGAAATGCCCCAAATCCACGGCACGAAGAGACATCCGCGGCGAGAAGCACCACCGACGGAGCTGCTGGCTGGGGGGGGGGGGGGGGTCAGCCCCCCCCAGCCTTTCTCTCCTGAACCACCGCTGAGACGAGGCTCAAAAGAAAGCTGCCTCTGGTGTGGACCAATCCGTTTCAAGGACAATGCATATATTATCAGAGTGTTTTTTGTTTGCATTCTGAACACAAGTATTGTGGTTAATGCCAACATGATTCCTTGTGAAAGGTTTCAGTTTTGTTGCCAGAAAAAAGGGGAAACCCTATTCTTATATTTTGGTACTGGCAAAGCAAGTAAAATGATGCAATTGTGTGTTATTTTACCATTTCTACCCCGTCCGAGCAGAATATCCAGAAATGGTAGAGTTATGTCAGCTTCCACTTCCATGGTGAACAGGATGGATGTTGAGATGATTTAGAAATGCGTTCAGTGTATCTTTGCCGTGTGGCCAGACCACCAATGTGTTATTCACATATCTAAACCAATCAGATGGTTTTAGTGTGGAGAGAAAAACCGGAGGACCCAGAGAAAAATCCACGCGACCACGGGGGGAGAGAGACACGAAAACTCCGAATATACAGCAGCAGCAGCAGGCGTCAGGGTCGGGATCGACCTCCTGCATACCAAACGAGGTAGTTACATCTCATAGCTTCCACGATGATGATGAAGTGAGAAAGAGAGAGACCCAAACTCAAAATATACAGCAGCAGGGTGCCACTCGAGGTCGTCTCCCGCTCACGGCCAACACCGGTGACGATTACCTGGACCGGTCCTGGACCTCCCCTAGGTCGACTGATGCAGTGTGTACATATTTACACCAGGAAAACAAAGGCGGCCGGGCGTGCTGCTGGCCACCCTCCCCCTCGTGTGCCGTGCCGGCCTTCATAGGTGCTACTCGCTAACAGCACTTTCCCCAACAGTCTGTTCAGGCTATACGGGAGATCTTTGTCTTGTTTGTTCTAAATGCATTGCATTACAATCCCAGTGCCGTTTTCTTACTCGGGCAATGACTGCGAATTACAAACTCAAACCATATTTCACTCGCATCGAGTAAACATAGGAAAGGCAAATGAATGCATTAAAATCCATAAATAAAGTATTTTTTGGGAGTTAGATCGCGTAAATATAATTGCGTTGTTAAACCTGCCACCACCCGACACAGCCAATTAGTGAGGTTCGTCACGTAGACAACGAGCGCAGAGGAGCAGTGTGAGCAACCATGAGGGGGCGAACAGAGGGAGGTGCGAGCGAGTTGACAGTCAAGGATGACGTCATGTCACGGGTGCTGTATGACGTACCCTTCGGGAACAAAGGCGGGTCCGAGCCAGGGGGAGGAGCTGCCAAAGGGGGTACTGAAGGGGGCTACCCCGGGACGAAGGCGTGGTCGTTGTGGGGAGCCAGGGCTAGGATTGGCTGCAAGGGGTCTCTCCCGCCTCGTCACCGGGCGGTGTTGGATGAACCCCCGCTCCGGGTAGACGAGCGGGAGAGCTCAGGGAATAGTCGAGAGCAAGGTCCCGAGTACGGAGTCAGGATCGGCTGAGAGAGGGTTCCCGAGTGAGAGGATAGCCGAAGGCAGGACCAGCTCCTGGGGAGAGTCTGGGGTCAAGGACCAGATCGAGAGCACCGACCTCTGGTGTGAGTTTGAGAGTTGAGTGCAGCAGTGTTCAATAAACGGCAACAGCCCTTCGAGCGTTCCTCGTCCGCGCGTGGTTCTACTGCACAACACGAGCACAGCACCACCGCTGTGATGGAGAGTAAACCCACAACATTTACAATTCGAGTGTCGTGATGTTTCGCCAGTAATTACAACCGGCATCATCAGGCGGACAGCCAGAATTGTGGTAGAAATCCTCCCCCTGTCTCGGTCTTAAATAGAGGGGGGTGGGGGATAAATGTGACGTCGTCACCCGTGAGCCAATCAGGTGCGAAGGCCAGACGACGGGGGGGGGGGGGGGGGGGGGTTAATGAATGCACACGAATTACAACGGATATCCACTACCGGGTGGGTTATTCATCTTCATTCGCCTGCCCGCCTTCGACGTCAGGTGGGAATTCCTCGCGGCCCCCATTGCGAGCCGACCGTCGCTCTTCGGTGGTTGCCGTTGGCTCTCCGCGACGCCTTGGGTCGATCAAAGGGGGAGCGCGTTAAGGGCGTTGCTTTAGTTCTGGTTCGATGGCAAACTTTCGCTCGCGATACCAACGTTCACTCGCGACCGAAGGCTCACGCGTCTGCCCCCACTTCCAGACATCGAAACGATCCCTGACAGGTTGAAACCTTGCTCTGTTCTGTCGGGGCAAAGGTTAAACAAACGTGCATGGTTTTAGCGAATGCTGAATGCTGACACGGCGTTTAACTGCCCCCCCCCCCTGATTGTAGCACGCGTCCTGTGTTCTTGGCTTCATTGTAACAACCTTGCAGGTTTGCCTTCAAGAAATGTTGATGCGCGGACACACCGCACGTCCTCAACTAAACCCAGGGACATGCGGTCCCCACCAGACGCCTTTCACCAATATCTATGGGACTTTTTTTGGCCGTATCAAAGTGTGAAAATTATTGTTCACCACTGGCTCAGGGACCACCAACAGGGATGAGGACTGCCCCAAAGCAAATCCTATAAACAGACATCAAACGAGCACAGGACACGCTGGGTCACCAGATGGCAGAAGGCTAACAGGCGACTTGCGGGGCCTGCTGGAGCAAATGAGTTGGTTTTGGATCCGAGCTTCGGCTACCGCTGGCGAAATCGGCTTGAATCGAGCGAATTGATGGTCCCCAGCCTCAATGAATGCACGCACTGCGTGCAGCACTGTGTGCAGCACTGCGTGCAGCACTGCGTGCAGCACTGCGTGCAGCACTGCGTGCAGCACTGCGTGCAGCACTGCGTGCAGCACTGCGTGCAGCACTGCGTGCAGCACTGTGTGCAGCACTGCGTGCAGCACCGCCCTATACGGGGTCGACTGAAAGGACTGCGCGTCGTCTCGCGCGGACAACAGAGACCCGTACACGCTACCTCTCTCAGCAGTGGTTCTACAATGTCACCTTCCGTGGGCTATTTCTTCTACCCGTTGGGGTCACAATGCTCCTTCAAGAGCTGCGGACAAACACTTCTTCGTCTCGTGGCGCGACACTCGTGCGGATAATACATTTGTATTATTTGTATTATTTGTATTATTTGTATTATTTGTATTATTTGTATTATTTGTATCATCTATTGTGCACGCCTCTCGGGTTTTTGTTGTATTGTTTGTTGACGTAACTTGCCCATACCGTGCCTCTATTGGACATCTGTGAAAAAGCTTCATAGCTCATCGGATTCCCCCTGCAGTCGACACAAAGATTCTGCTTCTGATCAATTGGAATTGGGTAAAGCACGATGCTACCAAGAACATATGATGCACCAGAAACAGTGAAAATAACATCATTCATTTTATTACCGGTCTTACCAGGTCACCAGCCAGACTTGGGGTGGAAAAAAAATGACAAAAATAAAATGTTACATCCATTACAGTTCGGTAAACGACATAAATAAGACTTTAGCTATAAAAAAAATATAAGAACAGAAATTAAAATAACATGTTTCTTTACACACACATTTAACCTTCAGCAATGTGCAACACATTTTAAATATATATATAATCTGATCTCTAAAGCAGCAATATTGTAATGAAAACTATATCATATATTAAACCTTTCAGCACAGTCACGGATACAAAGTGGCGAAGTGTGGTTCAGAACAAAGCACAGAACAAAACACATAACACATGTATATACATAACGTATATCATATGTTACGCGATATACATCATACGACAGCGTACATGGATACGGGACGTATGTTTGTATATGGCATACTACATAGGTATACGTCATGTATATATCACACAACATATCCCGAAGTGATGTCTGACAGTCTTAGCCGCCAAGCAGCGTGCAAAAGCAGGCTTCCTCACGGAGATTAAACCAGAGTAGAACAACTCGAGATGGTGCTCACCGTCACAGGCTTGCATGTATAAATGTACACGTTCTAATGACTATCTCACGCACAATCTGTGTTGCACATCAAAATATGGGACGACGATTATGCCCGTGAACAAGGTGTTTCATTCCGTCTTGTAGCGGCACATGTTTATTTATTTATTTACGTGTCTTCATGTCTGTTTCTCTTCGAATTTTATGTTTATATCTTTCGGTATTTTTGTTGTTGTTGTTGTGTTTTTATTTAAACGTTTTAATGTTACGGCGAAGTAGACCCCGGGGTGTTATATAACGCGGGCGCCGTTTTAAGCGTTCCTCACAATCGGAACTAAGACGGCAACGGAGCGAGGGTATCCGCCTCCCGACGTTCAGAGCCGCGTGCTCGCACCGCGCTCGTTCCCGTGCTCCCGACGAGTTGCCCTCGTCGGGAGCACGGGAAGCCCGTTCGCGACGAGAATTTAAACGCTGCGGAGGATTTCGCTTCTGGACGCGCGCTCGCGACCGAGCGCGCCGGCAAATAGCCGCAACGGGGCACAGGTGCGGGCACCTGCTCGGTGGCGTCTGTGGCCGTCCAGCCCAAACCCAATTGGCGGTGTGAGACGTGGGCAGGGCTTGACTGCAGCAACAATAATCGCCGGTGTGTGACTCGCATCCTCGGGAGTTAACTCGACAAAAGCTCTCTTTAAAGTCGTATCGCACAAAGATAATCGGTTAGGTCTCACCGGTGGGGGGTGGGAGTCTGTTCAACACAAATCAGATTAAGAGCCAAAACCACGGACGCCCTCGTGCGAACGCATCGCTCAGCATTCCCATCCGATTTGTAACAGCAGCTCGCAGGCCTACGTTCGACGGGGCCAGCGGGAACCCGGAGGTAGAGTCTTGCAGAGGACAGGAGCAGGAAGGTGGAATCTCTTCGCCGTCCCTCAGGCCACCGGGCGAGGCAACCCTCGCCGACTTGCCTATAGCGACCAGAGGCCCAGTGCTGCGGCCCCTTCCTGCGGCCCAGTCCTTTCTCCTCCGTTTGTTCCACGAGTCTTGATTGATTGTGCAAGGGGCAGCAATGACACTGCTGTTGTGCCTCCCATCGCGATAGCCGTTCGTGCGGAAAATGGCCCTTTCTCTGCCAACTGATTTCATTCTTGCCTTCATATGCGTTCCATTTTTATTCTTTAAGTCTGCGGTGTGGGATTTTAATAATATTTTTATACAGCTTGGAATTTTTTTTTTCAGTTTTTTTTCTTTCAAAATGTACTTTTGAGGAGGTTGTGAGGTTTCGGGGTGAGGGGGGCGAGTGGAATGTCCGCGTCGTTTTTCGGCGTTAACGGTTAAGCGTGCATTCGCTTCGCTCGCACTTGGCACGCGACCGCTCGCGTGCATTTCGAGCCGAGCCCTGGGTCCGTTACACAGCTGCCAACGTCTGCCCCAACGAGCAGACGTCTCTCGTAAAAAAACGAATAACTAAAAAAAATGATAATAAATTAAAATCACATTCTTGTGTTCCAACGATCCAGCCACGTGCAGTCTTCACCGTCTGTGACACACACGCACACACACAAAGCCATGGTGAGTCGAGGTGTTTACACAACAGCAGTCACGCAGTCGACGCAAGAGGCACTTTATAGACAACAAAATACGCGATTGTGAATCACTACAAACTATTTTGTATTTTACCAGCTAAGACCCACTGAGCTACTGTAGCTCTTTTGCAGGAGCGACCTGGCCACAGATGATAGATCAATTAAGTGGCTTATCACAATAAATCACGTGGAGATTTATTGTAGCCAAACACTCTAAACGCATGATTCTAAATGTGGAGGGAAAAACCAGGGGACCCGGACAAAAATCCACACGACCACGGGAGAACACACAAACTCCAAATATACAGCAGGCGTCAGGGTCGGGATGGAACCCAAGACCTCCTGTATACCAGGCGAGGTAGTTAATATCTCGCCACCATGTATTTTTGTATACATATTTAACTTATTTTGCACCGTACGTAGCCAACTGTACTAAACATAAAAAGCAGTTCTAAAGAAATGAGTTTTCAATCTGGAAGATCGATTCTCCCATCATGCCTTCGCGTGATATTTTCTGGAGCTTTCTCGTCGATTAACAGACAGTGTAAAAAATGGGTTTTAAGGGGCCTACCCCTGCTTTAGTGAGCATTGGTTGGGTGGCATCCCGAGCCATGCGCGTATTCAGCCGCAGAACAACCACCGTGTGCGTCTCGCAAAGTCGTAATTGGCGACGACGTCGTTATGCAGGAAGAACAACATCCCATAGTCGGGGAGTTCCGTTTTCGATATCCAGTCGAGGACGTTGGGATGTGCGGAGCAAAATTTCAGAGATGTTGAACTCAATATCAGTGCCCGTTGCCGAGGTGTTGCCCGGTAACTAGTCCAGGATTGACACCTCGTGATCGTCCATCATAATGCGAGCCTCTATATTCTAGGCCATGTGACAGAATCCCTCCAGCCCCAGTCACTGCTCACAAGTCAAAATGTCTCCACTCTCTTTGGAGCAGCGGTGGACCTGAGCCAGTTTTTTTAGTTGTTCTTGTGTTTAGTTTTTTGTCCTCCCCCCCGCACCTCCGGTTTACACGGTTGGCTACGAACGGTGCAAAAAGAAGTTCAACATACATAGAGACGCATGCGTATGCGGAAAATTCCACATTCCTGCGGCGGTGGCCAATCTTTTTGTCTCTCCACGGGACAAACCACGGAACGGATCAGACATCTCAGGATGCACAATCTAGGGACGTTATCTCCGAGAGCCCGGTGTGTGTTATGCTGCGACTCGCTCACAAGACGATCTCCCTACTGGCGAGCACGGGGCCGAGTGTGTGCACAGTGGTGGCTGCCGGTGCCGGTGCTCGGGGTGCTCTCACCTGTGGCGCAGTGTGCGGCACGACTCGAGGAGGAAGGAGCTCGCCTGCTCGAGGTTCGAGTCGAAGCGCTCGAGCAGCCGCTGGCATTCTGCACGGCTCGCCAGCCCCAGGCTCAACAGCTGCTCTATCTGGCGCACACAGCGGGCAGCGGGGGGCCGTGGCGATGGCAGATTAGACAAGAACAACAACAACAACGACGACGATGACGACATTACGAGCACAAAATTAAGAGACTATTTTTACATCACATTAGGCCCACTGAGTTACGTAGCTTGATTCCTTGCAAAAAGGTATCTATTTGGCGTCAACACCTCCTGTTTTAGTTCCAGAAGGGTTAACTTATATTGTTACTTTTTCAAACTTTGACACTGGGAAAAAAAAAGGTCCCATAACCGAATGTAGAGCTCGTGGCGTCAGACGCTTCCCAGCTGTGTCCTTTATGAAAAATGTTTTTCTTGTATTTTCAACAACAAGAAGAAGAAAAACAACCCAGAGCCACCCGTGTGTCGTAATCGCCCGTGGGGGGGGGGGGGGGGTGGGGAACGTGGAAGGCCTCTCACCTTGAGGTAGTGAATGGCCTGCGGGACGTCCCAGGCGTGGCCGTGCAAGGCGGCGTGGCATTCCTCCGTCGTCACCCCGTGCACGCACTCCAGCACCTTCAGCGGACACGGTGGGGGGGGGGGGGGGCGGATTAACTCAAGCCATGCTCCGCTGGCGTGGCTCTGGTGAGCGATTGTCAACTCCCGAATGAAGGAACCAGCAAAGCGATGCCACCTTGGGCGGCACCGACAAGTGAAACATCCGGGCCGGGCTCATGGGGCCGAGCCGTGCTTTTCTGGCGCCGATGCGACGTGGCGGGCAGGGCGCGCGTCAAACATCCCCCGTGTAGCCTTAACGGACTGTCGGAGCAAGTGCTGTTAGTGAGCACCTGTGAAGGCTGGCACGGCACACGAGGGGGTGGGTGGCCAGCACCATCGCCCAGTGGTGATGTTTTTACATATAGAAACCAGGCACTCATTTGAAGTCGAGACGACCGAGGGGAGACCCCCGGAGCCGGTTCAGATAATCGTCACTGGTGTTGGCCCTGACCGGGAATCGAACTCGGGTCGCCGGGTTCGTAGCGCAGCGTAGCGTGTGTGTGCAAGCGGTAGCTGCACTACCGCTTGCACACACACGCACGCTCTGTGCAGTGTTCTCATCTGTGCGTGTGCACACCAAGGCACTGCCCTCCTGAGCGTGAGCAAAGCTCATTCACAATAACGAGGTTATCTCTCCAGGGTTGGGGAGAAATATTTTTTCCTTATAATTACGTAACAGATTACGGTTAAACGAAGAGAGAGAAAAATAAAAATTCTCAGACTGTGCGTGTCAGTCACAGAGCTTGGCGTGCCAAGGCCAGAGGAGTTGTTGTTTTTTCTTCCACATTTTACGTCGAGGCAAGATACGAGGGTGTTGTGCAACAGAAGGATGGGTTATTTTGTAAAACCAGTTTTTTTTTGCCTCTTCGTCAAAGGTACATTTGAGGTACACCGTGTATCCTTCAATCGCAGCGAAAAGCGCCGGAGGCACACACCGAGGCTCAACAAAGCAAAGGCCACTTTTGCTCGACGGGTTAATGAGGCCTCCGACCGGAAATGGCAGCAACAGCTGAATCACGGTGGCAACATTCAAAACACAGTTCACAAGGGCCACTTCCCCGCAAACACTCCACAGACACGCCAAAGCGCCGAGCTTGTGGATAATTGTAATTACGTCTTAAAGTGCCATTAAAATGCTTTCGGTTTACAGCAGGATACAATAGCTCCTTGCATTACGTCAACCCCTCGTCTCTCTGCTACTTTCCATTGGCCGCTTTTAGAAGTTCCTCGCACATCGATTCCAACTCGGGACTGAATGCCTCACCCGCACCGCACGCAGCCGCCCTTGATACAGGATGGGACATTCAATCTTCTTTGCCAGACTCGGCTTCTGAACTCCCTTTCTCTCTTCTGGTCTTTCAAGCCCCCATAACGGGCGATGCGCTCCATGGAGGACTCGGCTCACAATCGGTTCGAATCCCGCTCGCTAGTTCACTTAGCCAATGTTCTTACAAAAAATAGATGACTGTGGTTGTCAAAAAAACGTAATAATTTTTGTATTTTATGAGGCAAGGCCAAACCGAGCTCTATAGCTCTTTTTCAGAAGCGACCTGGCCACAAATGACAGCTAAACGAAGTGCCTTATCGCGTGAAAATCTATAGCAGCCAAATTACTCTAAACGCGTGATGTTGATTCTAAATGTGGAGGGAAAAACCGGAGGACCTGGAGAAATATACACGCGACCACGGGGAGAACATGCAAACTCTAAATATACAACAGACGTCAGGGTCGAGATCGACCCCACGACCTACTGCATACCAGGCGAGGTAGTCAAATTCTCGCCACCATGGCACCCACTAAATGCACAGGCTGGCACCCGCCAAGGGAATGTGAAATTTCTACCAATAGTTGGGGGCCATCGATGGAGAGCAGCGTCATCTCCACGCTTGTTTCAGCAGGGAGAAGCTTGCCATCTTATCCCTAACCCTTCTTTGTTGCTAGCATTACCGGCCTTAGTAAAATGTTATTAAAAGTCAAAGCAGCTGTTCAAGAAAGCTGTGGGGTGGTACTCAGCTCATGTGATTATTATTTTAGTGTCCTATGGAAAGACTCTACCCTGCCATGGGAATATGGAATTTTCACCAATGGCTCAGGGCTGTAATCGTGAGAGGAGCACCGCCTCAATGCTCGTTTGAGCTGGAGGTCACTTCTACGTCAGGCGACTATTATTATAACTTTCTCGGGAGAGCGCCCACCATGTCACGATAGATCAATCAGCTGGTTCGCAGGTGCAAGGTGGATTGTCACGTTGCATTGCAGGACTACCCAGCAGTGGATTGATCATGGCTGAAGATGACTGGGAGGGGGCGGCCAGACGCTCACCTGTCTGATCTGCTCCTGCGCGCTCAGGGAGTCGAGTCGGGAAAACTCCTCACAGACGCCCTCCGGGGTCCTTGCGGGCTCAGAGGTCGGGGGTTGTGACCTCTCGTTGGGGTCACTCTCTCGCAGGAAGCGCTCGTACCTGCGAATTGAGGACGTGAAGGCCGCGGTTAACGCGAGCACGTGCCAACGCGCCAACGCGCCAACACGGCAACACGCGCCCGTTTCACTACATAGCAAGCAGCAACGCACTAGTCCTGTTGGATCCCGGAAGCCGAGCTCGCTTCAAGCCTGGATAGCGCGCGGATGGGCCACTGCCAGGGCTACATGGTGGGAAGCAGAGGACGGCGCGGCACAGCACAGGTCCGTTGTTGTGCCGCATTTCTACGCTACGGGACATCTACGCTGCCCACCTTCGCCAACCCGGTGCCGACCAGCGTGGCGAAGCAAGTAAAGTCAGATAAGCAGCCATGACCCGTGCGAAGTGGGGGAGGCCCTCGTCCAGCTGTGGACCAACATGTGCCGTGCTACGAGGGGTAAGCCGAGCGCACAGTAGCTGCGTAAACATTGCTCAACACCGCGTGACACAGCGGTGTGCCGTTAGTTGGCAACGCTGCCGTGCGCAGAAGTGCGCGATGCAAAAGAACATCGATTACTGACAGAAGAATGGAGTCGGGCAGTAACAGGAACCGTCAATTGGCCGAGGCACCCTGAGGATAACCTTCACATGAATACAGTCCCACCGGGGGTCAACACCCACCGCTTAGCTTCTGCGAGATCCGACGCGTCAACGTCGAGGATTCGAGCGAAAGCGGCAGACTCGGCAAGAGCAACTGCGAACGTCCACCTCTCCGCTCACCTGTCCAGGTAGGCCGGCTTCTCGGGCAGGAGGTAGTAGTGGGTGCTGCTCTGCTTCTTGCCGTCCTTGATGATGGGCAGGATGCACGGGCCCCGCGCCGGCTGCCCGGAGCAGCAGCCCTTCTCCTTGCCCAGCGTCGAGAACTTGGGGTCCGAGCCGAAGCTCTGCGTGGGCGGCATCGCCCGCTGCGGCGACGACGACAGAGCCGCCTGCTGCTGCTGACACGGCGGGGGAGGCCCCGGTATGGGCTGCGGCGACGACGAGCAGCCGAAGCCCTTGGGGCTGGGCGTTCGCGACGAGCTCGGCGACAGCGGCTCCCGGGGCGGCACCCGCGGCGGGGCCTCGCCGTCCGGGCCCAGCGAGGGCGAGCGGCGCAGGGGGAGCCTCGGCGGCCGCTCCGTCGACGCCGCCGTCTCGTCCGCCGCCGCTTCGCAGCCGACGGCCCGGAAGCCGGCGCCGCTCTCGCTGGCGCCGCGCGGCGGCACGCGGGGCGGGCGCGAGGGGCTGCCCGCTCCCTCCCGCGGGAGCGGCGAGTCTCGCACGGGCAGCTTGGGGGGTGGCCGCTCCGCCCCGTCGCCGGAGCCCGACGACAGCGACTCGCGCAGCGGCGCCTTGGCGGGGCCCTCGCCGCAGCCGCCGCCGTCCCAGGACGCGCTGCTCTCGGGCGCCGCCGCGACCGGCGGCCGTCGCTGCCGCTCGGCGCCGTCCCCTCCCCACGACAGGGACTCGCGCAGCGGCGCCTTGGCCGCCGCCAGGCAGTCCTTGCCCCACATGTAGTAGGAGACCTCGGCCGACCAGCGGTAGCCGTTGCGCTTGGCGGGGAGCGGGGGGATGGGCGCGCGGGGCGGCACCTCGGGCCTCTCCTCGGCCGCGCCGCCGGGGGACGGCGTCGTCGCCGTCGAGCCGGCGCCGGGCTCGGAGTCGCACGAGGCCGGGGCCGAGGCGCGGGCGGCGCGGCACGGGGGCTCGCGGGCGCGCAGGCTCGCGCGGTGCAGCTCCCGCAGCGCCGCCACGCTCTCGCGCTCGTACGCCCGGTTCGCGGCTCCGCAGACCCCGGCGGCGGCCCTCGGCACGGCCCCGGTGGCGGACGCGTAGAAGTTGGAGAGCAGGTCGAGCGTCGAGTCGCAGCCGCCCTCGAAGAACACCGAGTCCGAGTCCAGCGAACGCTCCGCGGCGTCGTCCGCGTCCCCCCCGACGCCGTTGCCCTCGAAGTCGACGCCGCCGCCGCCGTGTCCGTGGGGCGGCACCGCCGGTAGCCGGGACTCCCGGTCCGCGACCCTCGAAGACGGCGACCACGCCGCGCACGGCGGGATGTCGTAGTGTGACCGCCTTCCCGTCGCTCCGCCGCCTCCGAACGCGATCGCTCCGCCGCCGCCGCCGTCGCCGACGGCCACCGCGGGCCGGGGCGCCGGGCACAGCGGGCGCGGCGCGGTGCGGCAGGGGCTGTGCGGCGCGGAGGACGGGGAGTTGTCGAGCCGTCCCCCCTCGGCGCAGGGCGGCGCCGGCGGGAGGGAGAGGGGGCCGCCGGCGGCGTGCGCGTCCGCGGGCCGCCCCACCATGCCGCCGCCAGCGAGATCGCGCGTCGGGGGCGGCCGGCACGCCTTGCTGCCTGTGCTCTTCAGCTGGCAGTACTTGCGGAAGGGAACCTTCCGGTGGCACACATTTTCCTCCTCGTCCGCGTCGACCGGCGACGATTCATAGGTGGGCTCTAGTGGGAGGGGGAGGGGGGAAGGAGCAGCAGCGGCGGCAGCGCAGGGTCAGTCGACAGTTGAGGGACTTCAATGATGAAGGTCCAACCCACGGCGCATTCCGACCAACGTGAAGAAGCATGGCAATCGTCGAGACAGAGCTAACGTGTCCATCCGTTTACGTGGATGTTTATATCGCGAGTTATATTACTTTACCCACTTGCTCCAATTATATCAACACCTTTAGTCTGTTTTGAACGAACTTTCAGATACATGTATGGGTTGGTTATTGTTAGCCCTTTAAAACCATTATCTATTGACATTGATAAATCTTAGCAATTGGCCAGTGTTGATATCTCCCTGTGGCCATGCCAGAGTGTTTGAAATTCTATATTCCTATAATGGGGCCGAATATCTGCAGAAAACACGCACTCCGAACTTTTCACAGAATAGAACTTCCCCACGTATAGGTAATCGTCCAACGAGGAACGGTGGTCTGAGCCAACGCTTGATCGAAGCGTGAATTAACAGCCATGTGGCAGAAAACCCGTGCCAAAGCACTTGAAGGTGGGCTTCCATAGGCAGAATGCTTCCAAGATGGGCAAAATGCCACCGCTCCCTACGCACAACCACGGACGCACAGATGCTCCCTTTCCACAATACAGATCGCTAATTGTAAGGACAATGTCCAGGCAAAGCCCGCTGCATTAATAAAAGCATGAGAAATCTTCCGCCATCGCTCCCCCTTTCAACTCCACGCACTCAAGTCACACGTGAAAAGCCTCTCTCTCTCTGTTGTTGTTTCATCCCGTTCTAGAAAGACCTCGGCTCCCTACACGGTTCACCGTGCCGTCCGGTTCACTGGATTGGTTCGACGAACGCTCCAGGGTCCCCAGGTGAGTGAGTGAGTGTGCCATGGTAGTGGGTGTGGAGAGAGAGAGAGAGAGAGGGGAAGGTTCAAGGTTTGGAACTAAAAACTTAACCAACAGCAGCTCCCACTCGATGGCAGCATTGCCAAATGTCTCTCGGACATCGGCCGGTCTCGCAATGGTTTGTTTCTTTGCCTCTGTGCCCTTTTATTTATTCCCAAATGTTCCTTTTCTTAATTCGAGGCGACTAAGCGCGATAGACCTGCTATCGGCGTGCAACGTTTGCGAAGTGTTTTTTTTTTACTTTTGGCCGCCAGAACTTTGGAACTTGGACTTTGCTCCGCTTCGGCAATGCGGCGAGCGCCGTCGTAACCGCTGGAAAGTCGCGACGGTTTTGTGCGCATTTTCTTTTGCTCAAGGAGATTATACCCCAAATACGCTTAGTGGCATCTGGGCACGGACAGAAGCAAGCATTACCCCGTACAACAAAGCCCCGCCTGAACGCCACCACCCTTGTCGTACCGCGCACACGCACGCACACGCACGCAAGTGCCGTTTCGAGCGAGCCTCTCACTTGAGGTTGCGGCTGCGGGTGGTGACGTCTCTTTTAGCCTCGGCCCGTCCGTGTGTGCGGTGGTGGCGGCGTTGCTGGGCGAGGAGCTGCGAGAGAAAGAGAATCGTAATTAAGGCATAAGCCTGGGCTCATGACGACGGCCCCGATACATTATTGGGCCCCTGCCAACTGTTCGCAAAAATTCAAACACGCCGACGATGCTGCCATTAGCACCATTACGGCTTTGAGGCCGCACCCCAGCCACTGACCCAATTCCGCGGTTTGATTCCCGCTATGCAGGAGGTTGTGGGGGGTTAGAAACAAGGCGGCCGAGCAGTGCGGCCTGTAAGAGTCCGTCCCGCTACTCTCATAGTTTGCTACATGTTCACAAACAATATCTACGCTCGTGCCGAGAAAAACCCAAGTAGGAAATTATAGATTTTATAGGTCAAACATTTATTTTTATATACATTCACGAATCTAAAGCCTACAGAAAGTCGGCGATGGCTGCTATGCAGTCGCTTAGTGCCACATATAAATCATTGCGAAGACCAAGCGCCCCTCTCTTTCCCACCTCACGTCTGTCACTGCGTGGCTTTTAAAGGCGCTGACAACGATGCAGGTGTTCCAAAGAGGAGGCGTGGTGTGAGGGGGGGGGGGTGAATGCTTCAGACCTTCCCCTGCACCCACAATGCGGGCGTGTTGTGATATTGCATCGCGAGTAGAGATCTCGGTGGAGAATAATGCTCCCGTTTCAGCCGATGCCTCTTATTAAAACCCGCTGACGGATAAAACTGCTGAGCGGCGAGAGCTAACAGCCCCCCCCCCCACCCCCCAAACACGTGCATCCGCCACAATTTTTGCTGTGCCCTTCGAGCACTTTCATCGCCCACCGCACGCGAGTGGAAGAGGCGTCAAGATACAGTCATTATGAACATTTTGTGATCTGGATAGGTGGCACCCAAGGCAGCGGGGATTCGACTCGCCATCGAAAGGTCACCGGTTAACTGTCCTGACCGGGGACAGACTCAGCCAGGAATTCCGCCCGCTCGCATAAAATGAGAAATTGCTTTGTGGGGAGCCGACCGTGCTTGTCTGATGAGAGACAAAAATGCCCCCCACCCCCTGCCGAAATGTTAGAAATGCGGAAATGACACGAACAGAGAGGTACGATGCACCGTGCTCGCTTGAGCAGGGAGAGGCAGCGACTTCGACTTGGCGGTGTACAAATTGAGACGAGTGGAGTCCCCACCAGAACCTAATTCACCCCTTCTCCCGGCGGGGGGGTGCGGGCGAGCGAGCGAAGTGAAATAGCGCGAGGGTTTGACGAGAGGCCAGGGCGGGCCCCGACTTACTGCTCCGGCTGCCGCCGCCAGGGCAGCTGGGCCTCGCGGCCGGGGCTGTTCGTGGGCGCCGGCGTCGCCTGCGGCGGAGACGCGGCCCCGCGCGGGGGGAACTGAGCGACGTGCAGCGCCCGCCGGCCCGGACAGTGCCACCAGCAGCTGCTCTCCGCGCTGCAGCGGGGGGTTGGGAGGGGGGCGGCGCGGCGGGCGAAAGGGCGGGGGGGGGGGATGAGTGCGATGCGGGGGGGGAGACGAGGGAGCAAAGGGGGGGGGGGGGGACACAATGAGTTACTAAAGTGCCCCGTCTGCTGTTAGGTCAGCGCCCGCTTGGACACGGATAGCGCGACCAGCGCCCGCTTGGACACGGATAGCGCGACCAGCGCCCGCTTGGACACGGATAGCGCGACCAGCGCCCGCTTGGACACGGATAGCGCGACCAGCGCCCGCTTGGACACGGATAGCGCGACCAGCGCCCGCTTGGACACGGATAGCGCGACCAGCGGCCACTGCACTACATGGGGGGGGAGGGGGCGACCACAGGGGGCGACGGGGGATCGAGTGTGATGCGGGGGGGGGAAGACAAGACAGCAAAAAGGGGGGGGGGGACACGATACGTTACTAAGATGCTTCGTTCTACGCTGAAGTGGACAATGAAGACCCTATCACATGTTCAGACGGAGGCAATCGCGCCAAAAGCCCTCGCCCGAAATCTATAATTGAGAGCTCGCATCCGACCAAAGTGCATACCTGTCAACCCCTTATCAGTGCCCTACCTTATTACAGACCAATTCAGACCGTATTGGTCACCCCGTGCCCTTATACATCTCAACGTTCATCCTGCAAAGTCCCATCACAAGGGAGAAACACCAAAAAGTAGACAAAACAAATTTTTCTGTTGCTCGTATTAAAACGGCTGTACGCCGTACGGACCTGAACACTCAATTTCCCCGGACAAGAATACGGGTAAACCGTGATGGGTTGACCGGAACGATAGTGTACAAGTGTTAGACTAGTTAAGAGGACAACGGAATGAGATTACTTTTTGGCGTCGCAATATTCAATCGTGATAAATGCTAAGGCTCATCCTGTGGTAGCAAGCAGGATATGTCAGCCAGCACCACGCCTGGCCACCATTGTTGCTTTGCGTTTACACGCAACGCAGTGGGCACTCATTTTGGGCTGAGTCGACTTAAGGGAGGGGGTGGTGGTGGTGGGGGGGACGCCCAGGCCCGGCTTAACAAGAGCACAGATACCGAGGACACAGCGATGACGCGACTCGGCCAGCAGGGGCCAGCATTGCCCATGGATGTCGCTGTGCGGCTGAACCTGCACGACCCGTACCAGAGCGCAATGTTCCCCCGTGCATTGACGAGTCGCTGGGGCACACGCGCTAAACATTTGTCGTTCCTCCCTTAACTCACTGTTTTCCTCAATAGCGTGTCCCTCTACAGCGTCCTCCCCCGTCACCACCTCGCCAGCCCTCCCCCTTCCCCCATCACCAGCCCTTCCCCTCTCCAACACTCAAACATTCTCTCCATCAGCCAACACACGAATGTACCATTTATAATTGTTGTAAAGTGCATTGACAAAGCCCTACATATATATATACAATCCTAGATAAGATGCGATAAGCTGCCTCTGGCTGACTAATAATGCCATTATGTAATCAATGTATTTTGATGGCCAGCAAGCCGTGTATGGTCTTTTACTCGCTGCCCTGTTTTTTTTTTAAATATCACGCACCCAGAGACTCAACTCACGTCGGGCACGTAGCGTACCACCACCACCAGCCCCTCCTCCTCAGTGAGTAAAGAAAAAATATTGGGCAACATATTCCGTCACCACTGAGTCTGGCTGCAGCATGTCATACGCAAACACACCACAATCCCTTAACACAATGTTAGGTTAGTGCGCATTCTTGACACACATACACACGCACATAGTGACAAAGATACCCTCCCTCCTCCGTCTAGCCTCATAGGCGACTCTCCACGGGCCGATACGACAATGATTCACCGGGGGATTCACTTAAGGCCGAGGGATGCCCAAGACAGTCGTGCGTCACCGGCCAGGCATTGAAACTCCAATCTCATTTGGTTGTAATGCGATGTGCAAAGTCATTGTGCCCGATCGCCTGATATAAACAGGCACACCTCCTCCTCATTTCAACTTTCACGGATTGTGAAGTCAAGAATCGGCCTTCAGCCGAGAGGGCCCCCCCCCCCAGTGTAGGTGCTTTAGGCAAGTGCCTCGTAACGGTGGCTGGAGAGCAATAATGATATATTACTATCCGGGCCAGGTGTCCCTCTGCCTAGAGACTTTGGCTCGCAAATCAGAAGTTGCAAGTTCAAATCCTGGCCAAGGGGTCAATTTAGCCTCGAAATCATCATCACTGTCAGGGTCAATACAATTGGTGTTAATTTGTGGGATGTTAAAAGGAGTTGTTATATGGAGAGACTGGCCCTTACCAGAACAAGGTGGAATTTCCAGCCAATAGTTGAAGGCAACCAAAAAGTAAAATATTAACTTTTCTTTTTAGCAGGTAAGGCTCCACCGAGCTACATCGCTCTTTTTCAGAAGCCACCTGGCCACAAATAATAAAATAATAGCTCAACAAAGTGGCTTATCACGTGCACTGGACATTTATAGCTGCCAAGTTCTCTAAATCAATGTTGATAAAAAAATGCGGTGGGAAAAAACCGGAGGACTCGGAGAAATACCCACACGACCACTTGGAAGATAGAGAGAGAGACATGCAAACTCTAAATACACAGCAGCAGGCGTCAGGGTTGGGATCGAACCCACGGCCCTCCTCCATACCAGGCGAGCTAGTTAACATCTCACCACCGCGGTGCTGCACCATTGCATGCTTGCACAGAGCCGTGAAGCCGACGGCCAGAGTTGTAGTTCTCCACGCTGGAGCTCATTGCACACAGCTGCTTCAAACCCATTCTCACCGCGGCCCGTGGGCCACAAAGAGACGTCCGCACACGCGGTGGTGCGGCTGTCCCAAAAAGCTTACAAATGTGGTGATTGTGAAGAACCCCTCCCGTTGTAAATGAAAATGTCAAAACGTACATTAAGACCCAACCCTCGTCTTAAACTCACAAGGGTTGTTGAATGATGTAAATGAGAGACCAATCGGCGCCCTTGTGCAGACAATATTCACATCTGTTCTCATTTGTTAAGACTGGTGCAGATGCTGGGGGTGGTGTCTGTGGTGCACTCCAGGAACTCAGGTGGGAGTGGGCGGGGGGGGGGTATCACTGGACGAGCATCGCTGGGATTACGACTACGACCGAGTGAGCCACTAAAATTGCTCCGCGATCCCTCGGCACTGCAATTCCGGGTCAATTTTAACGATTCGCCCATCCCTCTTCACGAACTTGGGAGTTTCAAATACAGCTGCCTTCCTGCTCACCCCCCCCCCCCCCCCCGGCTGAGTCGAGGTGTCCCCCTGCTCCAAGACAGATTGCAGCAGCGACGGACTCCCGAAGAGGCAGTTCTCGCTCGGACCAGTCACGGAAATTCCACATTCTCTTGGCAAGGGCTAGCAGTATCCCCTCTTTCTCTCTCTACGAGTTGGCCGCTCATTTTAACCAACCCTGGAGGAACGGCAATGAGGCGAGTCAGCCCGTCCCCCCGGCACCAGCCGAGTGAAGCCCCTGGATGGGTGTCGGTGGAGTAAACCGAGCGACACCCGGCCGGATCGTCTCCCATGCACGCATCTCCTCCCTTCCTCGCGCTCTCACTCTCTCGCGGCGTCTCTCTGTTGTCAGAGACACGAAATCCCACGGTGGAGGAGGAGGAGGGAGTGCGGATGAAACCTGAGCGGGCGGTGGGTCCGGCGTGTGGGTGCGGGGGCAGGGTGGGGTGGGTGGGTGGATGGGGGGGGTGAAGCTCATGCATTCCAGCTGTGTGCCCATCCGGCACCGCAACATGCCTTCATAATCCACACGCCCAAGCACCCCGCGACCCCCTCCCCACCCGCAAACGCCACCGCCAACAGGTCGGACTCCTTTTTTTCTTTTTGTTTAATGGACCATTGTTTTGTGTGCGTGCGTGTGCATGTGTACATGTGTGTGTGTACATGTGTGTGTGTACATGCGTGTGTGTACCTGTGTGTGTACATGCGTGTGTGTACCTGTGTGTGTACCTGTGTGTGCCTGTGTGTGCGCGTGCTTGCGTGTACGTGAGTGTGCGTGAGTGAGTGTGTGAGTGTGCGTGAATGAGTGTGTGAGTGTGCGTGAGTGTGCATGAGTGTGTGTGTGTGAGCGTGAGTGAGCGTGCGTGAGTGAGTGAGCATGCGTGTGTGAGCGTGAGTGAGCATGCGTGTGTGAGCGTGCGTGTGCGCTGGGTGCAGAAGGGACGGAAGACAAATGGCGCAGCGGGAGAAGCTGCTCGCCACCCGGAGGGGTTCGATACCAAAGACTAAAAACGACGTTTTATTTGACCAGGCAAGGCCCCCTGAGCTATTATATCGAGCGCTCCTCTTCAGAAGCGACCTGGCCACAAAACGATCGCGCCAGAAACCTCCGATTAGCAAGGTTGGCTACGTACGGTGCGAAAGAAGTTCAACGTAAATGCAGCTCAACGAAAGTGGCTCATAACGAGGACATTTACAGCAGCCAAATGCTCTAAACTCACGTCGATTGAAAATGGAGGGGGGGGGGGGGGCCGGAGGACCCTGGAGAACAATCCACGTGACACCTGGGAGAGAGACACGCAAACTCCGAATATACAGCAGGCGTCAGGGGTTGGGATCGAACCCACGACCGCCTGCGTACCAGGCTAGGGAGTTCAACATCTCATAGCCACCGCGGTGCCCCGATAGCAGACTCCGTTGCGGTGGTCGATTTACCCGGTGAGTTAATGCACGCCGTTTAATCTTGGATGGGTGGTGGTGGTGGTGCGATTAGAACGTTCCCCTCGCAATCTGAAGGTTGCGCCTTCAAATCCCCGGTCAGGGGTCAACCCGAGCAATAATGTGGGGTCGATAGAAACAAGTACCACTTTGTGAGACGTCGATAAGTGGTTGGCTGCCCTGTGGATAAACTGGTACCTGCCATGGGAATGTGGAATTTACACCATTGCCTCCTCGCAGCCACCCAATGGAGATGAGGAGCACTGCCCTCCCTACGATCGCATGCGTGAGAAAGGAGACGCTCGGATATCGCTAACCAAAAGTGCGCCGTCTGTGGTAAAGTGAACTTGATGAAGAAAGACGTTGCCAACGTGCTGTAATGATTCTCAAGAGTTGACCATTGTGAGCCAAATTGCGCTGGCTCCAACCTGTGCAGCAGCAGCAATCCCCGTGATAACTAAAGGCTTGCCACTTCTCGCTCGCAAGTGATCAATTTGAATCTTTAAAAGGCAATCACGCGAGACAGAGTCACGTGCATTAGCAGTTATTAACTCGGCACCGTTGGGAAGATGCACTGGAAATGAATGCATTTGAAATTTCGTGGTAATTGCATTTTCTGGAGTTTTCATGAATATTAAAGTTATTGCCGTCCTGTGTTCTAAACGGTATTCACAAAGTGCGTGCTTGTGCAGGCGGTCAAAAAGGAACAGAAAATATTCCACGATACAAACCGACAAGCCAAGCAGTGCTTTTACAGTTAGCGAGCGCCTGTTAAGGCTGGCACAGCATGGTACAGATTCAACAACCTCCATCGCTCATGCCCTGGATACTCAATTTCAGGCAGGTCAACTAACCTAGCCACCCCTTCCCCCACCACATACACAGCGGGCGACGTGACGCGACCGCGGAGCTCGCGCCAGGCTAGGTGCACGGAGACCACGTGTGGAGCGACGTAAAGCCAACGACAGGCCGGAGTGACTTGCGCACACGCCACCCCACACTCCCGTCCCGTGTCCACCTCGCACGCACGACGCTCCGTGCCACGCTGCGAGCCCGCGACGGCTCCCTCACATGGACGCCGCCACCGCCTTCCCCCCCCCCCCAACTCTGCCTGCAAAAAGAATTAGCCTAGCAAAATCTGCTACAGGCCGCCCGCCAAAGCGCCGTGCGCGCACCATTGCGGTAATGCGATTACGTGCAAAATCACGTTCCGGCTGCCCAGAGTCTCATTTAACTCGATGCAAAAAATAACCCGTGTAATACGAAAATAAAGAGCCGCCCTGTGGGGTTAACTCTATTCACAGTGACGTAGGCTTCAAACCAAAGTTTGGTTAGCCTCCTTTGATTCCCAATCCTTAAAACGACTGCCATCCTTGACCAGAGCAGAATTCCACACCAGTACACCTCTTATCCTGCGGCAGTCAAAAGTTTGAATCGTAGCGAGTTGGAATCCCACAGCCAGTCTGAATTCTCGTCTAAAACTATGAAAGATGTCAACGGTTTCATTTTACCAGGTAAGGCCCACTGAGCTATAAATCTTTTTTTCAGATGCGACCTGGCCACAAATGATAGCTCAACGAAGTGGCTTATCACGTGGAAAGTTAAAGCAGCCAAATACTCTGTATGCATGTTGCTAAATGCAAACTTCAAATATACAGGCGTCAAGGTCGGGATTGAACCCACGACCCCCTGCATGTCAGGCGAGGTAGTCAGCCGGCACCCCAAGCTCGTCTGCATCCCCCAAGTCGGAGTAAGAATCCCGCATGAGCATTCCTTTCCCATGCCACCACAGCGTATGCTGTAAAAAAAACTTGGCATGGGTCCCACATCCCCAAGGCAGAGGCGGGTCTAAGCACGGGGCCAAACTCCACCTCACAGCAATAGGGCCCATTTCGTCATCAGTCATCCGTCTGCTCCTAGACCTCTTGGTTTAAGCGGAAGAAGAAAAAAGACTCGCACTCGCGTGTAAACACCGACGGCAAGGAAACGCAAAAAAAATATGTTGTGCGACCACTCATTCGTGTGTCCATTTGCTTATTCACTCACTCGGTGACACGGGCGCGCGCACACTCACCCCGTACGCGCAAGCGGATTGCACAATTAGTGCCGAGCACTCGGGAGACACGAGGGCAATTGTGAATGTGTCATATTTGGGATGGGCTTTTTATAACCTCATCCTCCCATGGTGGTGTCCCTGGCACAATTAGTTAGTGATTACCGCACGCACGGCCAAGCGTGTGTGCGTGTGTGCGCGGCTGGTTGTTGGGATGGGACGAGCTCATGCAAAAAGCAACTAATACGCAGAGAGGGAATATAACACTAGGGACTTACTCATGTATAGTATAGTATTATATATAAGCTAGCACACAAAGATAACATATATCCAGACATTAAGACATATACAAATACGCACAAACACATGTGTACAAATATGCAATACCAGACTAAAGATGAACTCTGAAGCGACACAGTACAAATGTATATGACACAATGTAAACATAGATTCCGTACAAATATAAATCATCTCCCTAACAAAAACAAACACACAGACATTGCACTCTACATACACTTAAACCTTACTATTCATATTGATGCACATCATTTGATACACAATCATGCACGATACAAAACCACTCCTGTAGAAGCACATTTAGATCGATGTTGCTCTATCCATAACGTGGTTAGTATACGCACGCACAACCACTATTTAACACACAGATACACATTAACACACCTAGTACACATTAACACACGCACACACTAAAACGCACTTATACACACACACAAACCACCCATACACACACCATCTTGGTAGGGCGCCACGGTGGCGAGATGTTAACTACCTCGCCTGGTATACAGGGGGTCGTGGGTTCAATCAAGACTGTGACGCCTGCCGTATATTTGGAGTTTGCATGCCTCTCTCTCCCTGTGCGTGCGTGGATTTTTCTCCGGGTCCTTCGGTTTTTCCCTCCAGATTTAGAATCAACATGCGATGAGAGTATTTGGCTGTTGTGAATTTCCATGTGATAAGCCTACTTCGTTGAGCTATCATTTATGAAGACCAGGTCGCCTTCTGAAAAAGAGCTATTTTGCTCAGTGGCTATATGGTTTAAATAAAAAAATTATACACTCACCTCCGAGTCATTAACACGCACACCCACACTCACACCCACACGTACGCAGGTGTGGCTGGCTGAGCCAGCCAGCCAGCGTGGCACGTAACGCACAGTTTACACTAAACAGACTGACGTGTTTTCTTTTCCACTGGGAGTCATCAGCAAGCCGCAATTCCTGCACCGATGCGGGGGCCGGCCCCCATAATGTTGGTGCGCCCCCCGACGACGCGTGTGTGTGTGTGTACACTGCACACAGAGGAGGCGAAAGACTGCTAACTTCATAGCGAGAAGAGTGGCGGTAGATTGGTAGCGTTCTACACTAAAACTTAACTTTTTTATTTTACCAGGTATGGCCCACTGAGCTATCGTAGCTCTTTTGCAGAAGCGACCTGGTCACAAGCGATAGCTCCTGCACCTCCGATGAGCACGGTCGGCTACGTACGGCGCGAAAGAAGTTCAACAAACATACGTGCATTGCCGTCCTTACGAGAAGGCCGCGAATCCTCGGGGTAGGCCTTGCAAAAGAGTAAATAAATCTCAATGGGCTCGCACCCATTCAAAGGACAAGACACACACACACCCATACAAGTGCACATAAACAGGCGGAGGTGATACATATGCAAATCACAAAGGATATGCGGACAGGTGAACACACAAACAGTGGAGGCACACGCACACAGGGTCAGGAAGTTACGCACGGCTTCTATTCCAGCGAGTAAGAGCTCAAAGGGAATAACACTCTTCGAAAGGGACGGTATCGAAAGTATACACGCAATATTTAAACGTGAGAAAAATAGAACGTGAAATGTTCGTCATTATTAAACACCTAAACGAGTGTAAACTTACTGTGGGGGCAAGTGCTGTTAATGAGCACCAATTGCTTGCCTGAGTCTCTCCCAGTGTTTATGTTCACATACCGCACGAGGGACTAAAGTTTTTTAAAGTTGCAGTCAACCCAAGTGAGGCCCAGGTGGAAGTTGTGATACCGCGTGCCCACTGATGTTCACGGCTGTTAATCAAAGCCAGCTAGAGCGTGCACTCTGCGTGAACAAATGCACCACGCATGCACCTCTGTGTGTGTGTGTGCACACAGATAACACGTGCAACCGCTCACATTCACAACCACATGCACACGCAGGGCAAAAGCACACGTGCACCAACACACACTCGGCCACTGCGCTACGAACCTGAGGGCACGAGAATTATGTGGGCAAGCGACTTATGATCCAGTCCAGGGACTCCCCCAAGTCAACTCGGCCTTAAACGGGTACTCGGTGCGGCCCGTGAACATCAGCGCTTGTGAGGCAAAGGGCAGCCGCACCACCTGATCGTGCGCCGTACCGGCCTTCAGAGTTGCTCACACGCCACACATGGAATTAAACACACAGCTCATACGTTGCGGGTCTCGTCAAGGAGCACAAGCCATCACGCAAACTCCGGTCATCCTCGCGGCGGCTTTTGGCTAGCCATCGAACAAAGACGGTGACTGCATCGCACGCACTTTCAGATGCGCTTCTGCGGCCGTCTGGAACGCTTTTCCTTCCGATGTCAGGAAGCCACTGGGAGCTTGTGCACTTTTAAATCATCTCGATTGAAAACTCATTTCTTTATAACTCATTTTTGTGTTTAGTTTGCCGTCCTCCCCCCACACCTCTCATTAGCACGGCTGACTACGTACAGTACGAAAGAAGATCAACATACAGCCTGCACAGACTGTTGGGGCAAATGCTGTAAGCGAGTAGCACCTATGAAGGCCGGCACGGCACACGAGGGGGTTGGTGGGCAACACCACTTCCGGCCGCCTTTGTCTCCCCAGTGGCGATGTTTACTACACACCGCACCAGGTACTCAACCGAGGCTGCGAGTCGACCTCGCGGAGGGCCCATGACCGGTTCAGATAATGAATCGTCGTCGGTGTCGGCCGTGAGCGGGAATCGAACTCGGGGGTTCGCCGGGTCCGTGGCGCGGCGCGCTAACCGCCACCGCACTACCGCTCCCCACACAACACACAAACCCTGACAAACACGCCGCACTGCTGGGACCCTGACGAAGTGGGGGGGGGGGGGGGGGCAGCCGTGGTTTTGTGTTGGGGTTTTTGAGTTGCGGGGGTTCTCACGGCGACTCGTGGCGCGCCGCGTGGGGCATGGCTCCAGGTGGCAGAGCAAACGTGGACACACACACAGAGGCTTCTTTGGTTGGGGGGGTGGTGGTGCGGGTTAGAGTGAGGGTTAGGGGGCGGAACACTACGTGGGGGTGGTTTATGTGGGTCGCATTCACTGCGGTTGGACTTTAGCCGCCGTGTTAAAGGCTTTGTGACGTCACACGCGCACACACACACACACAGAGAACACTCATAAGTAGCAAGCCTGACGTGTCACTCAAACATGCAACAAAGATAGCGAGTACACGCTTAGGCAACACACATGCTTGTAAAGTGCTCGTGTACCTTGGCTTGGGATGACACGCGTGTCACACGCACATACGTGCGGACCGACATGCACAGCACATTCTCATTACGGGCAGCCAATCGCTGCAACACGCACACACACACAGCCCTTTCAAATCACACAGTAAACACACAGACAATAAAACACATATACAGTGACATACAGCCCACATACCTATTATATACGCCAACAATACACGCATACAGTGGTACACACAGGCAGCTAAGATGCATACACATAGCCCATTCAAATCACACAGTATATACACACACGCAGTAATATACACACAAGCTGTCCACTGCAATCACATAGATAACACAACCAATGTGACTCACAGACACAGGCTACACACGTACGATAAACATAACCGCTCATTGACAACACACACACGCGTAAATATACGGGGCCACCCACACGAAACCTACACCACACGGACTGTGTGACACATGCAGTCTGTTCACATGTAGCCTACGACACATACATGTATCACGTGTGGGCGAGTGTGGTCGTTAAAATGAGTATGAAGACTCGTATAGCAAAAGGGCAACTATCTGCACAGGCGCATTGACACACCAACTACACACAACATCGACTGCATTATTACATCATCATCATCGTCGGCCATGGTCAATCCACTGCTGGATGAACGCCTCCCAAAACTGCCTCCATCTCACGCAGACACCAGAAGTAGACAGATCACACCACACCACACAAGGCACCCACCAGTCCGCACTTCGGATCATCCTGTAGCACCACAGACACACACTTAGTATACACACGTGGGGTACACGCACGTTGACAAGCAAGACGCACGATGAGTTTACACACACACAGCCACAGAACCTGCACGCAGCCAGGGCATGACACACACACAGCGACAAGATAAATACAGCACGGACGCATTCATACATCGCCTACACGCACCCCATTGCATTCGCAGTTCAAAACCAGAAAATACACACACAGACCACCAGCCCCCCGACACACACACACACACACAGGTAGACACACACACACAGGTACACACACACACACAGACCACCAGCCCCCCGACACACACACACACACACAGGTACACACACACAGGTACACACACAGACGGGCACACACACACACACAGGTACACACACAGACGGGCACACACACATACGGGCACACACACACACAGGTACACACACACACACAGACGGGCACACACACACACACAGGTACACACACACACACAGACGGGCACACACACACACAGGTACACACACACAGACGGGCACACACACACACAGGTACACACACACAGACGGGCACACACACACACAGGTACACACACACACAGGTACACACACACAGGGCAATGCACGACGATCAAAGAACCGCCGGTTCGCCACGGCGCGTGTGCCAGGCTAGGTGCACGTGAATAATGCACGACACGCCTATAAGCGCTGCTCGTGACAATACTGTACAGGATCATGTGCAGGCACTCGCACACTCACCGTGCAGGTGCATGCGTGCACGTACTGCGTAAGTTCATGGCAATACACGGTTACGGACACTATAGACACACAACAACAACAAAGATCCCCCGCATAGCCTCCAAGTAGCCTACTGCTGGGGCAAGTGCTGTTAGCGAGCACCTCTGTGGCGATGTTACTACACACCGCACCCGCAGCGCAGCAGTGAGCTGCAACGAGTCTGAGCAAGGGAGCCGGGGGCACGACTATGCTGCAGGCAATAGCCCTCACTCACTCGCCTTGCACTCACCACACTCACCTACCACACAGCCCTCACTCACTCGCCTTGCACTCACCTACAACACAGCCCTCACTCACTCGCCTTGCACTCACCTACAACACAGCCCTCACTCACTCGCCTTGCACTCACCCGCCTTGCACTCCCCACACTCACCTACACTCACCTACCACACAGCCCTCACTCACTCGCCACTCACCCGCCCTGCACTCACCCACACTCACCTACCACACACCACTCACTCACCACTCACCCACACTCACCTAGCACACAGCCCTCACTCACTCGCCTTGCACTCACCCGCCTTGCACTCACCCACACTCACCTACCACACACCACTCACCCACACTCACTCACACTCACCTACCACACAGCCCTCACTCACTCGCCACTCACCCGCCTTGCACTCACCCACACTCACCTACCACACACCACTCACTCACACTCACTTACACTCACCTACCACACAGCCCTCACTCACTCGCCACTCGCCCGCCTTGCACTCACCCACACTCACCTACCACACACCACTCACTCCCCACTCACTCACACTCACCTACCACACAGCCCTCACTCACTCGCCACTCACCCGCCTTGCACTCACCCACACTCACCTACCACACACCACTCACTCACCCGCCTTGCACTCACCCACACTCACCTACCACACACCACTCACTCACCCGCCTTGCACTCACCCACACTCACCTACCACTCACCACTCACCTACCACACAGCCCTCACTCACACTCCCCACCCGCCCTGCACTCACACACACACCCACCCGCCTTGCACTCCCCACTCACACCCCACTCACCTACCACACACCACTCACTCACACTCACCCACCCTGCGCCCAACTCACTCACACTCACCTACCACTCACCTCTCACTCACACTCACCTACCCACCTTGCACACACCACTCACTCACCTACCCGCCCTATACACACCACTCACTCACACTCACCACCACCTAGCCCAACACCACTCACACTCACCACCACCTAGCCCAACACCACTCACCAGCACTTAGCCGCCTCGCCCACACCACTCACCACCTACCACCCTAGCCTACACCACGCTCTCCACCTACCTACCAGTGTGTGTGGTGTATGTGGGGCAGTGTGTTTTGTGTATCGTGCTTGCATCTTTTTTGTATTGCGGCGCAGTGGTTTTATTATACAGCGTGAGTATCGTGTACATACTGTACTGTGTGTGGTTTATTGTGTGTGTTGTGTATTTGTATGGTGCATGTAGCGTTGTGTGTTTCTACACAGTGTGTGTGAGATTGTGCGCGTGTGTAGAGCACTTTATATATCCATTGTAGCGTGTGTGTAATGTTTGTGTGTGTAGTTTGCAGTGTGCGTGGGTGGTTATAGCGACTTCACCGCAGCCCAGCACACACACACACTGCTGTGGATGCATCAAGCCGCTGGCTTTCTTGGTAAAAAGGAGTCTAACACACATCCATCTAATACATCTCTCAATGTTAATCACCGCGTCCCAAATGTATCTTACATATCGTTACGAATATACTGTACATGTATCTCACAGTCGTGACGTACGTGCAGAAATACTACATGTGTGTGTGTATATACACATGGGTTCAAGGTACAAATCAAAACACAAACCCACCCTCCTATAGACTTGTCAAACCCATTTCTGTCTGGGGTTGAAGCAAGCCGCGCATTTCCCGTCTAGCCCAGGGCCTCTTATAAACAGCGTGGTAGGTTTAGTTCTTTCTACAGCATTCTCACAAAACACATCTCATTGTCATTATCTAGGGGTGTAATGCGGCCACAGCGGCGCTGAACCCGGTGCCCGTGTACATGGGCCCCAAGCAATCTGTGGCAGATGCCGCAGAATGGCAACACCCCCCCCCCCGTGAGCATTAGTGGCGCATCAGTCCGCATCATTGACAAACAGCGTTAGGTGGGGGCCCGGCCACCACCGTTCTACATCTCACCACGCTTCACGACACCACCACCACCAACAACAACAATGGCAACAGCTGTTAGTTGCAAGACGCACAGCGGACGACGACGATCACCGACAGCCGTGAGCGAATCGGCGTCGTTTTAATGACTACGCTGTTGGCCACCGAGATGATCAGACACGTTGTAGAACACACACACAGACACACACAGTCACAGACACACACAACACAGGCAGACACACACTGAACACAGGCAGACACACACAGACACACACAGAACAGAGGCAGACAGACACACATACACACATACACACACTGAACACAGGCACACAGACACACACACAGTGACACACAGACACACACTGACACACACTGAACACAGGCACACACAGTGACACACAGACACACACTGAACACAGGCACACACACACACAGACACACAGTGACACACACAGACACACACAGTGACACACTGACACACACACAGTGACACACTGACACACACACACTGACACACACACACTGACAGACACACACAGACAGACACACACAGTGACACACACACACAGACAGACACACAGTGACACACACACACTGACACACACACACTGACAGACACACAGTGACACACACACAGACACAGGCAGACATTGCACTATCACACCGGTTACAAATCAGCGACTGCGTGCATGCTGCATCCTTGATCTCGCCCTCCCCCAATCTGTATGTCATCCACGTAAGCATTTGGATCACACATGCACCACCACCACCACCACACACGCTATTCTTCTCCTAGTACTACAGTAAGCATTATTATATAACACACCACACCATTATGTCACGTTCCATACGGCAATGTTTGTCTTTGCACCCATTTGTATGGCGCGGTCTGTCGTAGCGAACGGCCGAGCACAAAACAGCCGTGCAAATATACAGTGCGTGGCGGTGGTGGTGGTGCAGACGAGTCCATTATGGACCACGCACACTTCGCATTGTATATACTATTATACTGTGTGCATTACATGCAATGCACACATACACAACACAACACGCACTCAACTCAGCCGTGAATGTGGAGGCGTATAGTACAGCACAGCCCTGTCAAAACGTGCTGAACACGGGCATGCATCGGTCACAGCTAATACGCATTCAGCCCTTGCAGCAGTTAGCAGCAGCACGTACACACAGAGACGGAGGGCGCAGAGAAACACACACGCAGCAGCAGCAGCAGCCATCCCATTAGAATCCCTTTACAAGTGAACAGGTCAGTCCGACTAAAGCGTGGTCACACCACCGTCTGTCTGCTGGTTCTCACCTATTCTCGACGCAAAACATGGATGGGATTAATCCGGGAGAAAGGCAATATTGCTGATGCCGATATCGTTGCTCGCGCTGACGATGTTCGTGGTGATGATGATGATGGTGATGATAATATCCCGGGCGATTCGCGCGTTCACACACCATCCGCTCCGATCGCTCGCCCGGGGGAGCCTCTCGTATAGTGCCGCGAAGCCGCGCGCCGCCCTTTATATAGCGGAGCCGGAGTCGGTGGCGGTGGGGGGCGTGGGGGGCGGTGCAGTCGCGCGAAACCACGCCCACCGCCATCACGCTCCCCTCCAATCAGAACGGGGGGGGAAGGGGGCGGACCGCCCACTTCGTGTTAACGCCCCGCCCCGCACACGCGGCGGGGCGGGAGGGCGGAGGGGTTGGCGCGTTCCGCCGTGAGCCGCCGCCGCCGCCTTCGTGCGCAGTGATACACGCGCGGCGTGATACACGTGCGGTGTGATGCACAAGCAGTAATACACGTGCAGTGATACACCACGCGCGGTGATACACGTGCGGTGTGATGCACCACGTGCAGTGTGATGCACACGCGCAGTGATACACGTGCAGTGTGATACACCACGCGCAGTAATACACGTGCAGTGTGATGCACACGCGCAGTGATACACGTGCAGTGTGCTACACACGCGCAGTAATACACGTGCAGTGTGATGCACACGCGCAGTGATACACGTGCAGTGTGATGCACAAGCAGTAATACACGTGCAATGTGATGCACAAGCAGTAATACACGTGCAATGTGATGCACACACGCAGTGATACACGTGCGGCGTGATACACGCGGCGTTATACAAGCGCAGTGATACAAGCGCAGCGATACACCACACGCAGTGATACACGCGCGGTGTGATACACGTGCGGTGTGATGTCGCGGGGCTGCGCTCAGGCTCCATCCGCACGCTGCTACTTGCTGCTGCGTGCAGTGTATGTGTGCAGTGTGTGTGGTGTGGTGTGTGTGTGCAGTGTGTGTGTGGTGTGTGTGTGGTGTGTGTGTGTGGTGTGTGTGTGTGCAGTGTGTGTGTGCAGTGTGTGTGGTGTGTGTGTGGTGTGTGTGTGTGCAGTGTGTGTGTGCAGTGTGTGTGTGGTGTGTGTGCAGTGTGTGTGGTGTGTGTGGTGTGTGTGTGGTGTGTTTGCAGTGTGTGTGTGCAGTGTGTGCAGTGTGTGTGTGGTGTGTGTGTGCAGTGTGTGTGTGGTGTGTGTGCAGTGTGTGTGTGGTGTGTTTGCAGTGTGTGTGTGCAGTGTGTGCAGTGTGTGTGTGCAGTGTGTGTGTGTGGTGTGTGTGTGTGCAGTGTGCGTGTGGTGTGTGTGTGGTGTGTCTGTTATATGTGTGTGGTGTGTCTGTTATATGTGTGTGGTGCGTGTTGTCTTTGTGGTGTGTCTCTGTTGTGTATATCTTTTGCACCTTGTGCAATAGTAAATCACAGCAATGAGTTCTCTGTAATTACTCCACCGCTGCACAACGGAGTTGCTATGGAGAGAGACGGGACGCATTCCCCAAAAACGCTCGACAGAAAGTGTGGATACGTTTCATACCGAATGGCTTTGAGTGTGAGCCCGAGGACTTGCATAGGGGCAGGGGAGTGGACAGGACGGGTGGCTGGTGGAGTGGAATGGGGGGTTTCAGACGAGATCGACAGGGCAGGAAAATGATCGATCGACCTCCCAACTGAGAGGAGATTGACTGGAGGGCTATGGCAACTGGTTTGTTCGAGCGCAGAGGATGTGCGGAGGCGAGTTAAGAGGAGGGTTTCGTTTGGCTAGACGATTTACCTCCTCGCGTTAGCTGCAGGTTAGTTGGTGGCGAGGCGTTAACTACCTCGCCTGGTGTGCAGGAGGTCGTGGGTTGGATCCCGACCCTGACGCCTGCTGCTGCTGTATATTTGGAGTTTGCGGTGTGTCTCTCTCCCCGAGGTCGCGTGGATGTTTCTCCGGGTCCTCCCGGTTTTCCCACTGCATTTAGAATCATCACGCGTTTAGAGTATTTGGCTGCTGCAAAACAATTAACACGTGATAAGCCACTTCGTTGAGCTATTATTTGTGGCCAGGTAGCTTCTTAAAAAGAGCTACATCGCTCACTGGGCCTTACCTGGTAAAATTTGAAAAAAAATTTCATTGCCCCAGTATAGGTTCTAATATTACTCACCACTGATGGTATCCGTGGTTGGGAGTGCAACTTAGTTGAACGAGTTCAAAGTGAGGTTACACTACTTTAAAACATCTAATGTAGTTAGTGACCAGAGGCTGATTAATTTTCAAAAGTAAACCAATACCGTTGATAATTGGTTCTTTACCCTTCTATCTGGCAACAAAACTGACACCTTTTGCAAGGAGTCATGTTTGCATAGACCGCAATACTTGCAGTCATAATAGAAACAAAAGAACATAACTCTGATAATGTGCACTGTCCTTGAAGTTGATTGGTCCGCACCCGAGACAGCTTTCCTTCGAGCCTAGTCTCATATGGGTTGGACCAGATGACGCCAAAAGGCGCACAACTCAAGGACAATGCACCATCACAGTATGAGAGCTCGGGGCAAGCATCTACACTATGGGGACCTCATTTGCCAGTAAAAATATGATAATTGGTTCTTTACCCTTCTATCTGGCAACAAAACTGACACCTTTTTGCAAGGAGTCATGTTTGCATAGACCGCAATACCTGCAGTCATAATACAAACAAAATAACATAACTCTGATAATGTGCACTGTCCTTGAAGTTGATTGGTCCACACCCGAGACAGCTTTCCTTCGAGCCTAGTCTCATATGGGTTGGACCAGATGACGCCAAAAGGCGCACAACTCAAGGACAATGCACCATCACAGTATGAGAGCTCGGGGCAAGCATCTACACTATGGGGACCTCATTTGCCAGTAAAAATATGATAATTGGTTCTTTACCCTTCTATCTGGCAACAAAACTGACACCTTTTTGCAAGGAGTCATGTTTGCATAGACCGCAATACCTGCAGTCATAATACAAACAAAAGAACATAACTCTGATAATGTGCACTGTCCTTGAAGTTGATTGGTCCACACCCGAGACAGCTTTCCTTCGAGCCTAGTCTCATATGGGTTGGACCAGATGACGCCAAAAGGCGCACAACTCAAGGACAATGCACTATCACAGTATGAGAGCTCGGGGCAAGCATCTACACTATGGGGACCTCATTTGCCAGTAAAAATATGATAATTGGTTCTTTACCCTTCTATCTGGCAACAAAACTGACACCTTTTTGCAAGGAGTCATGTTTGCATAGACCGCAATACCTGCAGTCATAATACGAACAAAAGAACATAACTCTGATAATGTGCACTGTCCTTGAAGTTGATTGGTCCACACCCGAGACAGCTTTCCTTCGAGCCTAGTCTCATATGGGTTGGACCAGATGACGCCAAAAGGCGCACAACTCAAGGACAATGCACCATCACAGTATGAGAGCTCGGGGCAAGCATTTACACTATGGGGACCTCATTTGCCAGTAAAAATATGATAATTGGTTCTTTACCCTTCTATCTGGCAACAAAACTGACACCTTTTTGCAAGGAGTCATGTTTGCATAGACCGCAATACCTGCAGTCATAATACAAACAAAAGAACATAACTCTGATAATGTGCACTGTCCTTGAAGTTGATTGGTCCACACCCGAGACAGCTTTCCTTCGAGCCTAGTCTCATATGGGTTGGACCAGATGACGCCAAAAGGCGCACAAGTCAAGGACAATGCACCATCACAGTATGAGAGCTCGGGGCAAGCATCTACACTATGGGGACCTCATTTGCCAGTAAAAATATGATAATTGGTTCTTTACCCTTCTATCTGGCAACAAAACTGACACCTTTTTGCAAGGAGTCATGTTTGCATAGACCACAATACCTGCAGTCATAATACAAACAAAAGAACATAACTCTGATAATGTGCACTGTCCTTGAAGTTGATTGGTCCACACCCGAGACAGCTTTCCTTCGAGCCTAGTCTCATATGGGTTGGACCAGATGACGCCAAAAGGCGCACAACTCAAGGACAATGCACCATCACAGTATGAGAGCTCGGGGCAAGCATCTACACTATGGGGACCTCATTTGCCAGTAAAAATATGATAATTGGTTCTTTACCCTTCTATCTGGCAACAAAACTGACACCTTTTTGCAAGGAGTCATGTTTGCATAGACCGCAATACCTGCAGTCATAATACAAACAAAAGAATATAACTCTGATAATGTGCACTGTCCTTGAAGTTGATTGGTCCACACCCGAGACAGCTTTCCTTCGAGCCTAGTCTCATATGGGTTGGACCAGATGACGCCAAAAGGCGCACAACTCAAGGACAATGCACCATCACAGTATGAGAGCTCGGGGCAAGCATCTACACTATGGGGACCTCATTTGCCAGTAAAAATATGATAATTGGTTCTTTACCCTTCTATCTGGCAACAAAACTGACACCTTTTTGCAAGGAGTCATGTTTGCATAGACCGCAATACTTGCAGTCATAATACAAACAAAAGAACATAACTCTGATAATGTGCACTGTCCTTGAAGTTGATTGGTCCGCACCCGAGACAGCTTTCCTTCGAGCCTAGTCTCATATGGGTTGGACCAGATGACGCCAAAAGGCGCACAACTCAAGGACAATGCACCATCACAGTATGAGAGCTCGGGGCAAGCATCTACACTATGGGGACCTCATTTGCCAGTAAAAATATGATAATTGGTTCTTTACCCTTCTATCTGGCAACAAAACTGACACCTTTTTGCAAGGAGTCATGTTTGCATAGACCGCAATACCTGCAGTCATAATACAAACAAAATAACATAACTCTGATAATGTGCACTGTCCTTGAAGTTGATTGGTCCACACCCGAGACAGCTTTCCTTCGAGCCTAGTCTCATATGGGTTGGACCAGATGACGCCAAAAGGCGCACAACTCAAGGACAATGCACCATCACAGTATGAGAGCTCGGGGCAAGCATCTACACTATGGGGACCTCATTTGCCAGTAAAAATATGATAATTGGTTCTTTACCCTTCTATCTGGCAACAAAACTGACACCTTTTTGCAAGGAGTCATGTTTGCATAGACCGCAATACCTGCAGTCATAATACAAACAAAAGAACATAACTCTGATAATGTGCACTGTCCTTGAAGTTGATTGGTCCACACCCGAGACAGCTTTCCTTCGAGCCTAGTCTCATATGGGTTGGACCAGATGACGCCAAAAGGCGCACAACTCAAGGACAATGCACTATCACAGTATGAGAGCTCGGGGCAAGCATCTACACTATGGGGACCTCATTTGCCAGTAAAAATATGATAATTGGTTCTTTACCCTTCTATCTGGCAACAAAACTGACACCTTTTTGCAAGGAGTCATGTTTGCATAGACCGCAATACCTGCAGTCATAATACGAACAAAAGAACATAACTCTGATAATGTGCACTGTCCTTGAAGTTGATTGGTCCACACCCGAGACAGCTTTCCTTCGAGCCTAGTCTCATATGGGTTGGACCAGATGACGCCAAAAGGCGCACAACTCAAGGACAATGCACCATCACAGTATGAGAGCTCGGGGCAAGCATTTACACTATGGGGACCTCATTTGCCAGTAAAAATATGATAATTGGTTCTTTACCCTTCTATCTGGCAACAAAACTGACACCTTTTTGCAAGGAGTCATGTTTGCATAGACCGCAATACCTGCAGTCATAATACAAACAAAAGAACATAACTCTGATAATGTGCACTGTCCTTGAAGTTGATTGGTCCACACCCGAGACAGCTTTCCTTCGAGCCTAGTCTCATATGGGTTGGACCAGATGACGCCAAAAGGCGCACAAGTCAAGGACAATGCACCATCACAGTATGAGAGCTCGGGGCAAGCATCTACACTATGGGGACCTCATTTGCCAGTAAAAATATGATAATTGGTTCTTTACCCTTCTATCTGGCAACAAAACTGACACCTTTTTGCAAGGAGTCATGTTTGCATAGACCACAATACCTGCAGTCATAATACAAACAAAAGAACATAACTCTGATAATGTGCACTGTCCTTGAAGTTGATTGGTCCACACCCGAGACAGCTTTCCTTCGAGCCTAGTCTCATATGGGTTGGACCAGATGACGCCAAAAGGCGCACAACTCAAGGACAATGCACCATCACAGTATGAGAGCTCGGGGCAAGCATCTACACTATGGGGACCTCATTTGCCAGTAAAAATATGATAATTGGTTCTTTACCCTTCTATCTGGCAACAAAACTGACACCTTTTTGCAAGGAGTCATGTTTGCATAGACCGCAATACCTGCAGTCATAATACAAACAAAAGAATATAACTCTGATAATGTGCACTGTCCTTGAAGTTGATTGGTCCACACCCGAGACAGCTTTCCTTCGAGCCTAGTCTCATATGGGTTGGACCAGATGACGCCAAAAGGCGCACAACTCAAGGACAATGCACCATCACAGTATGAGAGCTCGGGGCAAGCATCTACACTATGGGGACCTCATTTGCCAGTAAAAATATGATAATTGGTTCTTTACCCTTCTATCTGGCAACAAAACTGACACCTTTTTGCAAGGAGTCATGTTTGCATAGACCGCAATACTTGCAGTCATAATACAAACAAAAGAACATAACTCTGATAATGTGCACTGTCCTTGAAGTTGATTGGTCCGCACCCGAGACAGCTTTCCTTCGAGCCTAGTCTCATATGGGTTGGACCAGATGACGCCAAAAGGCGCACAACTCAAGGACAATGCACCATCACAGTATGAGAGCTCGGGGCAAGCATCTACACTATGGGGACCTCATTTGCCAGTAAAAATATGATAATTGGTTCTTTACCCTTCTATCTGGCAACAAAACTGACACCTTTTTGCAAGGAGTCATGTTTGCATAGACCGCAATACCTGCAGTCATAATACAAACAAAATAACATAACTCTGATAATGTGCACTGTCCTTGAAGTTGATTGGTCCACACCCGAGACAGCTTTCCTTCGAGCCTAGTCTCATATGGGTTGGACCAGATGACGCCAAAAGGCGCACAACTCAAGGACAATGCACCATCACAGTATGAGAGCTCGGGGCAAGCATCTACACTATGGGGACCTCATTTGCCAGTAAAAATATGATAATTGGTTCTTTACCCTTCTATCTGGCAACAAAACTGACACCTTTTTGCAAGGAGTCATGTTTGCATAGACCGCAATACCTGCAGTCATAATACAAACAAAAGAACATAACTCTGATAATGTGCACTGTCCTTGAAGTTGATTGGTCCACACCCGAGACAGCTTTCCTTCGAGCCTAGTCTCATATGGGTTGGACCAGATGACGCCAAAAGGCGCACAACTCAAGGACAATGCACTATCACAGTATGAGAGCTCGGGGCAAGCATCTACACTATGGGGACCTCATTTGCCAGTAAAAATATGATAATTGGTTCTTTACCCTTCTATCTGGCAACAAAACTGACACCTTTTTGCAAGGAGTCATGTTTGCATAGACCGCAATACCTGCAGTCATAATACGAACAAAAGAACATAACTCTGATAATGTGCACTGTCCTTGAAGTTGATTGGTCCACACCCGAGACAGCTTTCCTTCGAGCCTAGTCTCATATGGGTTGGACCAGATGACGCCAAAAGGCGCACAACTCAAGGACAATGCACCATCACAGTATGAGAGCTCGGGGCAAGCATTTACACTATGGGGACCTCATTTGCCAGTAAAAATATGATAATTGGTTCTTTACCCTTCTATCTGGCAACAAAACTGACACCTTTTTGCAAGGAGTCATGTTTGCATAGACCGCAATACCTGCAGTCATAATACAAACAAAAGAACATAACTCTGATAATGTGCACTGTCCTTGAAGTTGATTGGTCCACACCCGAGACAGCTTTCCTTCGAGCCTAGTCTCATATGGGTTGGACCAGATGACGCCAAAAGGCGCACAAGTCAAGGACAATGCACCATCACAGTATGAGAGCTCGGGGCAAGCATCTACACTATGGGGACCTCATTTGCCAGTAAAAATATGATAATTGGTTCTTTACCCTTCTATCTGGCAACAAAACTGACACCTTTTTGCAAGGAGTCATGTTTGCATAGACCACAATACCTGCAGTCATAATACAAACAAAAGAACATAACTCTGATAATGTGCACTGTCCTTGAAGTTGATTGGTCCACACCCGAGACAGCTTTCCTTCGAGCCTAGTCTCATATGGGTTGGACCAGATGACGCCAAAAGGCGCACAACTCAAGGACAATGCACCATCACAGTATGAGAGCTCGGGGCAAGCATCTACACTATGGGGACCTCATTTGCCAGTAAAAATATGATAATTGGTTCTTTACCCTTCTATCTGGCAACAAAACTGACACCTTTTTGCAAGGAGTCATGTTTGCATAGACCGCAATACCTGCAGTCATAATACAAACAAAAGAATATAACTCTGATAATGTGCACTGTCCTTGAAGTTGATTGGTCCACACCCGAGACAGCTTTCCTTCGAGCCTAGTCTCATATGGGTTGGACCAGATGACGCCAAAAGGCGCACAACTCAAGGACAATGCACCATCACAGTATGAGAGCTCGGGGCAAGCATCTACACTATGGGGACCTCATTTGCCAGTAAAAATATGATAATTGGTTCTTTACCCTTCTATCTGGCAACAAAACTAACACCTTTTTGCAAGGAGTCATGTTTGCATAGACCGCAATACCTGCAGTCATAATACAAACAAAAGAACATAATTCTGATAATGTGCACTGTCCTTGAAGTTGATTGGTCCACACCCGAGACAGCTTTCCTTCGAGCCTAGTCTCATATGGGTTGGATCAGATGACGCCAAAAGGCGCACAACTCAAGGACAATGCACCATCACAGTATGAGAGCTCGGGGCAAGCATCTACACTATGGGGACCTCATTTGCCAGTAAAAATATGATAATTGGTTCTTTACCCTTCTATCTGGCAACAAAACTGACACCTTTTTGCAAGGAGTCATGTTTGCATAGACCGCAATACCTGCAGTCATAATACAAACAAAAGAACATAACTCTGATAATGTGCACTGTCCTTGAAGTTGATTGGTCCACACCCGAGACAGCTTTCCTTCGAGCCTAGTCTCATATGGGTTGGACCAGATGACGCCAAAAGGCGCACAACTCAAGGACAATGCACCATCACAGTATGAGAGCTCGGGGCAAGCATCTACACTATGGGGACCTCATTTGCCAGTAAAAATATGATAATTGGTTCTTTACCCTTCTATCTGGCAACAAAACTGACGCCTTTTTGTTGCCAGATAGAAGGGTAAAGAACCAATTATCATATTTTTACTGGCAAATGAGGTCCCCATAGTGTAGATGCTTGCCCCGAGCTCTCATACTGTGATGGTGCATTGTCCTTGAGTTGTGCGCCTTTTGGCGTCATCTGGTCCAACCCATATGAGACTAGGCTCGAAGGAAAGCTGTCTCGGGTGTGGACCAATCAACTTCAAGGACAGTGCACATTATCAGAGTTATGTTCTTTTGTTTGTATTATGACTGCAGGTATTGCGGTCTATGCAAACATGACTCCTTGCAAAAAGGTGTCAGTTTTGTTGCCAGATAGAAGGGTAAAGAACCAATTATCATATTTTTACTGGCAAATGAGGTCCCCATAGTGTAGATGCTTGCCCCGAGCTCTCATACTGTGATGGTGCATTGTCCTTGAGTTGTGCGCCTTTTGGCGTCATCTGGTCCAACCCATATGAGACTAGGCTCGAAGGAAAGCTGTCTCGGGTGTGGACCAATCAACTTCAAGGACAGTGCACATTATCAGAGTTATGTTCTTTTGTTTGTATTATGACTGCAGGTATTGCGGTCTATGCAAACATGACTCCTTGCAAAAAGGTGTCAGTTTTGTTGCCAGATAGAAGGGTAAAGAACCAATTATCATATTTTTACTGGCAAATGAGGTCCCCATAGTGTAGATGCTTGCCCCGAGCTCTCATACTGTGATGGTGCATTGTCCTTGAGTTGTGCGCCTTTTGGCGTCATCTGGTCCAACCCATATGAGACTAGGCTCGAAGGAAAGCTGTCTCGGGTGTGGACCAATCAACTTCAAGGACAGTGCACATTATCAGAGTTATGTTCTTTTGTTTGTATTATGACTGCAGGTATTGCGGTCTATGCAAACATGACTCCTTGCAAAAAGGTGTCAGTTTTGTTGCCAGATAAAAGGGTAAAGAACCAATTATCACATTTTTACTGGCAAATGAGGTCCCCATAGTGTAGATGCTTGCCCCGAGCTCTCATACTGTGATGGTGCATTGTCCTTGAGTTGTGCGCCTTTTGGCGTCATCTGGTCCAACCCATATGAGACTAGGCTCGAAGGAAAGCTGTCTCGGGTGTGGACCAATCAACTTCAAGGACAGTGCACATTATCAGAGTTATGTTCTTTTGTTTGTATTATGACTGCAGGTATTGCGGTCTATGCAAACATGACTCCTTGCAAAAAGGTGTCAGTTTTGTTGCCAGATAGAAGGGTAAAGAACCAATTATCATATTTTTACTGGCAAATGAGGTCCCCATAGTGTAGATGCTTGCCCCGAGCTCTCATACTGTGATGGTGCATTGTCCTTGAGTTGTGCGCCTTTTGGCGTCATCTGGTCCAACCCATATGAGACTAGGCTCGAAGGAAAGCTGTCTCGGGTGTGGACCAATCAACTTCAAGGACAGTGCACATTATCAGAGTTATGTTCTTTTGTTTGTATTATGACTGCAGGTATTGCGGTCTATGCAAACATGACTCCTTGCAAAAAGGTGTCAGTTTTGTTGCCAGATAGAAGGGTAAAGAACCAATTATCATATTTTTACTGGCAAATGAGGTCCCCATAGTGTAGATGCTTGCCCCGAGCTCTCATACTGTGATGGTGCATTGTCCTTGAGTTGTGCGCCTTTTGGCGTCATCTGGTCCAACCCATATGAGACTAGGCTCGAAGGAAAGCTGTCTCGGGTGTGGACCAATCAACTTCAAGGACAGTGCACATTATCAGAGTTATGTTCTTTTGTTTGTATTATGACTGCAGGTATTGCGGTCTATGCAAACATGACTCCTTGCAAAAAGGTGTCAGTTTTGTTGCCAGATAGAAGGGTAAAGAACCAATTATCATATTTTTACTGGCAAATGAGGTCCCCATAGTGTAGATGCTTGCCCCGAGCTCTCATACTGTGATGGTGCATTGTCCTTGAGTTGTGCGCCTTTTGGCGTCATCTGGTCCAACCCATATGAGACTAGGCTCAAAGGAAAGCTGTCTCGGGTGTGGACCAATCAACTTCAAGGACAGTGCACATTATCAGAGTTATGTTCTTTTGTTTGTATTATGACTGCAGGTATTGCGGTCTATGCAAACATGACTCCTTGCAAAAAGGTGTCAGTTTTGTTGCCAGATAGAAGGGTAAAGAACCAATTATCATATTTTTACTGGCAAATGAGGTCCCCATAGTGTAGATGCTTGCCCCGAGCTCTCATACTGTGATGGTGCATTGTCCTTGAGTTGTGCGCCTTTTGGCGTCATCTGGTCCAACCCATATGAGACTAGGCTCGAAGGAAAGCTGTCTCGGGTGTGGACCAATCAACTTCAAGGACAGTGCACATTATCAGAGTTATGTTCTTTTGTTTGTATTATGACTGCAGGTATTGCGGTCTATGCAAACATGACTCCTTGCAAAAAGGTGTCAGTTTTGTTGCCAGATAGAAGGGTAAAGAACCAATTATCATATTTTTACTGGCAAATGAGGTCCCCATAGTGTAAACCAATACCGCCAGACAAATGGGAATAAAAATAGGTTGGGACATCATAATTGCATTCAATGACATTGCCTGACAGGTACCGATTCCCATGTTTAATGTTTATTCATTAGCATTTGCACCATATTTGACATTTTGAGGCAACATTTTTAGGAAGAAATAAGATACAATTTGTTTTTAAGTGTGCCGAGTTAGGAAATACAAGTTAGGCTGCATTTCATTCCACATGACTTAAAGAACAAAATTTGAATGTACTTTGAAAAACTACCTTAAAGTCCTGTGCACTGCAGATATGAAAATCAGATATACCCTTTCTGTAATAAAACCTTACCGTTTTCAGCTGTGGGGGAGGGTGGGGGGTTATCCAGTCTTGCCATACTCAGGGCAGCTGCATTTTTAGAAGCGATCTTGGCCACAAATGATAGCTCAGCGAAGTGGCTTATCACGTGGACATTTATAGCAGCCAAATACTCTAAACGCGTGTTTCTAAATGTGGAGGGACAAAGAACCGAAGGGCAGGTCATTATTGCAACAATGGCAGATTATTATTGCAAATGAAACTATCCTGGTCTCTTGATTTCTCATCCGGTTAAACAACTAAAAACCTGGATGACATAATCATGTCTCAGCCATCGTATATGTTGGGAGTTATTTGACCATACTCTTCCATGCTGCTCAGCGTGGGTTGAAGGGGAATGGCCCAGCACCAGCTCAGACATCACTCACCACTGACGTTAGCCATCGTAGTGCATTGGGCTCAGGTGTCTGGGCTCAGAGTAAAGTGCAACTGACCACAGCAGTGGCTTCCTCCAGTAGGTGGAGCATCGTTTAAAAGAATTACATAAAATGACCAACTGATGGCCTAATTCCAAGACGCCTGGACAGCATAGAAGAGTCGGCCACATATCCTCTGTGGGTTGTCTCTCGCGGAGACTCTTCCACCAACAATGGCATGAGGAGGACGTTTCAGGGCTGCACCTTTTATAAGAGGTTCAACTAAGCAATGACTTTCCGACTTTCGCTCAGATCGAAATAGGCTCCATTGAAACCAAATATACTGCAATTTGAATATTAAAATAAAATGTTCTCATTATTATGCTACGCGCGTTGCATGCCACACTACTATCTACTCCAACTATTCCTATATCTTTTTTCATCTATTTTACCAGGTGAGGCCCACTGAGCCACACAGCTCTTTTTCACAAGCCACCTGGCCACAAATGACAGCTCAACAAAGAGGCTTTTCACGTGGAAATGTATAGCAACCAAATATTCTAAACGCACGTTGATTCTAAACGTTAAGGGAAAAGCCGGAGGACCCGGAAAAAAAATGCACGTGACCACGAGAACATGTAAACAAACTCCAAATATTCTTGGGCAGGGTTGGGATCGAACCCACGACCTCCTGTGTACCAGGCGAGATGGCATAGGCGGTGAAGAGCTGTAATGTGTGTTGTCTGGTTGTGGCGCGTGTTGTTGTTCGGCATCCGGCAACCGTGTTCCACGGACTACCCAGTGAACATCTGGTTTGAACCGTAGAACTAACGTTTTTGGCCCAACGTTCTGTGTTTACTGAACTGATTTAAATTATATATATTTAAAATAGACCTCCTTAGGTGCTGTTCCAGCCCTGTAAAGGCCACTAATGATAATGGACAAGGGAAATGAAGAAACACCCCTACAGTCATGTCGCATCCGAGAATGTTTACAGTGGCGTCGCTCCATTTAACGTTGGCTCGATGCACTACAGGGTCAAGGCACATTCATGTTGATAAATTGCTGCGTTCGTCAGATGTGCTTGATTGTGTTTAGCCACGCGCCGCGACCGAGTCTGCCAGGCGAGGTAGAAGGAGGAGTTTTGACGTGGCGTGTTTTACAGGGTTGTTGTCCATGGCAACACCACTGCAGTGGCAAGCCGGTTCTGACCCCTGGCAAAGCAGGGATAATTCATACAATGTTTGTGAATTGAACTTTATTAAGATAATAATAAAAGTAACTTGTTATGCTACACATTTTACAAAAAATGCATAAGCTTTATCTACAATGCCTACATTTTTGTGATTTTCATAGCCTGAGTTAGACTACGATCCCTTGCTGCAATCCCTGCCTGGTTCTAATGGGTTCTTTTAGTAGGGGCATCTAGCCAAGAATGGAGGGCAGGAAGACAGGCTTTGGGCCTGGGAGACGTATATTATTTGATCTCATTAATGGTTAAAATTGTGCTGTGATTGTCAATAAGATCTTGATAATGTGCAACTGTGTTACACAACAGAATTAGCAACGTTGTATGTACAGTCGTAATGTTTAACAGTGAAAGTTGTATAACATCTGGGGATAAAAACAAACAGCATGTAGTGAAGGTACGGTGTTAAAGGTTAGTTTCAGGTTCCCTCCCCGTCTTGAATGCTAGATGTGTGAATCCAGGTTGTGCTTTAATGATTTAATGATTGACTGTTCAGAATAGCCACATCTGGTAGGGGCAGGACATGCCACTCGAAGGGAAGACGGCCAGTGGCTGAGACCAACGACAGTGGCAATGAACGCGTGCAACACACCAGAGAGTAGTATGTCCATCACAGAGATGGAGCGACAACATAGGTTCGTATGCAGGAGCTATTACTATTAAACTACTTTTTTATTTGACCAGGTAAGGCCCACGGAGCTACATAGCTCTTTTTCAGAAGTGACCTGGCCACAGATGATAGGTCAACGAAGTGGCAATTTATAGCAGCCAAACACTCTAAACGCGTGTTGATTCTAAATGTGGAGGGAAAACCCGGAGGACCCAGATAAAAATCCACACGACCACAGGGAGAACATGCAAATTCCAAATATACAGCAGGCGGCAAGGATCGGGATCGAAACCACGACCTCCTGTATACCAGGCGAGGTAGTTAACATCTCTCCACCGTGGCGGCCACTAAAATGGATCGTAGTTACATCGCAGGACAGTGAGAGATGAAGACAACTTGGGGAGACCGTCGTCCATTAGCAGATAGATCATGAGTGGTGATTATGGCGATGACCGGGTCTGTTGCTTTGCCACCCACTGTGCGTTCTTCTTGATCTTGGTTATTTGCGCAAGTGTTCTGCGGGGAAGGGAAACACGCTTCCAGTTGCAAATGCAGCGCGATGTTCTGCAGCCCCGAGCCTCTCTCTCTCTCCGGTGGACACACTACAGATGTGGTTACAGGGAAATAAATCTGGTCGTCCCAGAGACAGCCACGTGGTATTTTTAGGATGGCCCATGATATTTTTAACTGCATAGGACACACACTTTGCCAATGGTTATTCTCGGGTCCATTCAGGAAGATACTGTAATGTTCAAGAGACAACTGCTTTGGCCATCCAGCAAAAGTACTGTTTGGTTGGCAAGGTTACACACACATGTAGAGGCAATGCATAGGCACACATGCTATGCGTTTGGAAATGTATGTGTTTTTATGCAAGTGCGTATGTACGTACGTGTGTACCCAGTAAACATGCGACGTTGAGCCAACGTTGGCATGTGGCTCAATGTTCCATGTTTACTGGGTATATGTTGAGGGCATAGTGGTGCATGTGCTGGGCTATGGACTCAAGACTGATGTGTGATCCCTACTCGTGCAAAATAACCACAGGCAGCAGTAGCACACGTGTATACTGTGTAGCGTCATGGGAGTGTAATCAATACAAAAAACCTTTTAAATTATGGCGAGAGTATGAACCCATCACTGCTGGCGGCCCGGAACCAGTTGTGGAAGTTCCACTGCCATGTGGCGGCGAACAGTTTCCACCACAGAGAAACCGCTGTTCATCAACCATGCAAGGATGCTGAATTTTGGGATAAATACTCGTTTAAGGCCAAGTGAGCCTGGAGAGGGGTGGCCCAGGACCAGTTCAAATATTTTGGGTGCCAGGGTGGGGAGATGTTAACTACCTCGCCTGGTATACAGGAGGTCGTGGCTTTTGATCCTGACCCTGACGCCTGCTGTATATATTTGGAGATTGCATGTCTCCTCTCCCCATGGTCGTGTGCATTTTTCTCCGGGTCCTCCGGGTTTTCCCCTCCACTTTTAGAAACGTGCATTTAAAGTATTTGGCTGCGATACATTTGCAACTGATAATCCACTTCTTTGAGCTATTATTTGTGGCCAGGTCGCTTCTAAAAAGATAGCTATATAGCTCAGCGGGACTAACCTGGTAAAAATAAAACATTCTAGTTTAGCTTATTTGCAATTGATATTAGCCGAGGCCAAGGATAAAACTTAAATCGCTGGGTTCATAGCAGAGGTGGGACAAAGTCATTGTTATGCAAGTCCAAGTCGAGTCTGAAGTCATCAAATTCATGACTCGAGTCTGACTCGAGTCCAAGTCACATGACTCGAGTCCACACCTCAGAGGTGGGACAAAGTCATTGTTATGCAAGTCCAAGTCGAGTCTGAAGTCATCAAATTCATGACTCGAGTCTGACTCGAGTCCAAGTCACATGACTCGAGTCCACACCTCTGGTTCATAGCACAGTGCGCTAAACACTGCGCCACCACTGCACTCATATGTGCACACATACATCGTTGCATATGCACAGGAGATCTGTGCAATGTCTACACACTGTATATAATCACCATCAGCCACAGGCAATCCAATGCTGGATGAATGCCTCCCCACGCCATCAGCACGTCTCAAAGTATATATACCGTGTATATACATGACTATACACATTGTGATTATTGCTGGTATTATAACACTGAAGGCTATTTTTGAACTTGAACAATCATGGCATTTATCTGCACTTCTCTTGCACAAAGGAATATGCATTGCATGTGCACGCAACTGGGGCTTGAACCCTGCCTGGCCCCCAGTGCTCAAGCTTGCAAAGACCCAGCACATGCCCTGGTACCCGCCATTCTACTCTGGCTTCATGCAACACCACCGCATTGCTGCTGCTGGAAAAATAACAAGGCTTGTGGACTGCAACAGCAAAGACAACTTTTGCCTGAGGGGGTTAAAGTGACCCTCTGTGGCAAAGAGCATTTGTGTCAAAAAGAAAAATGTTGACAGTTTTAAAATTTTAGTTTCCTATTTTTTTGCTGCTGTTGTTGCTGGACAGTAGCTCGAGTATGTTTCTATATATATAAGGTGTGTTTGTGTGCGTGCGTCTGTCGGTGTCGTGATCTGTACATATTACCAGTATTGTTTACGTGTGTTCCACATGCGATGCAAATGGAAGCAGCTTTTGCCTCAGGCAGAAGTAAACATTAAAAGATGCGCATGGTCAAGTTGCGTAAAGCTCAACTCGCAATCGTAAGGTCACGTACGAGTTTAAATCCCGGTCACGTGACAACTCGACCCAATCGACCTTTCCGAGGTGGAGAACAACGTGGGCATCGCACAGAGACACCGGTCCCCGTCATCGTCGTCATCATCGGCCAAGATCAATCCACCGTCTCACCGTTCCTGCGATGTAAGAATCCACCCGGCATTCGCACGTGAGCCGATTCCATCTCTCCGCACTCACGAAACGTGAAATGTCAACCTTCAGCTTGGGGCTGCGCCGGTGCTAAAACAGCTCACAGAACCGTGTTTGTAAAATGTATTTTTTTTTCTCTCTCTCTCTCTCTCACAATGACTGATGTGCGAAGAGTGACACAGATGGCCCTGAAAATCCGGTTCTCTCCTATTTATATATATATTTTTGTATTTAAAAACATCTTTTTAGCACCATAGGTGGCACTTGCACAAAACACCTGACTGAATGGTAATGATGGAGCGATGATGACAGGGTGTCTCACGCGTACGCCGTGTTTGTGTGTCTTTTTTTGTTTGAATCTCGTGGGGGCCGACAGATGACTACTCCACAGGGTTTCCCTCACTCAGCTGCAAGTCGCCGCCGCAACTGGGCCGGTCGAAAGAACTCAGGGGCGCCTTTTGTTCCGCGGGGTGCGGTGTGGGGATTGTGCAGGTCGTGATCCATTGCTATGCAGGTAAAGGTGGGGAAGGGGTGGGGGGGTTTGAGGGATCACAATGAGACACCTGTAGAAAGAAGTGCAGCAAGTAGGACATTGACCTAACTTGCATGGTGTGTGTGTGTTTAAAAACAAACAAACACAAAGAGTCCATTATAAAGGTTTTTGGGTTAGATCGCGTTATTTATAAATGTGTCGTAACCCTCCACCACCCGACCAGCGAAACGTCGTACTCAAATTTTAAATGATTCACTCTTCAACACACTGGTGCGCTAAAGTAGTGAACTATTTGTCCTTTGTAAACGTCACACATTTTTTACTGTTTGGCCGTGTCGGGTGGTGGAGGGTTACGACACATTTATAAATAACGCGATCTAACCCAAAAACCTTTATTATGAATAATATTGGTCGCGAAAGCCTGCTACGTGTTAAACAAAAAAAAAGAGTGTTACCACCTCTTAAGTGTGGCTTTTCTCTCTGGCCACCCTGGTTTGCTCCCAGATGAAACATACTCCAGAGACTTGCCAACATCATGAGCAGGACCCCCTCCTTTGGAAGAGACCCGAAGAATGACGGCATTATTCAGCAAATAAATACATGTGATGTTGGCCAGGCTCTTAATTATTGCGTTTGGCATAACTATACAAGAGGGCTCCACTCGCACGACACGTTCCTGGGAGTTGAAATTGAGGTCGGAGGGGTTCTAGTCAGCAGCTTCGGTCCACTTTGTAGGAGTCAACAGCGACGGTCACATCGGGGAGGGGCCCTGCCACAGGCATATGGAATATCCACCCAATGGCTCATTTGCCTTCAATGGTGACAAGCACTGCTCCACCATGCTGAGTAACGATCGAGCCGCTAGGAATGCATTACTGCAGAGGAGGTTCTTATTTCTGTTATATTAATATATCGGGCAATTTATTTCACATTTGTAATGTGTGCTTTTTATGCCTGCACACAATGGGCACACTCTTGCGAGACATGATTGCGACGGAGTCCATAACGCTCCCACGTGCTTTGTGGTTGCAACCAGTCGTTCTCCTCGGCATCGATGTCTGAACTTGGTCCCTGGAAAAGAGCCCAGAGTGTGGAGCAAAGATACCGGGACATCGTCCTGGACGATGTAGAACCCCCAAAAACCGCGCCAGAGAGCTGCACAGCACTGCTGCGAACACCCACGCACCGGGGTCTTCTAGGTCCACTTAGAAAGAGTGCCGAACGCTGCATCGCGCGGCGCTTTCAGATGCGCTTCTGCGGCCGTCTGGAATGCTCTTCTGATATTCGGAAGCCGCTGGGAGCTACGCACTTTTAAATCATCCAGATTGAAAACTCATTTCTTTAGAACTGATTATTGTGTTTAATTTGTTGTCCTTCTCCCGCACCTCTGATTAACACGGTGGGCCACGTAAGGTGCAAAAGAAGTTCAACATACGTATGTACGTACTTGCATTAGCAATTGCCTGCAGTTCACTTTGCTGATCGTAGCGGAAGATCGACAAGTTCAGATGTTCACCGGGCCACTCCTTAAGTCGTCCACTGGTTCACTTACCAACCTCGACATGGACATACAAATGTTACCCAGCAACATGCCACCGTACAGAAGAATAACTATTCTCTACAAACGTCACGTGAACCTTATGGCGGTACCCCGGGGTTCCATAGTACCCCGGCTCTCACATAATGTTTAGTCTGTCGATGGTCGGCGATGCGGCAATCGACTCATCTCGACGAGCTGTACACTACGATGCACCACTACGGTGCGTACCGCGAGCGTTCAGGGTTTCAGCGCAATCGTCCTCGCTACGTTTCGACATCACGGAGTAGCACCGATTTCGGATTGATTGGTACCCCAGTCGCGGAGTGAAGTACAGCCCTGGAAAAAATTGTGTCCCATAAATAAAATATTTAATTGCCTCGACCATTTTGTATTATTTGGTACCCCGGGGTGCCGCCATAAGGATCACGTGACGTCTATGGGAATTTGGTAAAGTCTACTCCATGCAAACCGGCGCCGTTCTTTCTGGCCACATGCAAACCATGCGCCCCCACTGCAAGCTGCCTGTGCGGTGGCTATGAGATGTTAATTCTCTCGCCAGGTATCCAGGAGGTCGTGGGTTCGATCCCGACCCTGACGTCTGCTGCTGTATATTTGGAGTTTGCGTGTTTCTCTCCCCGTGGTGGCGTGAATTTTTTTCCGGGTTCTCCGGTTTTCTCTTCACATTTATAATCACGCGTTTAGAGAATTCGGCTGCTATAAATTTCCACGTGATAAGCCACTTCGTTGAGCTATAGTTTGTGGCCAGGCCGCTTCTAAAAAAGAGCTGTATAGCTCAGTGGGGCCTTGCCTGGTCAAATAAAACATTTGAGTTGAGTGAAATGCAATGTCCTGCTGGAGACGACAGCTGTTCCGTCTGTGTGCGTGTGTGCGTCTGTGCGTGTGTGCGTGTGTGCGTGTGTGCGTCTGTGCGTGTGTGCGTGTGTGCGTGAGTGCTCACCTGCGCACAGTGGGCATTCTGTTCCTGGATGGCTGCCGAGTCTAACCGCCCCAGAGCTGAGGGTGAGGCAGGAGATCTTATTTGGCCAAACAGCCTACAGGGCAATACTTGGCATATTCATAATTATGATGATGATGATGATTATAGACTGCCCTGGAGGTGGCTGGCTGGCTCATTGGGCTCGTAATGCTCATGTCAGAGCACTGAGCCAGAGCCGCTGAGAACACGGGTTCAATTCCTGGGGCACCCACAGAGAATAAAACCATATTCTCAAGTGCAGTGGAGTTGTGTGATCTTAGTTCACCCCGGAGCATACAACAGTCAAAGTGGACAACCAAAGAATACAACATTATTTCCCTCGTACAAATGAGCAGGTGGCAGTAGTTCTTCGTCTCCACGGTAGCCGTGAGCCAATGGTGAGAATTCCACATTCTTGTGAAATGACCAGCTTGTCCCAAAGACGACCGCTGTTAACCTACAAAAGGCGCCGGCTGATTTTACCCAACCTGCAGGGATAACAGAAATGAGTTAAAACCTGACCAGGGTTTGAACTTTGACTGCAAGTTGAGCGCTCTGCCACAGTGCCACCAGGCTAAATGACATCATCATCCATCATCTATCTACTGCTGGATGAAGGCCTTCCCACATGGCCTGTCGTACGATGCAACGCATTTTGGTATTTTTATATAAAGACGAATCCAATGAGACCCCAAGCCTTTGTGATGTGAGATGTGAGTCTTTCATTTACGTTTGCATCGATTCTGTAACAAAAAATAACCACTTCAATGATGCAATTGCATTCTAGTTTTGTGAGAGTCGAGCGGCTCTAAATAATATACACGACAGCGACCCGCACGACACGTTACATAACAATACTCACCGCAACTCAACAACAACAACACAAATGTATTTGAAAAAAGACGTTGAAATCTTTCCAGCGTGTCTATCACCTGGATCGTTAAATCGAGCGTCACGGATCTGTACGCGGCACCGGCACGGGAATACAATGAGCGCATTGCGTGTTTCTTAGTCATCAGACGGACGTTAATAATGGCTGAAACATTTTGTATTTTTTGTATTTTACCGCTGAGCTGTACAGCTCTTTCTCGGAAGCGACCTGGCAGATGATAGCTCGACCAAAGCGGGTTATCATCACGTGGACATTTAGAGCAGCCAAAGACTCTTGAAGGCGCGACGTTCATTCTAAATGCGGAGGGGAAAAAACGGACAAAAACCCACACGACCACGGGGAGAACTCCAAATATCCAGCACGCGTCAGGGTCGGGATCAATCGCACGACATCCTGTACACCAGGCGAGGTAGTTGACATCTCGCCACCGTGGCACCAATATTCGCGCCGTCCCCTCCTGCAGACAAAGGCCACCCATCTCCGCGGAGGTAGGCCGCCTGTTCAGATAATCCACACCTACGCTGGCGCCGGCGCACATTTTTAGAGAGGTGTGCCAGAGGTGAATGGGTGCAGCAGCGCAGATGTCCATGAACGCGGCACAAATATTGACGAATCGGTTTGTGCTCGTGGCACCCTCGCTGAAGACGAGTGCAGCGCCGACCACCGCGTGATAAGCTACACGCTGCAGGCCCATCCGCCATCTGTCACTGAAATTCATTTTACTGTTTCGCTTAAGTAAGCCATATTTATTCCATATCTCCAATGGCCTCAGCTCTGCCTACCCCTTCCGTCTCATCTCATGATAGTCCCCTCCAAGCACTCCCTGAACTTATTTCGCAACGTATATAGCCAACCTTGTTAATCGGAAGTGCGATGGAAGGACAACAAACGACGTCTCCCAATCTCACCTCTCCCGCACCCCAAGCGCTACCTCACCTCTCCCCTCTCATCTCACTCTCCTCCCCTCCACGCACTCTCCACTCTCAGCAACCGAGGCTTTGTCTCGAAGTCCCCAAGCAACCTTCGCTCGGTCGGAGGTCGCCCATTCGCTCTCTGCTGCCCCCACAATACGGTCACTCACTTCCCCCCGCCCCCAGCCACCTGTGCTCGAGACTGCCCGCGGCTGACCGTCTCTCCCGACAAAATAAACACGCACGCCGTTTTGACGTCCGTGCGGCATCTTGAGACGCGGTCACATCTGCGTACGACGCAAGTCCACATTTCATTACACCTTTATTGTGCCGCCTTAAAAATAAACCTGCCTTGTATTCACGACCGAGCCGTGTAGGATATTTACACGTCCTCATATATATTTTTTTATTTTGTTTACTTTCAGCAAATGCATTTACGACACCGTCACCGTTGGCGCGGAGTAATCCTCTCCCAGGTCGACAGTGCAGATCTCCCGGCGTGCGCTCGCGATGTGTTCCGTGCCACACACAGACACCTCGGCCGCGTAACCTCGGCACGTTCGCAGCGGATTTGGCTGCGCCTACTTCCACCTGCAAGTCGCTAGCGAGGAGCACGCTCGCTCGCGAGGTGCACGCTTGCTAGGGGGGGGTGGTGTACCTGATCGCGCTTCGCCACATCGAGCAATGTGGGTTGATGAAGGCAGGGAGCATAGACGTGGGGAGGGGATTTTTTTGCACTGCCATCTGCTGCCCACAACGCAGCCTCCCCACACTCCGATCCACAACTACGAAGGAGGCGACATCACAGTGACACACTCCGCTGCTTGACCACCGGAATGTGAAATTGCAGTCGTTGTTCTGCGTCTACATCAGCAACCGCACGACAAGAAGAATCAGAAAGGCAGCCCCGCAGCAGCCTCGAGCACCCAGTTCCACCCACGCGCTTGGATGTGTGGCCACCAGGCATACATCAATGCGTAGTGAATGGGGGAAAAAAGAGCCTCGATTTCTTTAAACTCTCCCTCTGCGTTGAGGTTGTGCTTTGTACACTCGATGCGTGGAGCCATGGAGCGAGCATATTACCCATGGTGAGCGATATCTGGAATGGCACTCGGCATTACCCCCCCCCCCCCCCCCGTTTACCAACCCGCACTCGACCAATGTGGTAAAGTTTGGGCAAACTTTCGCCCTGTGAGCAACCACAGTGCGGGAATGCCTTCATTCAGCAGCGGATTTGAGAAAGGAGCTGTACGTTACATTCGCTTTCAGGTTGTGTTCCGCTTGTCTGTTTGGAGCCGCGTCACGGCACGGATGCACACACGTACGCATGTTGAACTTCTTTCGCACCGTACGTAGCCAACCTCGCTAATCTGAGGTGCGGCGGAAGGATGCCAAGCAGTGAGAAAGAAGTGAGTTGTCAATCTAGATTCTTTAAAAATGCATTGTTCACAGTGGCTTCCTAATATCGGAAGGCAGAGCGTTCCAGACGGCCATCGGAAGCGCATCCGGAAGCGCGGCACGATGCGGCGACCGCCGTCTTCGTCCGATGGCCGAGCCAAAAGCCGCCGCTCCTGCGAGGGTGACCGGAGCGGGCGTGAAGATGGTTCACGCTCCTCGACGGGCACTTTGCGTGTGATGAGCACGACCTTATACCACCTTACAATACCCCCCCCGCCCACAACGTGACATCGTTCACCTGCCGAGCTCGCCCAGCGCTCGACCGTGCGCCTTCATGCCGCGCTAAAGGGAGGTTCAACCCTTGGCCGGTCCTCCGACAGCTTGAACGAACGTAATCCCCGGAGCTGGGGATAAGTCTCAAGTACTCTTAAGTGCAAGCCAAACTCGCGGTTGTTTGTTTTCTTGCTCATCGCGGTCTGCATCTGGCGAGGCAGATCTGGGGCACGGAACTCGACTCACACTCGGAACCGCCTGATACAGGTCAGGGTGGGGTCAACTCAGTCTCCCGACTTCTAAACGTTATCTATTTTATGTATTTATCGCTTTAGTGATTTGTTTACCTGTCCTATACTATGGTGTACAGTCTGTTCTGGATGACCACAGTCGCACACCAGAGAGTTTGTTTTCATTAGAGGTTTTTGGGTTAGATCACGTAAGTATAAAATGTGTCGTTAACCCCGCCACCACCCGACACAGCCAATTAGTAAGGCTTGTCACGTAAACTTAACATGCCAATTAGTTACAAGTTTAGCACGCTGGTGTGTTGGAGAGTAAATCCACAATATTACAGGTAGGAACAACAGGTTCCACACTGCCCACCAGGGATTATTTGTCTGTCTGTCGTGCATATTTGTCTGTCGTGCACGAATGCGTTCTCCAACCAAGTTCCTACCTGCCCACTCCGAAGGAACGTGTTACAATTCGAGTATGACGTTTCACCGGTAATTACAACCAGCTTCATCAGGTGACAGCACAGAGTTGTGGGTTTACTCTCCAACACACCGGTGTGCTGTACTAGTGACGAATTGGCACGTTCTGTTTACGTCATACACCTTACTGGTTGGCTGTATCGGGTGGTGGCGGGTTTAACGACACATTTATATATTTACGCGATGTAACCCAAAACCCTCTTATGGATGATATTGGGCGTGAAAGCCGATGTTGTAAACTGGAGAGTTTTTCATTTTCCATTTGTGCATCAGGTATCCGCACCTGCTGCCAAGGTTCTATTTACTTATTTGCCTATTTATCTCGTTATGCATTTACTTTTAGCGACCTGCTCACCTTTTCTCCAGAATTCCGTTTGTCGTATTGTTTATTGTTGCAACTTTCTGAACCCCGTGCCCCTACGGGGACATTTGTTAACTAAAAAGATAGCGATTCTGGTTTCTCAACGTTGGACTTAAATGAGCACACAAATCAAGTGTGGCCAGCCCGAGGGTGGGCAGCGCACCTCCGACTAGCACGGTTGGCTACGTACGGGTGCGAAAGAAGTTCAACATACGACACGTACAACAGTCCTCCTGGCAACACATCTTTTTACACATCCCATCAGCCGTGTGGCGTGCTGGGAACACGCAATCTCTGTAGCATTGATGAATCACGAGCAATTGTTTCGAGGCAAGGAATGGCCTTTGCGAGCTTCAACATGAAGCCCTTATTCCAGGCTGTGTCCTAGGACCGATGACAAGCCGACAAAGCCTGCGCCGCTCTTGAATTTCTTCTGAAATCCGGCCTCGATGTGCGTCGCAAAGGTCGGGGTGGGGGGGCAAAACTTGGTCACGTTACAAAACAACTCCAAAACAGACGGTAACAACGTACACACGACGGAGGCACCCTGCTGAATGAAGAGGGAGAGAGAGAGAGAGCCAGAGTTTCCCCCCGCCACAAGAGTCTCGCTGAGGAAAGGGTGCAGGAATTGCCAGCGAGGAGCCGGGGGGGGGGGGGGGGGATGAAGCCGCCGTGTGGCCTCTCGGCAATGTGGCTCAGGCTGGGCTCGGTAAAGGCCGGCCGTGGGTCACAGGGGGCCAGCAACAGCTTTGGCAGGAGCACGGCTGGACACGGGGGGGGGGGGGGAATCAGTGGCTCTGACACAGAGAATTCCGAGCCCCCACCCCCCACTAAACCACGCACCCGCACGGTGACATCCGCACGGCGCTGATTCTCGAGCGGTGCGCCCCACATCCCCTCCCAGCCCCACCGCTGAAAAGAAAACTGGAAAAGCGTCTTCAGCTCCCCCACGCCCGGCGCCCGCTCAACACCAACCCCCCATTACCTCCTCCCCCCACAGCTCAGCTCGCTTCCTGCCAAAATGTCACATCAATTACCATCCACCAGCTTAGCTGTGGGGCTTTTTTTATAACCAAAGAAAAAAAGCACATTAAATCCAGATGCAAGCTGGGTCTAGGCTGAGCACGGAGCGCCAGAGAGTTTAATCCCAGAGCCAAGTTTATAAACGTCAACATCGGTGATTTAACTGCTCCGAATGGCTCTAATGTGAGGCTTAACGGTGGCTTGTCGAGTGGCGCTGCGGTTGACGGCGCCCGGCTCTCCAGCGGGAAGGTTCACAGTTTGAATCCCAGCTGGGGTTCTCTCAGCCCCAGCGTCAGTTTAAGTGATTTACACTTGGCGAGGAGCACAAAGTGGTTGTCCGATGAAGAGACGCCACCCGCTATGGGAATGTAAGCACCACCGATACGTCCCTTCGAACAAAACATAAATACACAGCGGATTGAAGCCTCAGGAAATGACTTTTCTCCAGTGCAAACCAAGTATAACTATTTACACGTGTTGTGCACGAGTGTTGGTAGGTGTGTCACAAGTTAAATTATAATGTGTGGCCCCCTATCAATCCAATGTTGGATGAAGGCCTCCCCGTGCCTTCTCAGTAATGGAGAGGTTGTTTGACCATACTTCACCATGCCGGTCAGTTTGGGTTCAAAGCGATGTCTTTTTTTGTGTGTGCCTGGAAACCCTGGCGCGAGCATGGGGCACAGGTCTCTCTCTATTGGTTGGAGAGGGACGGAATATTTTGAGAAGTTGTGTATTCATTATCTCGCCTGAAATCAGCTGTTGCCAGCAAGCCACCGCGAGCGCGCTTAGCGGAGCGATTACAGGGAGGGTTTTTGCTCGCTCAGCACGGGGCATGTCTGTACGTTTGTTGAACTTCTTTCGCACCGTACGTAGCCAACCGCGCTAATCGGAGATGCGGGGGAAGGACAACAAACTAAACACAAAAAGCAGTTAGAAAGAAATGCCTTTTCTACCTAGATGAATTAAAAGTGCATAACTCCAGTGGCTCTCTAATCTCGAAAGAGCGTTCCAGACGGCCGCAAAAGTGCATCTGAAAGCATGCGATGCGGTAACAACCATCTTTGTTCAACGATTCGCCAAAAGCCGCTGTTGCTGTGAGGATGACCGGAGTTTTGCGTGATGGTTCATGCCCCTTGACAAAATCACCAAGGTATTGCGGTTAATTCGCGGCAAGCGCTTTGTTGTGTGTAACGAGTGCGATGACCTTACAACGTATTCGTTCAGCAAGCGGAAGCCAACCCACCTTGACGAGCACTGGACGGAGCAGTGCCCCGCACGTGAACCCCATCCGTCCGCGATTTGGGGAGTTTTAGGGAAGGCTCGTGATCGGGTTCGACCGGTCGCTCAGCGGACTCCAATTAAACGCTCCACGATTATCATAATTATTAGTCTGGGCGACGGCCTACCACGTGTCCTGCTTAAAGCAGTCAAGATCAGGCCCGGTGAGATCTGCGATTTCAAACGCTGAGTTTTTCATTCTATCAACCAATGAATCTGAGTTGTGTGGTTGGATTTAACACGCCGGTGCTTTTGGGACCAATACCGTGCATTTAAAATCGATTATTGGGTCCAATCGCATTACACTAAAAACTATAAAACGAAACTTTTTAAAATTACTTTACCAGCGAAAGTCGTACTCAAATTGTAAATGCCGTGGGTTTACTCACCATCGCGCCGGTGTGCTGAAGTAGTAGCTAATTGGCACGTTTTGTTCACGTGACAAACCTCACGAATTGGCTGGGTCGGGTGGTGGCGGGGTTAACGACACATTTGTATTCACGCGATCTAACCCAGAAAAAAATCCCTGACTCATAAGCACCACTCAGCGAGAAGTCAGCATCAATATAGAGGCTGGCACCTCGCCATGTCAATGTGGAGTTTCCACCACTGGCTCAGGGCCACTGACCGCAATAAGTACTGCGTCTCATTCTGCTTTGAGCGTGGCAAACAAGGCTGTTAAAGTGACTGACCAGGGTGAGCACGGCAGTGAACCGATCGCCTCGCGTGTGCTATTGTAAAGCTACCGGATAAACAGAGCGCGCGTTTTGCTAAGTAGAATTCTACACACGTACCACATCTCACGGCGAAACCGGTGCTCTGAAATCGGCATGAATGTTCTAGACGTTGACGTCGCGATCCGACACTGTCAACAAAGGCGCGGACACACACGCACGACGCACATTCCAGAAACATGACTCCGAGTTCTAGGAATTGAACACGCTTTCAAGAGCGGGACACTGCGTTCTAGAGAGCTGGCACAAGTTCCATCGACGGAGAGACTCGGATTCTAAAAGCAGGATACGGCGCTCCGGTGCGGAAATGTAACGTCGGATAAATGGGGCACTTATTCCAGAATGGGGAAAACGTGTTTCAACGTTGCGAGCCACAGCATGTCGGTGAGGCAAACGGCATCGCCTCCAGCGTGCACCTTTCATTTCGAAAACAAATGTCAATTAATAGCTTCCGGACGCTCAAAGCGAGGGTAGGATGGTGCCCGCCTCTAATGGCGGTCCCAGCCAGACGTGTCAATTCCACATTCCTACGACGGGGATTGGTCCCTGCATATTACAGCCCCCCTTTTTGAAAATAATTACGGGAGAATTTAAGCCGACGAATACAGAACCACCCGTACATTATTACCTCGACTGGTTTTCAAGACCTACGGTACTTTTGCCGCGCTCCACTATTGATTCTACCGCACTGTCAATGGCAACCAAGTAAAGCGTCTCCCACCCCAAATGTAATCAGAATCAGAATCTTCATTTATCCTGGACGAGAAGGAGGAGGAGGAATCCGATGAGCTATGAAGCTCTTTTCTTTACAGGTGTCCAGTCGGGTCACGGGGTCAGCGAGTTACAACAACAAACAATACAACAAAAACAAAACATAAAGAAAAGGAAAGCAGGTCGCTGATATAAATATATATGAATTGCAAATAAATATAGCCATCGCAGCGGATGTGAATATTTGATGCACAAATGGGACGTTAAAAACTCTCCGGTAGCAGTGTGCCACTGTGGTCATCCAGAAGAGAGACCGTAACAACGTACAACGACGCAATGCCCCCATCCACAAACATGAATGAGATTTCGCTACTCCGCGCGGCTCCTGACGCGGGTGTCTGGCTTGAGCACCGGCATGTGAAATTACAGCCGTTGTCTCTGCAATCGACATCAGCATCCACACGAAAGGAAGAATAAATAAAGTAGTGGGCTGCGGTGTTCATCCCAATTGGTGACCCGTCACCACAGGTGAGGAATTCCACATTACTGTTGCAGGGGCAAAGGCTTCCTACCCATTGAACGACCATTGTTGACTTCTCGCGATGTGGTGTTTCGCTTTTTTACCCCAGAGAGGTGGCGGGTTGAGCCAACCCCTGGGCGGGCATCTCCCAATATTGACGCGCGAACGAACCTGGCGAGAGCATTCGTATTAACCATAAGTTTAACGGATATTTCATTTTTTTATAAACCTATTTTTGTTTTCCATAAACTACCAAGTTGGGTCACCCTGCCACATTGTGGCAAAGTGGCCTAGCTCTCAATCAGAAGGGTACAAGTTCGAATCCCAGCTATGGGGTAGACTCTGCCCATCATCCATCTGTGGTTGATATGATCATACGTGGCTACCCAATGAAAAAACAAATACAATTCCGTCATGGAAATGTCGAATTTCCACCACTGGCTCATCGCTGAAGATCGAGAGGACCTTAGCACGAGCTTGGGCAGGAAACACTGGCTGGACTTTCCCATAGTGCTCGCAGATGGCTTTTGCCAACCACATCTGGCCACCCTCTGGCATTTGCTTAATGGACCGCAGTCTGCTGATGACACACAGTAATGTGAAAATCAGCCTCGAGGTTGCCATTTTGAAAACATTTTTTGTAACAACTCAAAGAAACGCCGCTATCTGCCCCGCGGGTCAACAGCTTGCGGTCAAAAGGAAGATGCGACACTAACGGTGACCGAAATGACGACCTCGGGGCGAGTCCTCGAGCGCGCGTCCCCATGGCGATCCATCGTGATGAGCGCGCGAGCGCCAACGACACGCCGCGAGGAGGCTGGCCGCCCGGCACATGGAAACTCAATCCCGCCGCTCCCACGCACTTGCGCTCGGGACACGACCCCTCGCCGTGCGCCGTAAACGCCGCGGCGGATACTGCCGCCGTGACAGATTCCCTCTCTCTCCGCCGATGCCGACGCCGCTGTCCCGCTCTTCACAGCTCGTCTCCCTCATCGGTGCTTTCCTTCACAAGTCTCCTACGTGCGCCGGGTCACATCCGCACCCCCTCAACCCCCCCCCCCCCCCGAGTTTACGTTGCGCAGAACCCGAGCCTGAGTCAGCAGAACTTCCGGCGTGAGCTGGAGGGGGGGGGGGGGTGATAGGGGGAGTGGGGTGGGGGAGGTTAACGGCCATGTGTGGTGTCACCTCGTGCCCCCCCCCCCAAACCGCGAGCGCGCCATCCACATTGCGCCGCTCGCAGGGATTCGAAGGATGGGTTTCGAACGACGAACCGGCGGATTCGCGTGGTCGAGCGTCGCGGGCAGCTGGCGGGCGACCGGCAACCAGGGCTGGCGTGACGGTTGCGCCCCAACAACCTCGTTGCGAGAACGGTCACGGGGAGACGGAAGGCTGAACGCGTTCAGTTGGAGGAATTCTCATGCTCTTTGGGGCCCAACTCAGCGATAGCTATATTCTTGGTTCTTTCAGGAAAGTCACATAGAAAGGAAATAATAAAATAATAAAAAGAAAACATAATAAAATAAAATTCTCACGACGTTTCGGCCACAACGCAAGCAGCCGTCCTCAGGTGACTTTACCGAAAGAACCAAGAATATGAATCCCTGCAGTCACGAAAGCTTTAAATCAGTGATAGCTGTGAAATTATCTGGGCCGGTCGCACTGTAGCCCAAAGTACAGGATCAGGTTACCAACTCACTGCCTTTAAAACCCTCCATGGACACCCTGCATCCCCACCTACCCCTCTCGTCTCACTCTACTCCCCTCTACGCACTCCCCTACCTCTCCACTCTCATCTCACTCAGCTCACCTACAGGCACTCTCCACTCCACACATACCCCTTCATTCTCAGATCTGAAGGCTTTCTGTCAAAGGCCCCAATCAAACTCTGCTGGATGGGAGGTCGCTCACTCTCCGCTGCTGCCCCCGTAGTCTAGACCCTCCTTCCTCCAGCCACACGTGCTCTCGACTCCCTGCTCCCGTTCAAGTCCACGCTCTAGAACTTCCTCTTCTCCTCTGTCGTACATGTTATGCAAGGCCATAATTATAATATATATATTGGGGGGGACACAATATTCAAATATGCTCAAAATGTCCCCCCCCAATATATTGCTATAAAAATTGCTATGCTATGTAAATACACACAACAATTTGCTAAACCTTGGCCACAATATCTGGACTTGTCTTCATATAAATCAAAGCATAGATTTCTGTTTATATGATTGTGGTTATGGTTGTACTTTATTAATCCCTAATCTCTGCCATTACATGCAATGAAACAAGAAATGGTAAAAAAGTTAAAACAGAGCAATGTAATAAAATACACTATTAGACATTGTTGTAAAAATAAATACAAAGTCCATCCCATGTTTTAGTGAATTTTTTATATTTTAGGCAGGAAATTAGTTTTCAAATTTAGATATTTTTCTGGGTTGGGACCCCCAGACACCCTGGAAGATTTGGTCCCCCCCAATGTTGACTCCATGGCTACGGCCTTGATGTTATGTATATCGTTTATTGTTAAATTTGAATCACAGTTCCTATGATCACTGTTATATTGTTTTTATAGCTTTCTTTTGGTGATTTAGAAAAGTTTTGGTTTCGACATATTTGTTTGTTGTAGTACAGAGTTAGACTGATAACTTTAATCTAAATTGTCTTATGGTTGTTATTGTTTGACTTGCATCCCACTGGGATTTTTGCACACAGCGTTGATTTACGGTGCTTTTTCTGGAAGACTTTGCTGTTTTTTCCTGGATTTTTCTGTTGCGCGTAGTCACTTTAAGATGTTCCTTGTTCATGTTTTTCTTTGTTGCGGTTGCACCCGAGTCAAGAGCCACATGGCTCACAGGGCCATACGTAATAAATGAAATTAATGAAATGAAACTGCCTACGACCTGCCCCTTGAGAGGAAATAAACACCCCCACCGTTACTGCTCAGCGTCTTGAGACGCGGTCGCATTTAGACACGATATGCATCTAAATTGCATTGTATTGTAGATCACTTTAGTCAGAGCCATCACATTGGAATGCTCCATATCCATTTCACCAGGCCTATACGCCATCAATAGGGTGAGTCGACACATACACACTGGTTAGTTCACTTGACTACACCCTTCACTGCACAATTCACTCCACACGTCACTGCGCTCTTCACTGCGCTCTTCACTGAACGCTTCACTGCGACCCAGCGAGCGAGTTCAAGTCCCCCGGCTAACATGAGCGGCGAGCGATATTCGAACCAGTCCGACCGACCTGCGGCTAGCGGGCAAGGTGAAGTAGGGTGTGTAGTCGTCAAAAATAACCTCCCGATGAGCAACACGCACGGAGTGGTGGGGGTGGGAGCAGGGCTTAACCCGGCAGCAGACTGACGAAAGGAGCTGCGGATTATTCTCATCGCCTGCGGCTGAGTCGAGCGGAGAAAATTATTATTTTTTCTCCGGATGTTGCCCGCCGCGCATGGCGGTGCGCGGAGTCGTAAGTGGAGGAGGAGGAGGAGGAGAGAGAGTTTTCCTAGAGGAAGGGGAGAGGCACCGCACGGCGCTCTCTCTGCGGCAGACAATGGCGCCCGCAGGCACGAGACCGCCCCAACAATGCCTCATTTGCTGGGAAAATCCTCCTGCCATTATGCGAGCGGAAGTGGCTGTGGTTTATGCCACAGACCAAAGACGCACCACGACGACAAAGACGCCCCACGTCGCCTTGAAAACAGACCGTTGGGAGCAGGGGGTGGGTGGCCAGCAAACCACGCCCGGCCGCCTTTGTCTCCCTAGTGGCAATGTTTTTACACATAGCACCAGGTACTCAATTGAGGCTGAGTCGACCTAGGGGAGACCCAGGACCGGTTGAGATAATTGTCACCGGGTCGCCGGGTTCGTAGAGCAACGCGCTAACCGCGACACCGCCGCTCCCAACTACCACACGGCCTAGACACTCGCACACAAGGCCGAGTGTGCGACACGTCGACAATTCCCCTGCATGGGTCATTTTGACTTTCACGGTCACAAGTCATGGCCTGGAGCTCTATACGCTTGGGCAGTGCCAGTCAGTGATGGGGCGAAACACGTGACCGGCTCGGATATCGCTCGCCGCTGATGTTTCCTCGCGATCGGTCGGAGTGGGGGGGGGGTTCGAACTCGGGTGAGCAGGTTCGTAGCGGAGTGCGCTAACCGCTGCCCCACCGCTCGGCCACGTGGTCACCGAACCGCCTCGTCGAATGTTTTGCGAGTTAAAATTCGGGGTCAGGTTTTTTTTCCCCTCAGCCAATAAACCTCCCCAGCGTTGATAAATAGTCACACTTACCACGGTTTTTATTTTTAAACAACAGACGTCATCCAATGTCCACACTTGTCTCCACAATAGCAATGTGGAAATTTGACATAAAAAAACCCCTCAAATGTATTTTAACGTGAATAATTCCCGTGAGACGGACATCTCATTTGCGAGAGTGTCCAGTGACTAAGAACTGCTAAAGGGGATGCACACCGCCCACACTGCTCACATTCACCTCCAGATTGCAAACTCGTTTCTTGACAACTGCTCTGTGTGTCCGTAGTTTGTTGTGCTTCACCCGGTAACCTCCAATTAGTACGGTTGGCTACGTACGGCGTGAAAGAAGTTCAACGTGCGTACATGATTCGGTGATGATGGTGTTGACGGTGATGATGGTGGTGATGTTGAGGAGGAACCTGCATGATAAGGAAGTGGTTGATGTTGACGTTGATGGTGATGGTGGCGATGGTGGTGATGTTGAGGAGGAACCTGCATGATAAGGAAGTGGTTGATGTTGACGTTGACGATGGTTGTGATGTTGACGATGCGGCCGTCTGGAACGCTCTTCCTTCCTATATTAGGTAGCCACTAGGAGCTGTGCACTTTTAAATCATCTCGATTGAAAACTCGTTTCTTGAGAGCTGCTCCCCTTTGTGTCCATAGTTTATTGTCTATCACCCCTCACCTCCAATTAGCACAGCTGGCTACGTACGGTGCGAGAAAAGTCGAACACACATACACACGTGGTCGAATTCACACCTCGTCATAACTGCAGAGTAATAGAGAAACAAGTGTGCAATCGGCAGAAACCTTCCTGTATAAAAGAAAGGATGACATCCAAGTACACAAGCCAGTGTGTCTCCGCTCAAAGAAGCAAGGCCTGAACCTTGTGGTGGAAACTCGACATTACAATGGCAGGGCCAGAACCTACAAAAGCGGACATCAGCCCCGGACGACAGGCTGAGTCGATGCCTAATCGGGATTCGAACTCATGAACTTTTGATTTTGTGTTGAATTAAGCTATTTTTAAACATTTTAATGTATTTAATAGATATGGCCCACTGAGCCATATAGCTCTTTTTCGGAAGTGACTTGGCTATCACAAATGACAGGACAAGGAAGTGGCTTATCACGTGGAAATTGTATGCAGTCAAATACTCTAATCGCGTGTTTCTAAGTGTGGAGGGAAAAACCGGAGAACCCGGAGAAGCGATCCACGCGACCACGGGGAGAGAGACACACCGCAAACTTCAAATATACAACAGCAGCAGCAGGCGTCAAGGTCGGGATCGCACCCACGACCTCCTGGACACCAAGCGAGGTGGTTAACATCTCCTAGCCCATGCAAATCATGCTGTGACCGCATCTCCACCCGCGCCTGGCGGTGTGGGGGAAGTGAGGCGGTTGCCGTGGCCGCAAGAGGGGGAAGCCAGACGCAGACCTGGGCCCAGAGAATATCCCTCTAGGCCACTCGAGCGAAGGAGGGGGGAGATTAACCCATCGCTTTTTACAGATGCCTGTGAAAACATCTGCAAACGATCTTCGTCTGGACCCTTACCCAAGGCATCCACGGATGATGAAAATCACAACGCACACAGCGGCATAACTCTCCGCCGAGCGCAGATTTAAACAAGTTGAAGCGCAGACGTAGGAACAAATGCAATATCTGTACAGTCCTGCAATAGTTGCTGCGTCTGCACTATTCCGTAGGGTTAGAAAAACATTGCTCGCACAGTCGGTGTCAAGGAATGCGTGGGCGCCTGTTGAGATCCATTGCCTCTTTTCCCGAGGGGGCCTTGAGATCATTGTTTACGCAAGGGCAGATATATTGATGGATGATGTGTTGTTAAACTAATGCAAAAATTTGAGTCAATTGCAAAGTTCGGTTGATTCCACGTGACGCAACTCTCGGCACGCATTGCTGTGCTCTTGCCTATGATGCCACAGGGTCTTGAGCATCCGCTTGATAGAAGGCAGATGATATTACAAGGTGGGTGATGTAATTTGGCTCATATAGTCTGCAGTGCTGTACTGGTGCTGTTTGCGAGCACCTATTAAGGCTGGTATGGTGTGGCCAGCATCACAAAGACACCCCGTGTAGCCTGTAACAGACTGTTGGGGCAAGGGCTGTTAGCGAGCACCTCTGTAGGCCGGCACGGCACACGAGGGGGTGGGTGGCCAGCACCACGCCCGATGATGTTTACACACTGCACCACTGCACCAGGTACTCATTTGAGGCTGAATCGACCTAGAGGAAGCCCAGGGCCCGTTCAAATAATCGTCACTGGTGTTGGCCGTGTGCGGGAATCGAACTGGGGTTGCTGGGTTCGTAGCGTACCACCCTAACCGCGCGCTAACCGCGTGCTGACCGCTACACTACCGCTCCCCAGCAGCACACACTCAGACACCGGTTGTCTTCGTTTCCCCAAAGCCGATGTTAGCACACGGTGTCCAATGTACATTTAAACGTCACATTTGTATAATGTTGTGTTTATGTCAGCTGGGTTGTTACGCATCCATGTGACACAATGCAGCTGTGATGCGGACCATGAATCAGCGCCGTGGTTATAGTCTTGCACCAACATAATATTAGTCCACACAAAGCTAAAGTACATTCCTACAGCATAAAAAACCAGAGCAGTGACTATCAGATTACTCTCCGCTACTGACAACAACAATGACGATAATACGTTGAAGTAATTATTTTAGACAGACACCTGGAAGCAGTTTAGGTTGTCATTAACATGCCTCATTTGCGAATAGTGACGGACGTGGGTGAGTGGCGAGATGTTAACTACCTCGCTTGGTACGCAGGAGGTCGTGGGTTCGATCCCGACCCTGACGCCTGCTGTATATTCGGAATTTGCGTGTCTCTCTCTCTCTCATCATCATCACGGTGGCTAGGAGATGTTAACTACCTCGCCTGGTACGCAGGAGGTCGTGGGTTCGATCCCGACCCTGACGCCTGCTCTATATTCAGAGTTTGCGTGTCTCTCTCCCCGTGGTCGCGTAGATAATTATTCTCCGGGTACTCCGGGTTTTACCCTCCACATCTAGAATCAACATCACGCGTTTAGAGTATTTGGCCGCTGCTATAAATGTACACACAATGATAGGCCACCTCGTTGGGCAATCATTTGTGATAGGTGGCTTCTGAAAAAATATCTACAAAGATCAGCGATGCCTTAGCTGGTTAAATACAAATACAATCGTGGTTTATAGTTTTGAGATTGACTTCATGGCGTTTCCTCAAACAATGACAACGGCGACACAGAGGGAGCGAGTTATTTCCTGGCGAGATTCAATTCCTCGCGTTCGCCCCAAATTCCCGCCGTGGCTCCGACCGACGTCTCCACTCGAGGGGGAGGAGGACGAGGAGGAGGAGGATGAGGAGGGACCCTTCCACAAAGTGAGCGTGGTGACCGTGGCCCAGCGGTGGCGCTTCCCCCCCCCCCCCCCCTGGCCTGCCGCAGAGCTCCGCGGTTTAAACCCGCCGGCCGCCCCTGGTTAATACTGCCGTGCGCCTACGAGCACGCCGCGGGTACATCGCCGAAACAGAGACTGATGACGTACACACGTACGTCACCCGGAATGGGAACGGGTTAATTCGCAGAAATCCTCCTCAAGGAATTACAACCTGAATATGTGGACGTGTGCCGAGGCGTACAAGTCCAACACGGACACCGACTCGTGGGAAACGTATTCTTTGGTTCTTTTGGTAAAGTAGATAGAAAAATAATACAAAATAAAGTGAATAAAAAAAGCACTAATGTAGACTGTAGCCTGGTTCTTAATCGGAGTGAGTGTACTGGCAATCTATGTGGACTGTAGCCTGGTTATTAAGTCGTGGGAAGCTATTGCTCAGCTTCGTCCCAGCTGGAGGAGGTCGCAGGGTTTGATCCTGACCCTGACGCCTGCTGCTGCTGCTGCTGTATATTTGGAGTTTTCGTGTCTCTCTCCCCGTGGTCGTGTGGATTTTTCTCCGGGTCCTCTAGTTTTCCCCTCCACATGTAGAATCAACATCGCGCGTTCAGAGTAGTTGGCTGCTGCTGCTGCACATTGCCACGTGGTAAGCCTCCACTTGGCTGAGCTATCACTTGTGGCCAGGTCGCCTCTGAAAAGGAGCTGTGTAGCTCAGCGGGGCCTCACCTCGTAAACAAATTACTAAATAGCAACAAGAGTCTCGTGGAAATCATCTCAGCGCTTAGTTTCTAATACTTGGTCGCGAAGGCCAACAGAGTCATCCACCGTCCGATTTACAAATGCGTTTCGGGGGGCGGGGGGCAGTGGGGGGCAGCGAGGGGGCAGGGGGGAGCGGTGCCATGGGGTCGTGTGGCTGACATCGCTTAGAGGTGAAAGAAGCGTGATGGCTCTCGCCGTCCTTTCATCAGCAACTCCGCAACTCGTGACAGCGGATATGAATTGTGTGCCAGGGCAGTGCCTGTGACGTTCGCGCGACGGTAACGACGGAGGCGGCGAGTTTGTTGACTTAGCAAGCAGCAGCAGTGCCAGGTGTGGTCCCCCCCCCCCAGCGAGTTAATTGGAGGGAAGTTGTTCCCTGCGAGTCGCTTGACACGAGAATGCAACAGCCAGGCCACACCGCGCCTGCTCTGGTCCAACCTGTTGCGCGATAACCGGCGAACTCGAAATGGGTTTTTACTTCTGACGACTCAAGATGTAGGCAGAGTAGACACAAGGCAGAGTAGACACAAGATGTAGACACAAGGCAGAGTAGACACAAGGCAGAGTAGACACAAGATGTAGACACAAGGCAGAGTAGACACAAGATGTAGACACAAGGCAGAGTAGACACAAGGCAGAGTAGACACAAGATGTAGACACAAGGCAGAGTAGACACAAGATGTAGACACAAAGCAGAGTAGACACAAGGTGTAGACACAAGATGTAGACACAAGGCAGAGTAGACACAAGATGTAGACACAAGACAGAGTAGACACAAGGTGTAGACACAAGATGTAGACACAAGGCAGAGTAGACACAAGGCAGAGTAGACACAAGATGTAGAGACAAGATGTAGACACAAGACAGAGTAGACACAAGATGTAGACACAAGGCAGAGTAGACACAAGATGTAGACACAAGATGTAGACACAAGATGTAGACAAGGCAGAGTAGACACAAGGCAGAGTAGACACAAGATGTAGAGACAAGATGTAGACACAAGATGTAGACACAAGGCAGAGTAGACACAAGATGTTGACACAAGGCAGAGTAGACACAAGATGTAGACACAAGGTGTAGACACAAGATGTAGACACAAGACAGAGTAGACACAAGATGTAGACACAAGGCAGAGTAGACACAAGATGTAGACACAAGATGTAGACACAAGGCAGAGTAGACACAAGATGTAGACACAAGGCAGAGTAGACACAAGATGTAGACACAAGATGTAGACACAAGGCAGAGTAGACACAAGGCAGAGTAGACACAAGATGTAGACACAAGATGTAGACACAAGGCAGAGTAGACACAAGATGTAGACACAAGGCAGAGTAGACACAAGATGTAGACACAAGATGTAGACACAAGAGTAGACACAAGATGTAGACACAAGGCAGAGTAGACACAAGATGTAGACACAAGGCAGAGTAGACACAAGATGTAGACACAAGGCAGAGTAGACACAAGACAGAGTAGACACAAGGCAGAGTACTCTTAGGTTTTTTCAGTAAAGTCACGTAGGTAAAAAATAATAAAAATAAAATTAAAATAAATGAAAACAACTAAATTAAACCACGACGTTTCGGAGGCAACACAAGCTTCCTTCATCAGGTGTAAAGAATGCACAGCAAAATAACTGTAGCGAGAGTTATTTATGGTGTGATTTAATTGATTTATTTTAATTTATTACTTTTTTTTCCTTTTTCTTATTTACCTACGTGACTTTACCGAAAAAACCTAAGAGTATGAATCCTTGCAGTCACGAAAGCTTCACATCTAAAACAAGACAGAGTAGACGACGAGAGAAGTCCATCGTCGCGCTGCGCATACAGAATGGCGCTCCCCGTGTGCGTGACGGCGGTGACCCCGAGAGTCAAAATCATCTTCATAGACTGCGCTGTAAGCCTGTGAGCCATGCGGCTCTTGACTCGGGTGCAACCGCAACCAAACTAAAACATGAACAAGAACATCTGAAAGTCGAGTTGAGCTCTCGTCCTCTTTGTCCGCGACGTAACGAAGTCTCCCCCCCTCGTGCACGACGTTGCGGACACGGCAGATGAACTCGATGATCTCCTCCCGTGCTCATATCTCCTGACCGGCGCGGGTTCTGCACCACCCGTTGCCCGGTCCTCGGCAGTCTAACTGAGTACCGACATTATTTTTTGTTCCTGGGCAGTAAGTGTTGTTTTCTAATTGCTTATGCCTCAAAAGTACAGAGAATGGCTGCTATTATTATCACCCCCCACCAGCTTTGCTGTTGTGACCAGGACACAAAAGCAAAGTTAATAATCCACTCCATTAATAACACTGTGTAACAAATTTGTTTATTTTTGGTTCTTTGGTAGTAAGTGTTTATTTTTAATTGCTTATGCCTCAAACGTACACAAAATGGATATTATTCCCCACAAACTTTGCTTTTGTGACCAGGACAGTGATATTTTGAAATGTTCCTATTTTCAATGAGAACACGTGGTGTGCATTTGTGTCATTCCTCCACATAAAGTCCTGGTCACAAAAGCAAAGTATGTGTGGAATAATAGCCATTTTCTATACTTTTGATGCATAAGCAATTATAAAATAACACTTACTACCCAGGAACAAAAATCGTGTCACGCAGTGATAAACATGTAGTCGCGTTCCGAGCTGCACGATGCGGTTTGCGGCGAGTGTCCCATGGACGCGCGACGCCTGAAAGGGTGTCGCGTGCGATGACGCCATCGCCGCAGTGGCCGGCGAGACTTGCACATCCTTGTAAGGCTGGCTTTTTTTATTGGCAAGTTTCGCGCACCCTTTAAAACAAATTTAATTAATGTCCCCAGTTTTGTTGGATGAGGTAAGTCCTTAATGACGACATTATATATATAAATAATATTGACTCATCTCCATGAGAGTTACAGCCCACGACGTAATGTGCCAACCACTATCCCGCTACTCCACCAAGAACTCCGTAAAGCAGTTTGTAAATCAAGTCAATATTTACGGAGAGCGTCTCCACAACTGACATCATCACATTTGAGTTTTCTCGTGTGTGTGTGCGTTATTTCCCTCTCCGTTCTCTCTCGTGGCTTCTTAAATCTCCCTCCCAGGGTCTCTCTCTTACGAGAACGGTCGAGTGCATCTCCTGGTCACAGAGCTACGCTTAATTAGAAACGATCCCCCGCCAGGGTTCCCCCTTTTCTCTTCGTTCCGTGTTTAACGCTTCCCATTGATTCCCCGTGACGCAGGCGGGGATCGTTAAGAGCGCGCGTGGCGTGTTGGTTCAAGGCCAGGAACAACATTTGACGATGCTGAACAAATTTGCCCTGCGACTAATGCACATCTCACGGCGACAGATCTAATGAGCGGACGGCGGTCGCTAGCAGCGCAAACACGCGCCGAGACGTCGCCCGTGCCTCCGTTTCACCCGAGGGACGGACGCACGCACGGCCCAGAGTCAAAGTCAAGTCGCCTCCTGCTCGGCGCGGCACAACGACAAATAATAAACTCCACGTTCTCCTGGCAAGGACCGGTCTATCCATGCAACGGCCACTGACGACGGCTGCTCCACAGCGTGGTACTAACATCTGCCTGTTAAAAAAGGGTCTTCGTTTTTTTATCAGCCCCCCCCCCCCCACTTAATCACGTTATTGACATTACAAGGCTAATGGAATGACGGACATCACGATGTGAATGTGCAATGTTCTGATTGCGGGTTGGGTTCTGTAAGCACAGGGCCACCGTGCTCTATCAGCCATGGGAACACGAGGCCAGATTCCAGGGTCAGAGACCCGGGTTGCCACTAACCCATTCCCGTTCCGTCTGCAAGTTGGAGGGTGGGTATCCCGTTCACCGACGAATCTCGGAACGGCGCAAGCGGTTCAGCATTGATTTTATTTAGAGAGGCGTAGCAGCGCCGCTGTCGTTAAAGACATCTTTACTCACCGCAGAAATCCAGCGACACGGACGCGCTCTGCGATAGCCGGCGCCAAACTGTGCCACGCGCCCTCCTGCATGGCCTTGTTCGAGCCTCGGCATGTCTTCTAACCTAAAGACGTACTGATAAAGTTATTTTATTCTTTCTTCCGATTCCATTCCGATGACGTGCAGGCATGTCATCGGAATGAGAAAAGGGTTAAACCCTTTCCGTGGGCCAGAGCCGAAATTGGCACCACCTCAGGTCCCAAGACTTAGCTGTGTCGATGCATTTAAGCGGTTAACATGAGCCAATAATTTGACCGCTCATTCATTTAAAATGCATAGCACGTACAGTAACCCAATGTTATCGGTCGCATCGAAAAATTAGAACCGCTCACGTGATGCCCCCACGGGTGGCACCGACACGTGAGCTCATGGGTCTGGGTTCATGGACTCTAAGTTCATATCCCTGTTAGTGGGTCACTTGGCCTGTTATCTCCTGATGTATAAACTGGCCCCTGCCGCAGAGACGTGGCCACACTTGACCATGTAGATGAGCTATGTAAACTAAACTACATTTCATTTTATTTTAGCAGGTGACCTATGCAGCCCACTGAGCGATGCAGCTCTTTTTCAGCAACGAACTGACCATAAATGGTAGCTCAGCGTAGTGGCTCATCACGGTGTGGAAATTTATAGCAGCAGGCCAAAAAGTGGAAACGCACGCTACTAAATAAATAAATTAAGTGCACCGTCACCAAGTGTGATTCAGAACCCGAGTGAGTCACGCCCCTTAAACAACCTCGCGAAAGACAATGAATGTAGGAGGATGTCACGTGCGCAAGGTGATGAATCAGCAACCAGAAGGGGAAGAGAAAGCAGAGCCCTGCGGCGAATGGAAAATCCGATTCGCGATCAACGTGCGTACGTTGGACTTCCTTCACACCGTACGTAGCCAACCGTGCTCATCGAAGGGTGCGAAGGAGAGAGCTCTCTTCTTCAAGACAGACTCGGGGGCTCAAGGGCGTTCTGCGGGCCACGCGTCACGGCCTTCGCTCCTCCACCTCAGCGGTTTTCAGAGCGTGCTCACCGCGATCGCCGGCGGTCACCGCTGGTTCGTGACGATGCTCCAGGTGGTGCGTGGTGGCTGTGATGCAGACGCAGGCTGATCCGGACAATGACGACAGCGCTTATTATACCCGTTTTTGTTTCGGACATTATTTAATATCTTTTTACTCGTGATTTTAAATAAAACCATTAAGTTGGGGTGAACTAACCCTGATCAAAGTACCCTAACCCTAAGGTCTACATGCCATTCCCCTCACCCCTAAAAACAACTAAACTAAAATCTGCGTAAAAAATATAATTGAATCGTTGAGGGTTACTGGTATTTAGAGAGAGTGAATGCGTTTTGTCACCAGGGGTCGTGGGGGTGAGCGTTGGGTCGTCCTCGGACCAAACAAGTTTGAGAAACGCCGCTCTGTCTGGGAGGCCATGGAACCGGTCCAGAGAATGCTCGCGATCCTCTCTTCTTGCCGTACGGCTGCTGATGTCGATCCACAGCAGACAGCCAAACAATTTCACATTCCAGGTGGAGTAGTCGTGTATCACCATCACCTCCTTCGTATTTGTGGATCGGGGCATTGCGTCGGTTTACGTTGTCATGGGTCTTGTTGCGGATGACCACAGTCGCAGGCTCCAGAGTTTGTGTTTTTTAACGTCACCAAGTTCTTGCTGCCGCCGTGCCTACTGAGGCCGCATGCCAGAAGGAATCCATGACCGGCGCAGCCTTTGTGGGCTTGTCATTGGCCTTACGGCACAGTCTGGAATAAGGGCTTCATGTTGAAGCTCGCAATGGCCATTCCACGCCTCGAAAAACAAATTGCTGGCGGTTGCTGATATTGTGCGCTCCCAGAACGCCATACAGCTGATGGGATGTGTATAAAGGTTTGTTTATGTGGAGACTCATGTTTTCCGGGAGGACTGTTGTGTGTACGCATGTTGGACTTCTTTCGCATCGTACGTAGCCAACCGTGCTAATCAGAGGTGCGGGCAAGCAGCGGGCATTGGGACGCCGTGGTGGCGAGATGTTCAAATCCCTCGCCAGGGGCTCGGGGGTTCCATTACGACCTTACGAATGCTCATTCATTCTCTCATTTGCCTAAAGATTTGGACCGGAGGCCTTGGTTACTCAATCGGAAGGCACGGGGGAGGGGTGGGGGAGGGGTGGGGGAGGGGTGGGGGAGGAGTGGGGGGAGGCAGGGGGAGAGTCCACGGAAAGAGCTTGAGGGCAGAAAGGGAGTGAAGTGGCAGTAACTGCACTGGGATCTCATTAATAGCAGGTGGATTGTGAACGGGTGAATCACAATGGGTTACTCATGCAAATGGTGTCACAGGGGTCTTGAACTTCCACTTTGCGCAAGACTGCGCCTTGGTTATTCACAATAGCACTGTAGTCGTAATAACACTCTGGCACAGTATTGCTGCTCTCGCAGGAGCAGTGCATAATGTCAGGTTTATGTGCGTAACATATCTGTATAAAATTTCCCAAGTGCCGTGCGTATATCATGCTCTGCATCTCCCCAACGGTGCGTCGAAGATACAACAAAAATTATATATTTTTTTTATATTCCTAGAATATTGACATTTCTAGAAAATTGACATTCCTAGAAAACTGAAACACACCTTGAACTGCATTTCTCGAACCGGACTCAGAGGCGAAAGGACAAAGAATGCTCGTTCCAAGGGCAAACGTGTCACTTCCTGACCCCACAATGCAGTTTACTGCAAAGGGGCGCGCCACTGCCCAATCCGTGCGGCGCTTGCCGTGACCGTCGCAAAAGGCGCAGGGTCAGAACATTCACGAACGCCGGGGTTTGTGCTCTACCCCAAGGCCGTCTTCACACACGGTCACCGGAACGTCGCGGCATTCTCCAGAGTTGGAAGAGCGCAGGATGTCGACGTCGGCAGGTGCGGAGTCGTCGAGGAGCTATTCACCTCTCGTCATTGTCTCTCCGCAAATCCTTCCCGACAGCTTCAAAGCACGTGCAGCTACGTAGACACGACTACTCGGTAGACATTTGCAGGGGGGTTCATCGTGTGAGAATCCATATCGCTTGCGCTTTACTTCGGCTGCATCCCGTGCAAACGCCTGGGCAGCGCTCGTGAACAAACACCTCATTCGAGACCCAAACGTCGCACCTCCTGGCTTCGACATTCCTTCTCGTTGAATGCGTTCATATATATCTACAGATCATCCAAACGTGACTGCGTCTCATGGCGCTACGACAATAGCAGGGATGCGTGCGCTACGGGTGACCATCGCCTCTCGTCTCACGAAAGGGTCTGCAGGTTTCGCAATGCGAGATTTATAGCCAGTTTGTCAACAGCAGTATCAGCGGCAGCTGATCTATCTGCGGCTATACGAAGGCCCCCTCTCTTCAACACCACAGTCCTGCCTTAACCTTCAACGACGCGAATTGAACCCCCGATGAAGCATGAAGAGCTGAATGGAGTTCTAAAGAACTCGCAAACAAACACCACATTGATATGGAAGACCCAACGCAGAAGTTCCCTGGGGTTTGATCTTCCACAAAGCTGCTCATGGTGCACCCTATACTGCATCACCCACTGCACACACCATGGCAGCATCAGATGCGGATACCCTGACGATGAACGGATGGACAATTAGAAACTCTTCAGTAGTTGTGGTGACACTGTGGTCATCCAGAACAGAGACCGTACGGTGCATACATCACAATGACCCCGATCCACGAAATACGAAGGAGACATCGTCACAGCGACACACTCCGCTGCTCCTCACGCGGTTGTCTGGCTTGACCACCTGAATGTGAAAGTGAAGCCGTTGCTCTAGCATCTACATCAGCTAGCCGCACGGAAGAAGACAAAGGCGGTCATGCGATGCAACAATCCGTCTAGCTTCACGGTGGTGTACCCTCAAGACACGTTCCTGAGGTTGTGTATGAGTCTACATTGTATCTGAATGCTACGTGGTGTCCGAACCCGCTGTAGGCCTCCCCTTGTTCAACTGAAGCCTGAAATGAACACATATCTTGCTCTGCTAACGTCAGCGATGTGAAGGCAGAGGCAGCTGGGCGTTGCGCTGGCCACACCACCCCGTCGTGTGCAGTGACGGCCTTCATAGGCGCCAGCCAAAACCAGTCTGTGTAGCCTACACGGAAGATCTGTCTCTTTTGTACGCGTGTCCTATTGCATTGTTTTGTGAGTGTGTGTATGCATACAGGAGTGCATAATATTTCCACATCGTTTCACCGCAGTGTTATGTAACTGAGTGCCTATCCTCGGCAGCCCACGCACCCGGCCTGCTCACGCACGAAGCCATCGCTACGCTAATTGCGTTACAGTTCCCTTTTGTTTGACCGCGCACGAGCGAGCGCCTGATATTTTTAGGCATATCACAACGCGAGCTCCATCGAGCGCCGCTTCTAACATAATCAGCCGCAGGGTTCCTCACCCACGCTATCGAACGCACGTTCCGTTGGCCCACGTATACTCTGGGCCTGGACAGGTCGGGACTGTGAAAGCCTGGGGAGGAGCAGATTGTTGTGCCCCGCAGAAATGAGGACGACGAGACCGATCTCAGGGCAAGGCCGGACTGGGGCAGAAAGGAAGAGGCGAGCCAGATGGCGAGAGTGGAGGTGGCCATCTCAGACCAGCGGAGAGAAATTCTACTCTGATTGGCTGAGGAGATGCCGGTTAGGGTTAGGGGTGAGTGGAACCCATCTCAGACTGGGATTGACTGGGGAAGGACGCGTCGTGACGAGAGAGGAAAACCACATCGGGACGAGAAAGGCGACGGACGTGGAAGCGCCAGGTTGGAGAACCGAGAGGCAGGCTTCGAGAAGGCTTCAAGTCGCCGTTTATTTTGGTCATGAACGAGGTGGTTTCACAGCCAGGTTCTGAAGGAGACTGTGGAGTGGACGTTGGAGATGGCCCACGAGAGGAATGAGTGGAGGGAGGAGGAGTAGGAGAAAGGCAGCGTGCCAGACATCACTGGCACACAGACCTCCCAGTGACAGACCAAATACGCAGACGGATACGTCCCCTTAATACATATCTGTCCCTCCGCGTAGAAAATCTAAAGAAAAACTACTTTTACGCATCCCATCGGCCTTGTGGGAAGCATAATTTCAGCAGCGTTTGGCTCCATATAAGCAAAGTCTGGACCGGTTTTTGCCAAGTTTGTATGTACATACGTTGAACTTCTTTGGCACCGTACCTAGCCAACCGTACCAATTGGAGGTTCGACGTGCAGAGTGCGGTGTCTTCAATCCCTCTACGTTCGTTACGCATCACATGACGCCTGCGAATCGATCGTTGAGGAATTGTAGAAAAGGTGTACGGCTATTGCCAAATGCAGCTCGGTGAAGCAAACAAAGCTATTCAAATTGTAGTGCCATCACATGCTGTGGGTGTAGTACCGGCCCTAGAGGGGCATGGCGTGCGATGTAGCGACATCGCGGGACACCACAATATTGTGAGTGTAGTACGGGCCATAGAGGGGCAAGGTAGCGCTGGATGGCACCTCGCTTTAAGTGCAGTGCCGATCCTACAGGACAGGGTGTGTGGGTAAAGGATGAGGTTATGTGAGGCCATGGCACTCTGGTTGACCCGGGAGGACACGTGTTGACAAAGGGGCCCCAAGAGGGGGTTAGGGGGGGTCACGTGACTGGGACCCAGATCCTTCCCGAGGATTCTGGAAGGTGGATGTGGCCAAGGGCAGAGCCGGCCACGCCACAGAGAATATCAGCCGGGTCCCGAGAGGGACCGGGGTTGTTGTTCATCCTGGAAGAAATCCTTCGTCTACGATCTCCGTTCAACGAGTCTCCAACACGTGGACCCAGGCCGAAGCTGTTGGTCCCGGTCCGTAGTAGCACTTAAGTAGTAACTAGTGTAGTTACTAGTGTAGTAACTAGTGCAGTTAGCCTGGTGGTCACCACCTTAGGTTGTATTTCTGTTAAGGGGAAATTACCCCATGTGTTGGAACTGAATACATGTGTTGCGTCCAAGTCTACAACTCAGTTGAACCCATTACAAAATTACACGCAAAATATATAGATCAGAAGCAATACGAATTGAGATGGTAAAACAATAAAAAAAAGTCTTGAAGCAAATAAATCCGAGACTGAGCCACGGCGAACATTGGTGGTGAATATTTCACCCAATGCTGGGTTTCTCCATCCCTTTAAATCAATCGGCACTAACCAGCACGGCGAAGTATGGTTAAACAACCCCCACGACCGACAACGTTCAGTCAGAGCCTTCGCACTCAAAACGACCAATCGGCCAGCGTTCACCTCCCATGTCGGCCCCTCAACCCGAGACGACGCGGAATGGGGAGGCTTTCATCCAGCAGCGGATTGAGCAAAGAGCTGTAAATTATCACGATAAATTATATCTGTTTACACATTTATCCTGCACATCCAGTGAACAAAGAAACCGGTTGTCTTGCAAGGGGGCTCTCACCTTAGCTTCAGGAGTAAGTCATTTCGATGGCTGAGTTTTCCCGTTTAATCCCCCCCCCCCTGGTCCATTGTTCCATTCTTGCATGCGTCATTAACCACCAATCCCTCCTGCACCCCCACCCCGTTCCACCACTCCAAGCCTATAGTACCGCCCTGTACCAGGGAACCCACAGAGGGTCCGGCTTAAAGTAAAAAAAAGACAAAAAGACCCCCACCTCGCTCCTTTATTATTTCCGGTCCAGACGCCCCTGGCCTGAGTTGCCCATTTGGGGGCCCGTGCCAAGCCACACTGGTAACAGGTGGTGCTTGCAGGGACACGGCGTGCCTCCCCCCCCCCCCCCCGTTTCGCGTGGATGGCGGGGGGAAAAGTTTACACAAGCAGAGAAATCCGCTGGCATTCCGTCCGGATGTAATATTAACCGAGAGCGTGACTGCCAGCGTCGAGGTCCGGGCTAAACGACGGTGCCATTTCCACTGTGCCCGCATTTACCGCCCAAGGCCATTAAAGAAAAACGCTGGAAATAAAGCGGAGAGCCAGCGATGTAAATCCAGTGGAACGAAGTGCTTTTTTTTCCAAATATATATTGTTTTAATACGTATAAGGAAATGTTTACGTTCATGCTGCGCTGACAAATAACGGTGGGCGACTATGATCGTGGCAATCCAAAACAGCGTTGCACTTGGCAAACACCGAACCGCGGCTCGGACGCAGCACGGGAGGATGTGCGGCTGTCGTACAACGTCGTTCCATAAGTGGGAAATCGAAGGTTCAACCAATCTGCGACTGTGGTGAAGGCCACACCGTCAAAGCGCATCGCCGACGAGTCTGCGCCGTCCACGCCACACACCCCGGCGGTATCGCTGCAATCCGTACGGCGTCTACTGCCGCCGTACGGATTGGTCGAAGGCCCTTAACATTCAACTTTGACATCGATACAAAACTGTTGCTTACATGCCGCACGGAAGAAGAAGAATACTGCAAATAACAGGGTGATACATTTTACAGTTTAAAGGCAAGGTTTTTTTTCTCACATTTCTCCAGAATAAAATTAAGTGTGTGGGTGACCAAGAGCCAGTGGTGACAACTCTACATTCCTATGGCCGCGGTGCCCATTGGGCAACCACTGCCGACTTTCTACAAAGTGGTACTAACGTTTATTGACCCATTAGGGATGATGAGCTGCCATTCACTATCAAGAGGAGAGTGGGAGAGGGGTGGGAGTGACAGCACCAGGCTACATGCGCTTAGCTTTGTAGGTCGGGCCGGATCAAGGTGTTATGCATTAACAGACCACAGTGACGCACAGAGACAAAGATCCTCCCCCCCATGGCCTGGAGAGACTGCTAGCGAGCAGCACCTCCTGGCACTGCGGCACACGGGGCGGTGGGTGACCAGCACCAAGCCCAGCCGCCTTTGTCGCCTGAGTGGCGACGCTTACCATGCACGTATGATATTAGGCTAAGTCAACCTAGTGGATACCCAGGCCATACATGAGATGCAAACTGCTCACTGGTAGAACTGCTACGCAGGTTTTCACCGCTGTGCTGCGTGCAGCGCGTCGTTCGGCACGATGTCCGACGCTTCGTCCCCCTGTGGTGGGAGCTTATAGCGCGAGCATCCGGCTCGCGTTCTACCCTCGATTACGCGGCGCTGCCCACTGCCGCTGGTGTCTGCTGCTGCTGTATCCAGGGCACGGCCACGAAACGTCGGACGTGGTGCCGGCTGGCCGGACGTACGTGCGGTACAACCTTAGAGTTACAACCTCCGGTGCGGTGACCGGCAGGTGGGTCGCGGGGCACGTCGACAGCGTTGTCTCAACGTCCGTTCGTATGTGCGGCTGGGACCCACCTCCTCTCCACTGGGGGGAGGAGAGAGAGGGAGGGAAGGGCAACGCGAGCACCTGTAGCCAGCGGGGGCCGAGGATCTGTCGGCGCAGCGGGCGATTCCATCCAGCTGCAGAGAATCACCGTCAGCTGACGCGACCCGGAGCTGCACCTGCCGTTGAACACGGAGCGTCAGAACTCAGCATTGGGACACAGGGGGGCTTAAAGGTTACGACCCCACCGCCACTCCGCCTCCCCCTTATCGTGAGCCAAGAGTCCTGACACCAGTGAAACTCCGGCCACACAATGTGTACAGTGCTAGCAAACCTCCAGCCGGGTAAACATTACCCCCAAGCACCCCCCCCCCCCCCGTCATTATAGCTAATCCGATTTTCATTTTACCACCAGCACCGTCGTCATCATCCATCATTATCATCGTCGTCGTCGACCGTAGTTAACCCACTGCTGGTTGAAGTCCTTCGCAAGTCATCACCGTCTCTCGTGATCCTGCGATGAAACGATCCATCTCTAGCACCCGCACGTGGGGTTGATTTCACGACTCCATCTCCACGGTGGACAATCTCTCTGGCGTGGCTTCACTCCTTTGGCTGCCAATTGGTTGTTAGTCTTGACCGCGGGCCGTCATCCCATCTTGCAACGCGCCCCACCCAATCCCATTCACTTTACGTACCAGGTAACGTGACGTCCCAAACTTGCGTTCGTTCGCTAATCCACGTGCTCCAACCTACTGTCTGTCAGCATAATTCCAAACGTGTAGCACCTCTCATCCATGTCTGCTACCTTGCTCACTTTTCAGATTTTTTTCATTCTACCCCTTGCCAATGTCATCACCTGCCCGCCTAATTCGTGTCGAAACCACATGAGGCACCATCATTTTTTATCTCCAGCATCTTCAGTAATCTGAATGCATTTTGCCTGAAAACAAAAAACTGTCATCAAATGGACGACCGCCCTTGGTTTGTTGTTTTTTTCTGCATCGCGTCTCCATCGATGGTTTTGTTGGGAGTCCTGGTCTTCTTCCGCATCGTGGGGAGTCTATCCGCGGCGGTTCTACGTCCGTGTCGAGGGTGGCGAGTGACCCACAGCGTCGCTTCGGGGGTAGCCTCACCGTGAACCTCGCTGATTTCGTCAAGGAGCGTAAACCACCGTCACGCAAACTTCAGTCGTCCTCGTGGTAGCGACGGATTTTGGCTGCTGGTCATCGAACAAAGGCGGTGGGTCACCGCATCGCACGGCGCTTTCAGATGCGCTTCTGCGGCCGTCAGGAACGCTCTTCCTTCCGATATCAGGAAGCCACTGGAGCTGTGATGCACTTTTAAAGCATCTACATTGACAAACTAATTTCTTCAAAACTGCTTTTTGTGTTTAGTTTGTTGCCCTTCACCCACACCTCCGATTAGCGCGGTTCGCTAAGTATGGTGCAAAAGAAGTTCAACATACACACATGAACATTTGAAACGCTGCTGGTCATTGCTCGAATCGGGCCGTGATGTTATACTGCGTGGGTTGTGGTGTGAGATGTTAGACTCACACAGATATTCATAGACTTACACAGAGACACATCAACTCATATAGAGACCCCTAGACCTGTAGAAAGACTCACAGACCTACACAGGGACCTACAGACACACACAGGGACCTCCAGACTCACACAGGGACCTACAGATTCTTACACAGGGACCCAGAGACCCAGGGACCTAAAGACCCATACAGAGACTCACCAGGACCTCCAGACTCACACACAGGGACCTACAGACTCACACAGGGACCTACAGACTCTCACCAGGACCTACAGACTCTCACCAGGACCTACAGCCTCACACAGGGACCTACAGCCTAACAGTGATATACAACATAGACATATGATCAGTGCGGGCAGTGGTGTTACTGGATGAATCCGATGAGCTATGAAGCTCTTTTCAGCAGACGCTCAGCGGTGGCGGGTCAACATATGACCCTTATGGTGGGACCCCGGGGTCCCATAAGCCGCCGGCTCTCACATAAACTGCGTTGTGACGTCATTTTATGTCTGTTGAAGGCGAACAATACGGCAATCTATTCCTCTCGACGAGCTCGACACGATGCGCTAATCAAAGTTTCGCTTGTTCAGCTCTTCTGCGCATTCGTCCTCGCTGCTGCGCTTGGACACGACGTCACAACAGAATGATCCGCGCCAGGTGGGTCGCGGCGATTAAGAGCGCAGTGGGACGGAGTCGCCAAAAATAAATCAATTAATTGAGATTTTGACTTCCATTTATTGGTGATAGCAGGGTCCCGCCATAGGATTAATTTATGCCCCCGCTGGACGTAAATGTTGTGGGATTGCTCTCCAACAAACCGGTGTGCTGAACTAGCAGCTAACTGGCACGTTTTACGTGACAAACCTTACTAATTGGCTGTGTCGGGTGGTGGCGGGTTTAACGGCACAACATTTATATTCACACCATCTAACCCAACATTTGTTTTGTTATTACGGAGAGTTAAGACCGGTGACTGCCCCGGGGGGCCGATCCGAACGGTCCACGTGCGTAAGGGAAGGCCGCGGCTGGCGTGCGACACCGCGCTGGGAGGGAGTACGATGGTGATGATGATTGGTATGATGATTGGTATGATGATGATTGGTATGATGATGATGATGGGAGGCCAAGGGAGGAAGAGGAGGAGTGGCCCGTTGGGTAGGGGTATACGTGGAGGGAGGGGGATGGAGGGAAGGGAGGGGGAGGGAGGGGAGGGAGGGGGATGGAGGGAGCCGTGACGCCGCCGCCGCGGGCGCTGGCGCTCCCACCTGGGCCACGCGTCCCTCGAGGCGGCCGAGTGGTGGCCGCTGGTGCGGCGCCAGGTGCCAGCAGCACAGCATGAGCTCGTAGAGCGCGCGCGGGCAGGAGGGGGGGCAGGGCAGCCGCTCGCCTCCCCTCTGCAGCCTCTGCAGCACCTGGGGAGGGGTGGTCGGGGGGGGGGGTCAAGGGTGAGAGGTCAAGGGGGGGGTCAAGAGGGAGGAGAGGTCAAGGGGGAGAGAGAGGTCAGGGGGGGGGGGTCGCGGCGCGTCTGTCCCCGGTGTCGCTGTGGCCAGCGCGCTTGAGGAGGTCACAATATTGACTCCCTGTCTGGGGTCGACTCAACTGGCATCAGCCATCGGCCAGCAGCACATCCGGTGGCGTTTGTCTTGGCAGCGTTGATGTCGACAAGCCACTCTGCATCAGTCAGTCGATTTAGAGCAGTGGTTTTTAACCTTTACTGCAAGCCTTGCACAACCTTGGGTTCGCAAATGTATTTTTTTAATATATAATGTTAACAAATACATAGGGTTTGATGAGACAAATCAGTTGTACTTACGTGCCCCTGCTTAAGTTGTGTTTTGATGATTTACCTTCTAAAATAATCTGCCAGGCTAACAACCGCTGGTTTAGAGGGACCCAGGTTACTGCGATTATTTGATCACTCGCACACACAGGGAGATGCGGTCATACCCGCCCCTCGCCTCCCCCACCCCCCGGGATTACGTCGGGGATGCGTTCCTGAAAGGTTCGACGACAAATATCGAAACGACGCCAATCAGAGCATCGTACAGGGTAGTACATCGCTCTGATAGTAGTGGGTGGTGGCGATGGATAACGAGAATGGACGGACGACGATGCTGTCAGCGACGTGAGCGTGTGGGTTGAGGCGACGCAAATCAGGCAGGAGGCGGTCTTCATAGTAAAGTGACGACGTGTTTGCGAAACGACGTAAACGTCCAGACGGGCATCTCTGTCTCTGTGGCAGCGGCTCGTGCGGAGAAGGTTGCAAATAAAAAATCCCAGACGGGGGGGAGGGGGTGGGGGGAGGTCAACTCAGCCCATCATCTCCCCAGGGTCACGCAGACAAGTACCACATTGTGGGGCGTCGTCAGCAGTCGTACTTACGGAGGTGACCGGTCCACCCCCCCCGCCAACACTGAGATGAGCGTGGGCCGAGAGAGATATTTTGAGCTCGGCGGGCAACATTTTGACCGTCCGACCCGGGCGACACGAGGAGACAGAAGAAAAGGGTGCGGAACGTCTAAAGTGCGGCTCCACGCTGTGTTTGCAGAGCAAGTGCATCAGACGTGAACAAAAATAAACACCGGCCTAACGCAGCCAGCCGAGACTCCAATGGGCTCCGGTGGGGGGTGGGGGGGCTTTGTGCGAATACAGAACTCGAAAGGAAGGTGCACAAGCTGCAGGAAATTGCCGAATTGTTTGCTTTGCCTTCATTGTGTGTCTCTTGTTGGGTTTTTTGTCAGTGTAACCGGACCTTTCACAAGATCGAACACAAAACAAAGTCGTAAAAAATCAAGAGAAGCCTATCTCTCAGCTGCGACCGCACTGCGCGGCGGACTGCTGCCGCGAGCAGCCCGAGCGATTCGGACGCGGGCAAGTGATGCACGATTGAGAGACGTGCCACCATTATTACTATCATCATCATCATCGCGCGGCCTGTCTACAGCGTGAAAGAAGCGCACGTCTGCGCGAGCGCCGCTTCTGAAAGCACAGGCGATGTCACAGGCAGACAAGGACCATCTATTATTGTTGCGTGTGTTTTAAACAGAAACCTCACGGTGACAAGCTGATGACAGTCAATGTCAAAGGGCCTGACTCATGTCGCTATTTTGGCCATTATTCTGCCAAGTTGTCGTGGAATGCCTACAATTTTTGCAACAGCCCCATTCCGCATTTTTCTATTCACGTGCAGTCATGACCACACGAAACTCTCACCTAATCCACCATTTTTTTTAACTATAAAACAATCTTTTATCTTACCAGGTAAGACCGACTGAGCTACACAACTCTTTTTCAGAAGCGACATGGCTATCATAAATGAGAGGTCAACCAAGTGGCTTACCACGTGGACATTTATAGCAAAGGCCAAATACTCTAAGCGCGTGATGTTGACTCTAAATGTGGAGGGAAAAACCGGAGGACCCGGAGAAAAATCCACGCGACCGCAGGGAGAGAGACATACAATTTCAAATATATATTTACATGATCAAACCCCCCCAAAAAAACCCTGGATGATATTGGCCGAGAAAGCCTATGTGTTAAACTATACAGTAGTTGTCAGGGTCGGGATCGAACCCACGACCAATTCCACAGTGGCCTGAGCTCGCAGGGTCAGGGCAGGGTTGCGTCGGAGCCAACGATGGCAGAAAGTGTCTGCCAAATATGTGCAGACCTTCTGGCAAGTGCAAAAATTCCGCAAAATACGTGAAACACAAATTGCGCATGAATCAGGCCCAAAGTGACTCCCTGCTCAAGTGAGCCTGTGGTGATCGTGGCCATAATGAACCCGTTGTTAAAATCACACATTTATAAACACCACTCTTAACTTCCTACAATGTGGTACTGGTTTAATTGACTTTGGAAAGATACAAAACACTATTTTTTTATTTACCGGGTAAGGCCCACTGAGCTATGTAGCTCTCTCTGAGACACGGCCTGGCTATCACAAATGATAGCTCAGCCAAATGGCTTATCGCATGGAAATGTATAGCGGCCAGATACTCTAAACGCATGTTTCTAAATGTGGAGTGAAAAACCGGAGGACCCGGAGAAAATTCCACGCGACCATGGGAGACATGCAAACTCCAAATATAGAGTCATCAGAGTTGGGATCGAACCCACGACATCCTGCGTACCAGGCGAGGGAGTTAACATCTTGCCGACACAACACTCAACCCTTCTGGTTTGCAGTCGACTGTGCAAACAGAGCAGTCGCTGAATACCGTATTGGTAAATGTGGCCAATCCTGTTCTACTTAGTGACCATTGCTGTTGATGTCCAATGTTAAATGTGTGTGTCCAAGGACCGGTGTCTCTTGTTGCAGTAAATCTGAAATATTCAAATAAAAAATTGTTCAGCTCATGATTATTAATGAAGGGGGGGTTTGCCCCATGTGGAGTGACGTCACCTGTTAATGGTTATTGTGGAGGGGTGCGGCATGTGGAGTGACGTCACCCGCTCATGATTATTAATGAAGGGAGGGGTGCGGCATGTGGAGTGTGCGATCTTCTTGTGCATTCGTGTAAATTTTCACGCGGGCATGAATATTAATGAAGGGTGGGGAGCTATTTTGAAGTGAAGTCACGCACGGATGTAGCACTGTGCTGCACAGATTTATATTTACCGTCACTTTCTGTAAAGAAACGTCGCATTTGAAGCTACTTTGCATAATACATTATTTAATTCAGTTGGACCTTCCTCTTGCGTAAGTGTAAAAATACACAATACATATTGCAATTTCTTATAAAGGAGTCACATGCTAAGTGGCTGATTACTGATCTATTACATAACTGCATACACCCCCCCAATCCCCGCATCTGATCTCGAATCCTGATGGGGTTCAACAATGATGACGTCATCCTGCACTATTTAAGACCGGAAGCAGGTGGATGGCTTCACTATTCTGGCAAATTGCTTGAAGATGCTGGATGTAATTACCAGCGAAACGTCGTACTACTCAAATTGTCGATCCACTCTTCAAACAGACGTTTTATCAACGTGACACATTTTTTACTGATTGGCCGTGTCGGGTGGTAGAGGGTTGCGACATATTTACAATAACGCGATCTAACCCAAAAACCTTTATTATGTAATGACATTAATAACATTGTGATGTTGTTATAATGTATGATAGTACTGTGGTTAGAGCACTCAATTCACAAATGACAAGACTGGTTTCATAAAAAATTAGCCCAACCTGTCATCCCTCTGGGGGCCCATAAAATTAATACCAATTTGTGGTAATAAAACAGTTGCTTGTTCTCGGGAGAGGCTGGTCTCGACCATAGGAATGTGGAAAGTCCACAACGGGCCCAGGGCGACCAGTGGAGACGAGTGCCTGTTCCACGCGCGTGTTTTGAGCGCGAAGACACTTTGACTCTACTTGGCATTGAGGTCTGCGCGTGAATGACAACAAGCCATGATGTTATGACGATGTGTTTTTTTATCATGTACAGCAATACGAGGAAATTTTCTTCCACGTGTGATTCTTTTTTTTTAACAATCGAGACCACCTTTACCCCACTCTCCCAAGCCGGCAACCGTTCTGCTCACTGCGCGGATTCTATAAATAGGTCATAACATTGGTCGCGGTGAACGGCGTTGCCGAACGGAAACCAAAGGGCGAGGAAGAAACTCCGGGACCCCCGACGGGTTTAAACGCTGGGCGGCAAAAAAAAGAAGGCACCGCTTAGCCTTCGGCAGAACGCAATGCAGCGCGCACAGCACGCGTGAGAGGTCCCACGGTGTGCAATAGGCAGCGGACATTGCGAGCACTCTTGCCACTGGGCCAGTGTGCACACTTGTGGCAACTACGTGCGTACGTGTGTATGCGTGTACGGTGAACTTCTTTCGCACCGTACGTAGCCAACCATACTAATCGGCGGTGCGGGGGAAGGACAACAAACTTCACACGCAAAAAAGCAGTTCTAAAGAAATGAGTTTGTCAATGTAGATAATGTAAAAGTGCACAGCTCCTGTGACTTCCTACAATCGGAAGAGCGTTCCAGACGGCCGCAGAAGTGTATCTGAAAGCGCGCGATGTGGTGACCGTCTTTGTTTGATGGCTAGCCAAAAGCCGCTGCTGCTGCGAGGATGACCAGAGTTTGCGGTGTGTGCATGTAAGCCGAACTTCTTTCGCACAGTACGTAGCCAACCGCGCTAATCGGAGGTGCGGGGGAAGGACAATTGACTAACACACACAGCTCCAGGTTGTACTTTTTCATGAACTCTGCGTGTTCTCTGTTTTGGAGATATATTAAAGGACCTATGTCGTCATCAACGAGAGTGAGCCAATAAGGTCAGAGTCCAAATCCTATGTTTGTTTAATGATGATACTGACTGGGGAAACGAAAACAAACAAAAACGATGATCGGCTCAAGTTGAAGGCAAAATATCCCATCGCTCAAATCGGCACAAGGCGGCATTCAATAAAGTTGCTTGCAATGGGAATTCCACATTCCTTTGGCAGAGGCAGTCCGTCCAAATGACGACCACTATTGACTCATCACAGAGCGGTAAACGTTGCGTTGGTCTCACTGGGGCCGGGTTACGGAGAACTTTCTTGCACAAAGGGATCTCGATTCTCAATTGGCTATCGCATGGCTGAACGAATGCCCGTGAATTGATTGTGTAACCACGCGTAGAGATGCCTCATGCAGTGTTGTTCGGGGAGTAGTAGTAATAGTAGTTCGGAATGTAGCTCAGTCGACGGAGCAGCGGGGCTACCGCAGTGAAGACATAAGTTCAATTCCTTGACCATAATCGTCACTGCTATCGTCATCAGTGGCATCGTAATCATCACCACCACTCCTCTGGGCCAGTAAAATGAGCACCACGATGAGAGGCTGCACCACAGGTAGCGAATTTAAACTAAAAACTTAAACAAAATTTTTTGTACCAGGCAAGGCCCCCACTGAACTATATACGGCTCTTTTTCAAAAGCAACCTGGTTATCACAAACAATAGCGCAACGAAATGGCCCATCATCAATGTGGACACTTATATTAGCGGGCAAACGCTCCGAGCGCCCGCGTTTCAAGTTGTCGTCGTCCCGGGAACGTGGCATTTTCCACACAGCTGTCTCGGCTCGGTGCCACTAACCCTGAGCATCGGGAGACACTTTGACTCTTCAACATGAGCGTTGCTTGTTTTACTACACGATTGGAGCACTGATATAAAAAATGGGCACAATGGGGACCTTTGCAAAACGTGTATTTATTCATTTTAAATTGTACAGTTGTCTCGTTTGTCAAAACATTCGACCTGGCCTGGGTCATTTGCTCAGCATGTATTATATTGCTTTACATCTGCAGACTTTTGGCAAGTTCCCCCACACGTGTTTTACTGCCTCCCCACCCCGCCCAGCGACTCTACCTCTCCTCTGAGTTAATCGTTAATCCGGACCCTGCCTTGGGGGCTGGGAGAAGAAGGGCGGGGGGGGGTACCTCGTGGGGTCACTGGGAGAGGACCCTGGGGCTCAGGTGTTCCCACGACAGTTTTACCCGAACACTCAGACGGCTTAGAAGTATATACATCCATATATAGATTCATGTTTATACGTATATTTATGCATATATCTATAAAATAGACGTGATTTACATGTGGAAGCCTCGGTATTTATATATATACTAGCTGTACTACCCGGCTTCGCCCGGGACTTGTATCCACCACGGCCGGCCGCCTTTGTCTCCCCAGTGGCGATGTTAATACGCCACACCAGTTACTCGTTTTGCGGCTGAGTCCCTCCCTCACCACTCTCCCTCCCTCACCACTCTCCCTCCCTCACCACTCTCCCTCCCTCACCACTCACGCACGGCCGCCTTTGTCTCCCCAGTGGCGATGTTAATACGCCACACCAGTTACTCGTTTGAGGCTGAGTCGACCTAGGGGAGGTTCAAATAATCGTCACCGGTGGTGGCCGTGAGTGGGAATGGAACTCGGTTCGCCGGGTTTGTAGCGCAGCGTAGCGTTAACCACTACACCCACCGCTCCTCACACACCACACACGCACAGACACACACACAGACACACACACAGACACACGCAGACACACACAGACAGACACACACACACAGACACACAGACAGCACGCTAACCACTACACTACCGCTCCCCACACACCACACACACAGACACACACACAGACACACACACACAGACACACACACACAGACACACACACACAGACACAGACAGCACGCTAAGCACTACACTACCGTTCCCCCTACACAACACACGCGCGCGCGTCCATAGGTACACATACACGCGCTTGCTGCAGACACACACGACTGTCAGGGTGCGTACGGCAGTAAACGACTGAAAAAAGAAAGTGGCAATGCTGCGCGAGGAACGCCTTAGACCTGCAACACATTTGTGTAATGCGAGCGTAAACACACAAACACATACAAACACATACACACACATACATACACACACATACACACAAACACATACACACAGACATACACATACACACAAACACATACACACACATACATACAAACATGCATACAGACACACAGACATACACAAACATATACACACATACACATGACCCGGCTTCGCCCGGGACTTGGATCCACCACGCCCGGCCGCCTTTGTCTCCCCAGTGCCGATGTTAATACGCCACAGTAGTTAAGTTACTCGTTTGAGGCAGAGTCGACCTAGGGGAGGTTCAAATAATCGTCACCGGTGGTGGCCGTGAGCGGGAATCGAACTGGGTTTGCCGGGTTGGTAGCGCAGCGTAGCGTTAAGCACTACACCCACCGCTCCTCACACACCACACACGCACAGACACACACACAGACACACACACAGACACACGCAGACACACACAGACAGAAACACACACACAGACAGCACGCTAACCACTACACTACCGCTCCCCACACACCACACAGCACACACACAGACACACACACAGACACACACACAGACACACACACACAGACACACACACACAGGCAGCACGCTAAGCACTACACTACCGTTCCCCCTACACAACACACGCGCGCGCGTCCATAGGTACACATACACGCGCTTGCTGCAGACACACACGACTTTCAGGGTGCATACGGCAGTAAACGACTGAAATAATAAAGCGGCAATGCTGTGCAAGGAACGCCTTAGACCCGCATTATACATTTGTGTAATGCGAGCGTAAACACACAAACACATACAAACACATACACACACATACATACACACACATACACACAAACACATACACACAGACATACACATACACACAAACACACACATACATGCACACAAACACATACACAATACACACACACATACATGCAGACACAGACAGACACATAACACACATACATACACACACATACACACACATACATAGACACACACATACATACACACACACATACATACACACAAACACATGCACACACGTACATACACACATACATAGAGACACACAGACATACACATAAACACAAACACACATACACATGACCCGGCTTCGCCCGGGACTTGGATCCACGATGCCCCGCCGCCTTTGTCTCCCCAGTGACGATGTTCACACACGACAGCAGTTACGCTTTTGAGGCTGAGTGGACCTAGGGGAGGGCCAGGTCCGTTTCAAATAATCGTCAGCGGTGGTGGGCGTGAGTTGGAATCGAACTGGGGTCGCTCAAGCAGCTTAATGACTGTTTGTACAAATGTAATAAAAGGACTTAGACACTTCTTACTGACTCCGTGTCCTTTATTTGGGGTTCGCGTTCTCCTTCCCACACGGCACTCCTCCTGAGACTCTCTCCCTGGCAGCCCCACATCTGCCTTCGCTCCCGTAGCCTTCCACGCTCCTGCAGCTCCGCTGCAGGCTCTTGGTACAGCCCTCTGGCTGCTCCCCCAGCAGCTCCATCTCTGCTCCCTGTTCCTCCGTGCGTGGCGATCTCGCCACCTCCCAATGTCAGCCCTTCGTGGCCTCTATGGCTATCTCGCCATTTCCTACCTCAATCCTCCACTCTCTCTTCCACCCCGCTGGCTGGCGCCGTCATGAGCCCCTCAGCCACCAGGCTGAGGCACGGCGACCACCCAACGTGTTCACCACCCTTCACTCCCCCGACTGACCAGATAGCTTCCTGTCTCCCCGCTATAACTTCTCCCCCACGTCACCCTGACTCCTCCCTCTCGGATCGTCATATCCGCCCCGCCCATTTACGCCCGCATTACACTACCCTCCCCCGTAGAGAAAATCCCAGCCGTCCTCGGCTGAAACAGAACAAAATAATGCGGGCGAAGGCATCACAATCAGGAGTCCCCCAGACACAACGGAGATTATAACAACAACAACACAAGCAACGAAAGGGGAGGTATCAGGAACTGGAACAGAACACCGGCCTGTCCTCCGCGCAACAACAACAAGAATAAGAATGGCACAATGAACAACAACGGCAACTGACACGCAAGAACGGCCAACGCGCACAACCCAGAATGTGATGTTTTAGTGCGTGTCCATGTTGCAGTTCCATCCGCTCGGCTCAAGTCCAACGTCAAAGAGCAAGTGGTAGAGCAGAATGACGAACGGCGCTCAATTGCTCCTTCAAGTCCTCATCCAGCTAGCACACCAGGTAACACCCAGTGCGACGGGAGCTGAAGAATCTGTGACGAGAAGGAGAATCCAATCCCCTGAGGCACAGCACAACAACGCACATCCGCATGTCGTACACGACAGCCACCCGGCCTCAGGGTAGTGGAGATGATGTAAATCCAGCCCGCTTAAAAAAAACTCCCCATAAATACCCAAAATAACGCAATGGATGCCCCATTATTTACATTTTAACAACAATATTATTTACACGTCAACAACAACAACAAAATTTTCTGCTCTTACCCACCAGCAGTCCTCCCTTGAGGACCAGCACAGACATCGCACGTACACAGCATGTACCCACGGTCACTCTCAGCAACCCAACAAAACGCCTAATCGCACACCCTCGCGTGGAGAGAGCCACGCTCCCCAGCGGTAATGTTTAACTCGCCCTAACCCCCACCGTGGTCGTCAACCCACAGCAACATCCACTGACCATACTCTCAGCTAGTGCAATTTCGGGGATGAGCAGCAACTCGGCCACGCTCCTCCCTTACTATCCCATCAGAGATGGACACACACCAGCCTCGTATAGTCCGATGCTTTATAGCCCAGGGAAGGTTCATCCCCCAGCAATGCCAGACCCCCTGTACTCCCCCCACGGGGCAATGTTCTCTTATAGAGACAATAACACCCTAACCCAGATCCCGTGAGCCCCCGGCACACCAGGTTCAGTCTGCCACCGCACAACTGAACCATGACTCCCCGAGCCATATGAGCACATGGCCCATTAGTTTAAGACATACCACGGAGGTTTCGCCTCCGGGCTGTCAGGTCAGCCATCAGCCATAGGCCGATGTGACCACAACTCGTGCATCACCCAATCAACAATGGCAGGCATAACAGATGGAATATTTGCCCCACCCCGGTTTTTCCCGCGCGCTCAAAATGGCGTCCCCCTTCGCCCAGCGCGTTCGCGCAATCTCTCGCGCGCACTCAAAATGGCGGCCCTTTCCGCAAAGCGCATCGTCGCCATACCCCGCGTGCGCGCAAAATGGCGGCCCAACGTGCGAACACGTGGCCAGTTTTCTCCATTCGTGCACCCCAGCTTCCCTATGCTGGGGGTCACAAAATGCATCCCCCGTCTTATTGTAACAACCCCAACAACGATAGACGCACAGCCCCAGCTTGCTGCGCGCAGCAGTCATATCGGGGAATTTTTAACCAATATTTTACCAACCACATTAGTTACACAACCCAACTCGCAAAGCAACTCGTGGCTGCATGCAATCAACCAATACACGACGCCACTTGGCGCCCATTTACGATCCCATTAGCATTAACATCTAAGCCACCCACAACGGCGTCATCGCGCACTCTCATTTTCAAAAAGCTCAATTACCCCTATAATATACACGCAATCTCGTGTGCACAACACCCATACAACCAAATTTTTGGGTCCCCCTCCAATTTGTTACCAATTTCCAACAAGTACGCACAATATAATAACAATCTCAATTCCAATAGTCAACCACTGCATCGCACCCCATAACCATACAGAACGGTATAACAGCACATGCAATCAGCATATCGCGATCACACGCGCACATTTAAGCACAATAGCAAGCAGATCTGCAGGCAACCAACACACCATTAATCCTGTCGTAACTTTGCAGCAACAACACAATTATTCTCTCTCTTGCAACAATCGCATCGCACACAGCACCTCGCAGCACAATACACCAAAAAAAATATATGTTATTTTTTCCAATTAAGCCCATCGCACAAGGTAACCCACAAATAATACAGCGCAAGATACCCGACGCTCCCAAGTTAATAATTAACTTCACCATCAAGATAACAACTCCACGCAGCAGCGCACACACACAATTTGACACTCAGCAAATACAGCAGACTCTCCGTCCATTCTCAACACACGCACACACTTATATTGACACCAAGCAACAAGCAGATAGCGCGTTCATCGTTATTACACACATATACACACAGTCCGAACCGCGCTCCGCACAATCGAGTCATAAGAGAAAACCAAAATAGCCCCCCCCCGGCCCTCGAAAGATGAGTGAGGTGTGTGTTAAGGCCGGGTGCGTATCGTTATGACTCGCCCGGGGCTGCAGCAAGAAGAGGACGGCAGGGTGGCAACTTGAGACGCCTCGCAGAACTCGTTCGGCGACTTGACGGCTCCGTTGTCACGCACCCGAGCCAGGACGGGAAGCTCCCGCCCCAGCAGCTGCAGCATCGGCGTCTTCTCCTCGCAGCACCCCCTCGAAAAACAGCAGCTCACAGCAGGCTGCTCACCCCGCGGCACCTCCAGATGGCAGCGCAAGGCTGCCTCTCCGCCGCGATGTTGAAGATGGCGGCGTCCTCCCGCCGCGGTGAAGACAAGATGGCGGCTTCCCGCCGTTTCTCCCCTGCCACGCCCAAGATGGCGTCTTCGTGCCACGTGGCAGATGGCGCTGGCAGCTCAGGAAAGGCAGAGGCCTACGGATCACCACCGGGCCTCCCCGACGTCGTCCTCGGCGTGGTGAACTCACACAGTCGCGCCAGCACGATTTTCAAGGTCCCCATCTGCATCACCATCTGTCTCCATCGTAAGTTGGCATCCTCCGGCACAGACAGGTCCACCGACGCGGCGACACCTTGCTCACCCGGACCCGTACTCGTTCCAGAACGGATCTCCTCTTCCATCGCAGGCAGGTCCACTGTCTGAGGAAGGTCGTCGTCGTCGGATGATGTAGCAGGAATATTTTTTTTTTTCTTCTTTCTCTCAGTTGTTTTGAGATGCCGTTTCACTTCTGACTCCAGTGTAATAAAAGGACTTAGACACTTCTTACTGACTCCGTGTCCTTTATTTGGGGTTCGCGTTCTCCTTCCCACACGGCACTCCTCCTGAGACTCTCTCCCTGGCAGCCCCACATCTGCCTTCGCTCCCGTAGCCTTCCACGCTCCTGCAGCTCCGCTGCAGGCTCTTGGTACAGCCCTCTGGCTGCTCCCCCAGCAGCTCCATCTCTGCTCCCTGTTCCTCCGTGCGTGGCGATCTCGCCACCTCCCAATGTCAGCCCTTCGTGGCCTCTATGGCTATCTCGCCATTTCCTACCTCAATCCTCCACTCTCTCTTCCACCCCGCTGGCTGGCGCCGTCATGAGCCCCTCAGCCACCAGGCTGAGGCACGGCGACCACCCAACGTGTTCACCACCCTTCACTCCCCCGACTGACCAGATAGCTTCCTGTCTCCCCGCTATAACTTCTCCCCCACGTCACCCTGACTCCTCCCTCTCGGATCGTCATATCCGCCCCGCCCATTTACGCCCGCATTACACAAAGAACATATAAAGAATCGATTATAATAACCAGGCAAGAGTCCACATTATAGACTGCCAGTACACGCACTCAGCTTCATAAGCAGGCTAGAGTGTACATGATAGAGTGGCAGTACGCTCACCGAGCTTAATAAGCAGGCTACAGTGTACATGATAGACTGGCAGTACGCTCACCCAGCTTAATGAGTATTTGTACAGTGAACATTAAAGTAATCGATTGTTGGCGCGTTGGGTTTAAAAGTAATATTAATAGCACACATTGTGGTGGGGGTGTAGTGAAGAGTAGGAAAAACTTTGATGAATTTACCTCAGAGTGGCGTGGTGGGTGTCGAGGCCTAGTAGCGTGCAAAGCCTGCGGCCTCGCCTAAAATTGTCGGCTTGGAAGAGGCAGGGTACGGGTGGCGTTCCTTCCCCCCCCCCCTAGCGCTCCAACAATACTGTGTAATGGCTATTATTTAATTAAATACGGAGCTTATGAAAGTGGCGAAGGCGTGGCTAGCCGTTGGCAGGGGCAACCGCCGTCCAATGAAACTGCAGCCCTTGGCGAAGGCGTGGCTAGCCGTTGCCAGGTCCAATGAAAGCGGCGAAGGCGTGGCTAGCCGTTGCCAGGGGCAACCGCCGTCCAATGAAAGTGCGTATGGGCCAAAGTCCACACACACACACACAGACAGACAGACATGAACGATTTTATATATATAGATATATGATATAAATATATAATATATTCACGATAAAGGTTTTTTGGTTAGATCACGTAAGTATGAATGTGCCGTAACCCTCCACCACCCGACACAGCCAGTAAGGTTTGTCAGTCCACCGGTGTGTTGGAGAGTAAATCCACAACATTTACAGTTTGAGTAGTACGACGTTTCGCTGCTAATTACATCAACCAGCATCATCGGGCGATTTTGCCAGAATAGTGAAGCAATCCACATGCTTCCGGTCTTAAATAGAGCAGGATGACGTCATCACTGAACCCATCAGGTGCAGAGATCAGACGCAGAGGGGGGTGGGGGTATTGTAATTATATAATTAATTAGTAATCAGTTAATTAGCATGTGTTTCCTCTATACGGAATTCTAGTTACGAGATGTATTATGTAATAATGAATATATTCATAAATACATATTCATATATTAATATATTGTTATACTAGCTTGTTTGCCCATCCAAGGACGGGTGTATATTGCAGTAAATCTAAAATATTCAATAGAAAAATAGTTAGGCTCATGATTATTAATGAGGGGGGTTGCCCCATGTGGAGTGACGTCACCCGTTAATGGTTATTGTGGAGGGGTGCGGCAGGTGGCGTGACATCACCCGCTCATGAGACGTCACCCCCTAATTGTTATTGGGGAGGAGTGTGGCATGTGGAGTGACGTCACGCGCGGGACACACACATTCTTGGCTCATTATATTGTTGCTTATATTTACTATATATACATTATATATAAACATATATTCATATAAAACATAGTACATATTGATATATAAATGCACTATATAAATATATAATATATTAACTACATACTATAATTATATTTATATTAAAACAACACGTGATTTATATGTGGAAGCCTCGGCGGCGAGGCTCAGTGACTTTTTGTTGATTTCCGGGAGGGCCCCAGAAAATGTGCCCAACACCGTTGAGAAGGAGAGAAGAGACGGCAAGGGAATCCGGAGTGGGGACGACGACGACACCAGCGACCCAGCAAAAGGGCTCCCCGAGTCTCCAAGAACTCTCTTTCGGCAGGATCCCGCATTGGGATGTTTCGGACAATCCCATAAAAGTTTGTGTTTTGGCCCCCACGGGGAAGGCAACTGGAGAGCCCAGAGACAACAGACGAGGGAGTGACCCCCTCGAAGCTGCCACAAATGCACCACGACGACGCCGCGCTGCTGATCTCGTGGAGGAGCGTGAACCGTCACCGCGCCAACTCCGCTCGTCCTCGCTGCAGCAGCAGCAGCGGCTCATGGCTGAGCCACCCAACAACGACGGCGGTCGCCGCATCGCGAGGCGCTTTCAGATGCGCTTCTGCGCCCGTCTGCAACGCTCTTTTCTTCCGACATTAGGAAGCCAGTGGAGCTGTGCACTTTTAAATCATCCAGATTTAAAACTCAATTCTTTAAAAGTCTTTGGTGTTCAGTTTGTTGTCCTTTCTCCGCACCTTCGATGAGCATGGTTGGCTACGTACGGTGCGAAAGAAGTTCGGCGTACACATGTACAACGCAAATTCCCCTCGCGCAAACTCTGGTCATCATCGCAGCAGCAGCGGCTTTTGGCTGGCCACCAAACAAAGACGGTCACCGCATCGCGCGCTTTCAGATGCGCTTTTGCGGCCGTCTAAAAGTTCAGCATCTTGGTGGTCGCCCATCCAAGTACTGACCAGGCTGAAGTCTGTTTCGCTTAACACATTCCTGCAGAGGGAGCTGGTAGGAACGTTGGGTTGCTCGGTCAATGGCCAGGGTCAACGGCGGCGTGGTGTATTCTGCAAATATGCCCGACTGTGAGGGCGGGCACAAGTCGGCGTGAGTAGGTTAAACGTTGAGTTTTATGAGGGCACCACGGGGTGACCAGCCCCTCCCCACCCAGCCCCACCCCTCCCACCCCCCACCCAGCCCCTCCCCACCCAGCCCCTCCCCACCCTCCCCACCCAGCCCCTCCCCCCACCCAGCCCCTCCCCACCCTCCCCACCCAGCCCCTCCCTCCCCACCGAGCCCCTCCCTGCACGACGGACGGACACAATAATCCCCTGTGGGCTGGTGGAACCAGTGGGTTCCTACCAGTAAAAGACCTGGCAAGATGAAGACTCATTCAGGATGATTTGGTCGTAGGTGGATAAGACGCACGCATGCGAGGGGTTGACACTCGGAGATTGCCACCTACAGGCTCACGGAGTTTGCGGGCCCCACCTTCTGCACCGTCTCTCCCCCCGGCCCCGCACAAAGTGTCATCTCCTGGAGCCTTACTCGTTGGCTTACTAGTTGGTGGGTTTAACGACACATCTATATTTATGCGATCTAACCCAAAAAACCTCTGTTATGGATAATATTGGTCGCCAAAGCCTACCACGTGTTACATATCGTGGAGAGTTTTACCAATCTCCGTGATCCACCAACTCTCACATCCCCAGCACCGCATCAACACTCGAGATATGCACCTCGTCCAAGACTTCTGACCAGCATGGAAGTGTAGGCCAAATACCTTCCACAGGGGCTCTCTTGGGCTCCTTCTGCCAGCAGTGGCATGGAGCAAGCAATTGCAGGACTGCACCTTTACCACCTCTTCATAACCCATCACGCCTTCCTTTCGACCGAGAGATAACGAATGAATGAATCAAGGTGGAAGGCGAGTCTCAATGGACCCCGGGGTCTCTCGCCCACTTGAAAGAAGCGAAGGTGAGGGGGGTGGGGATGGGACCGTGTCGCGGAACACCACGTGCGCTCCGCTTGGGATGAGCGAGCGCTGTGCCGGGCAAGCGAGGCTCCCCTCTCCCCCCGTCCCCCCGTCTGTACGTGCCGGGCACCAATAACTCTCAGCGCCCATGACTCACCGGCGCTACGAATCACCGAGCGAACAATCTGTACCCATCGCGCCGTCATCGCCAAGGCCGCCGCTGCCGCCGCAGGAGAAGAACGCGGCTCTCTGTCTGCGAGCGCGGCCTCGACGCGTGCGATCTGTCAACAACCCCGCCGCGCGTTGCACGCAGCAGCGGCGGTGGCAGAGCAACGATAGCTACATTTGATTTGATTGCATAAAAATCGGCGCGGGAGAGACGTTCTCTTGGCGGCCAAGGTCTCTCGGGTGGAGCCCGGGAACACCAGCGCGAGGCAGCGTGTCGCCCTGCCGCAGGGCGGGTCGCGCGGCGGCGGCGGCGAGCGAGGGTTTGGGCGGCACTCGCCTCGGTGAACGCAACCCCAAGCCGGTGGTCTAACAAACACGAGCGGGGAATGATATTTGGATGGAACCTGCGCTCCCAGCCCCTTCACGAACCCGCATCGGCCAGCAGGGTGAAAGTGCCGTCAAATGACCAACCCCCTTGGGCTGACAACAGCGTGGTGCAGGCGTTCATCCAGCGATGGACGGATGTTTTTACCCGCTCATCGGTCGATCAACCCCCAGCGCTGCACACACGTCGCCCTGCCATTTACAATCGCACGGCGTACAACGCCGCTCGATTCTGAAGCCCAGAAAGCCGCAAGAGACGCGCCCTCCGGCTACCCGCCGATACCCCTTCACCTCCTCCAAGCTGATGGAACGCGCCGTGCCCGCCAGACTTCCCTTCCTTCCCCACCCGTCCACCCCCACATTGCCAAGCCCGATGGCCAACCTGAACCAACCAATTAACAACTGGCCGTAGCTGCTGCTGCTGACAGATCGTTGCCTTCACCGCCCTCGGAGTACAAGCTGCTTTCCAGCATCACCACAGACGACGAGCACAGCGAGGATTTACATCGCTGCTGCTGCCCATGGCACTGTTTGTGGAGCCTACTGCTTGAAGTTTAGCAAACATCGTCCCACATTAGTGGGATTTAGAGGTTTTTTTTGTCAGATGGTGTAAATATAAATGTGCCGTTAAACGCGCCGCCGCCACCACCCGACACGGCCAATTAGTGAGGTTTGTCACGTAAACGAAACGTGCCGTTTAGTTACGAGTTCATCACACCCGGTGTTGTTGGAGAGTAATCCCACAACATTTACATCCAGCGGGGGCATAGATGAATCTCATGGCGGGACCCTGGTGTCCCGAATAAACGGAAGTCAAAATTGTAATAAATTTACAATTCGAGTTTCACCGTTCACCTCATCGACTCGCTGGACCAGCGACCGTAGTTTGAGGGTACATCTCGACTGTTCAATCAATGCATTAATTAATATTTACTGTACCTACAATAAAAATATTACCTGAGGCTGAAGAGGTGACCGGCAGACACTGGATGTAAACAATGCCCATAACGCTCATGAAATGGACGCCGCTGATTGGCCGAGGCCTGGTCAGACCACTTTGGAGCTCGCCGATTGGCCGACATTGGCGGTCCCGTGGTCGTCGTAAGCCTGTCGTGAACAGGGGAACGGTGGGTAAGCGAACACATTGGGCTCTATGGAGGCCCGTCGTTAAGTGATTAGTCGTTAAGCGATTAGTCGTTAAGTGATTATTCGTTAAGAGGGGTTCTACTGTAGACAAATGACCTGCAAACCACATGACATCGCAAGTTCACATGAAGGCAGAGGGCATGGCCCTTTGCATGCACAGAGCACAAAACCTCGCCACCAGTGCCAACATTGCCAGCTGATGTAATGTTTTTGGAGACACGCATCGAGAAACATCTCCGACGGAATCCCTCCAAAACCACGGCAAGCACACTTCTGTGCTGTGACCGCGCTCCAAAACATCTCGGGGTTATCACGGGTAGCAGCGTGACCTTCAAAAACACCACGTAAACACAGACCTGTAATAAGTAATATTTAAAAATAACTTTTTTTTAAACACGCTTTATTGAAATGTACCCTACTAGTAATGGAAGAACTCCACGACTCCAGGAAGTGGCCCCGAAGCTTGCCATAACGTAAGGGGCCGTGGTGATTTACAGCCAACGTCAGTTGACCGTGGACAATTAGACCCAAGCCGAAACTTAACGTATAAAAAAGATTGTTTAAATTTTTTATTTTTAATGATATAATATAGTATTGTCATCAGTATGACATAAGTATACCAAGTTTGCAGTCGATACCACATTGGGAAGTGGGTAAAAATTTAGTTACAAGATTTGAGGATACAACAGAGTGAGTTAATAAAAAGCGTGTAATAATAAAAATAATAAAAAGGACACATTTCAGAATCGGCCTGCAACGGACACATGCAGGAACGCCCTGGGGCGCCTCATCCCACGTGCTGCGAACTTCCGCCCGGCGTCACTGATGAAGTCAGTGGCAGAATCGCTGCTCTCGAGCCAACGTGGTCAAGGAGCTCGTACGCAGGACTGCTTAGACGCAATGCGCATCCTAACTGTAGCATTGAAACCGACACCAATCCTCTTGCTCACTGCCCTGGCGAACATTCTGCAACCAAATAAGCACGAATACATGCAAACTGCACGGGAAATTACACAATTCTCTTTGCCAATGACAATCACCCATCAACCAAGACCTCAGAAATGTTCCTCAGCGCCGACTACTCAAGCCCCGATCCCCCTTCTGGGATCGCGCTGCGGTCACCATCATGGAATCTTACCCAGATCCGGAAGAACGCTGGCGAAACAAAGTGGAACAATGTCGATCATCCAGAATAAACGCCTCATTTCACACCCAAACATTGCTCTTCCTGGCTTCGACATTCCTCCTCGAATATACTGGTGAAACCATCAACTCGCTCACCTAATCATTCACGCACCTATTCACCCACCCACGCACTCACCCACCACTGGTGTAACCATCAACTATCTCACGCGCTCATCCACGCACCCACCCACCCACTCACCCACCGACTCACCACTGGTGCCACCATCAACTCACTCGCTCCCTCACCCACCTACCCACTCACCCACCTACCCACTCACCCACCCACCCACCCACTCACCACTGGTGTAACCATGAACCGCATCATAACATCAACAGGCCGACGCGCACATCTCCTTCATTAACGGCAAATTAAAGGCACAAGCCAAAGGAGTGCGACTGTGGCCACGCACACAAACTATGGACCGTAGAGTAAACCACTGCAGTAGTCTCCGCTCCTTCAGCGGAGGAGGAACAGCAAAGCAACACGAAGTCCTGTCGTGGCTATCAGACCTCAACATTGGCATCCAGATCATGGGACCTCCTTTGCCAGTACCAAAATATGATAATAGGTTTTTTCCCTTTTTTCTGGCAACAAAACAGGTGCTAAGATGTTAAAACACCAAACTGAAACCTTTCACAAGGAATCATGTCTGCATTAACCACAATGGTTGTGGTCAGAATGCAAACAAAAAAACATACTCTGATAATATATGCATTGTCCTTGAAACTGATTGGTTCACACCAGACTGGTGCATTCTGACCACAAGCATTGTGGTTAATACAGACATAATTCCTTGTAAAAGGTTTCAGTTTGGTGTTTAAACATCTTAGCACCTGTTTTGTTGCCAGAAAAAAGGGGAAAACCTCTTCTCATTGGCATCCAGCTCCTAAACATATTGCTGCTGCCATCATATGCAAGAATAGAACCATTTCAAAATCGTAGCGTTGATTGTTCCATCGATGGGGGTGGGGGCATTTGTGTGCGGAGCTGTGGAATCTCAATGGGTTTCTCACTATTTCTCTCTTTCAGAAGTGGCCTGGCCACAAATGATAACTCAACGAAGTGGCTTATCACGTGGAAATGCATAGCAGTAGCCAAATACTCTCAACGTATGTTTCTAACCGTGGAGGGAAGAATCCGGACGACCCGGAGAAAAATCCACGTGACCACGGGGAGAGAGGCATGCAAACCCCAAATATACAGCAGCAGGCGTCAGGGTCGGGATCGAACCCACGACCTCCTGTATCATTACAAACAATGATACTGCTAGGATGGGGATGGTTTAGTTTAATTTGTATGAGTTTGGGTGAATTGCTTACCTTTCTTGTACTCCTCTCGTGTTTGTGTGCTGTTTGTTGTTGTAACGTTTTTACCCCGTGCCCCTTCTGGACATGTGAGAAAGAGCTTTATAGCTCATCAGATTCTTCCAGTAAAAATATAATAATTCTCATTCAATTCAAACCGTGCATGCAATGATTCAGGAAGAGCCCACAGGTCAGTGTACAAAGAAATATGTGGAGAGGTGCGCTTATACCTTATTATTGTTGATTTGCATACAACGGATTTGGGTGACACTAACGATTGACCTGACTAAACCCATCATCTCCGTTCACCGCAGAACCTGATTTAATCGAAGGGCAAGCAATCTCACGCGCTCTGGCTCTATGCTCAGACACACAGAGGCTGCGACATGCAACTGCGGAGGTTAATCAGGAGCACGGACATCGGCTGAGGAGAACAGAAGGAACTTTTGTTCCAGGAAACTGGGCACCGAGTGTGTAAGAATAGATTTATGGCGGGGACTTGAGTAAGCACGGACCTATACACACACACGCACACGCATGCACACAAACACGCGCTGTCATTTTGACGGACGAGAAAAGTTTCCTTCTTCCTGGAGAGACTAAAAATAACGAAAAGGTGTTTGTGTACGACAGCCACCGCTGGCGCCCGCACAACGCTCTCTCGAGACGACGCTGGCGACGACGCCGCCGCCGCGTTGGGTTCACGCTTCCCCTGGCGCTGGCTCGAGAGAAGCTCTGCACGGCGACCCTCGCCGCTCCCGACCCGGCCACGTGGCGCCGCCTGACTCCTCGCTTGCAGCACCCACCGGGAAGTGGGACGAGGCCACTCGCGTTTCGACCGTCCTGACACCGCAAGACCATTTAAATAGCCCCACGACCCAGGACGGGGACACCCAGGTGCTATATGCCCGTATACTACTGCAATATCAGAGCCGTGCCAGTATCGGGCTCCTAAGATACAGGTGGGTTTTCCACTGCCTATTTTCCAAGCTGAGCCAGAACCAAACTGTGAAACTATGGTTTAACACATCATCTGAATATGGCTCACGGCCTAGTCCGGCCAGACACAGGGTTAATTTTTTTGATCGTACTAAAAAGAAAAAAAAATCCTGGTACCCTCCTGAGCTGCTCTGGCCTGGCTCGGCACGGCCCAGTGAGCAGGGGAAAGCTCATGCCAGGCTCACTACGAGGACTTAATTTCTCACTGAATATTTCTGGGTCACTGTTAAGACTGCAGGAGGTGGAAGCGTAACTCGTAATGTACGCATGTATGTTGAACTTCTTTGGCACCGCAAGTTGCCAACCGCGCTAATCGGAGGTTATGGGCAAGGACAACAAACTAAACACAAAAAGCAGTTCGAAAGAAATGATATTTAAATCCAGATGATATAAAAGTGCATAGCCTCAGTGGCTTCCTAATATTGGAAGAAAGAGCGTTCCAGGCGGCAAGCGCGCGATGCGGTGATCGTCAGCCAAAAGCCGCTGCGCTGCTGCTGCTGCGAGGAAGACCGAAAATAACCGCGACAGAGAGAGGTAAATTGACGTGGTGTCGCGGTTTTATAGTCGCAGGCCGCGGCCAACCCAGCCGAAATGAGTCCCCGCTTATAACCTGGAAACACGCAGCAAAGGGGGGCAGCCACACCGTGGAAGATGGAGGTGCCCCTGCCAGCGAACTGGTTCCCGGTGGTCGTCGGTCGGTTTGCAGAGATGCGCGGCAACGACGACTGTGTTTTGCCGGTGTTTAATCGTGAAAGACGCGGAAGATACAAAGATATATTTTGTCACTTGGCTCCCCTCACTCGGAGCAAAGGTTCTCCGCAGAGCAGCACGGTCGATCTTGCTATTTATAACTAAACAATTTGTTATTTTACTTTACCAGGTAAGGCCCATCTGAGCTATGTAGCTCTTTTTCAGAAGCGACCTGGCTATCACAAATGATAGCTCAACGAAGCGGCTTGTCGCGTGGAAATCGAAAGCAGACAAATACCCTAAAACGCGTGATTCTAAATGTGGAGAGAAAACACAGGAGGAACCGGAGAAAAATCCACGCTGACCAAGGGAAGAGAGAGAACACGCAAACTCCAAATAAACAGCAGGCGTCACAGGGTCGGGATCGAGCCCACGACCTCCTGTAGACCAGGCGAGGGAGTTAATATCTCCTCGCCACCGCGGCGCGTGAAACCTTCATATTTGGTCACATTTGCATAGACGCCAGTGAGTACATTATCCCGGATAATAACATGAGGTTAATAACGTGAGGTTCATAACGTGAGGTTAATAACGTGAGGTTAAAAAGGTGAGGTTTTGTATCTGCCCACTGCACCGTTTTATCATTGTGATATTTTTTTGGAGTTTCATCAAAATTGTCTGCACAGAGACAGCAAAATTGAAAAATTCGTAAGAACTCGTAAGTTTCTGCGCACGTATCCTTTCCATAACTGACGCTAGGCAAAGTATTTGTTAAATACTCAACAGTTTGTGTTCAGCTGGGGCATTCAAAGTTATGGGCCCAGTGAGTGCACTTCATTATGCAGGCAGGGTGACGGATTGCAGAACTGCACGTCGCAATTCGCAATAAAACAACAACACAGACTAGACTCTGTGGCCCACTGTACAAGACAAGACAAAGATCCCCCATGTAGCCTGCTACAGACTGTTGGGGCAAGTGCTGTTAGTGCGCACCTATGAAGGCCGGCACGGCACACGAGGGGGTGGGTGGTCAGCACCACGTCCGGCCGCCTTTGTCTCCCGAGTGGCGATGTTTACACACCGCACCAGGTACTCATTTGAGGCCGTGGCGACCTAGGGGAGGCCCATGACCGGTGTTGGCCATGAGCGGCAATCGAACTCGGGTCGCCGGGTTCGTAGCGTAGCGCGCTGACTGCTACACTACCGCTCCTGTACACACACACACACGCGCGCGCTCGCGCAAAATCAGATAAATATGCTCAGGCCACAGACAAAAAAACATCGTTCAAGGTTGACACGACCTTTGGAAAGAGCCGGCGAGAGAGGGGGACGCACCGCAGCGTAATGATCCCACGGGGACATCACACACCCTGACGCACTGTCTAACACGTAGGCTTTTTGCGACCAATGCCATCCACGATCGAGGATCTTTTGGGTGAGATCGCGTAAATACAAATGTGGAGAGCCTCGCCGAGACGGCTGGTGAGGAGGGTGCTGTCAAGTGTTCTTAGAAGTCGTGGTGGCGATGTTACTCCGTGGGTGTAATCCCAACGGAGTAACTTGCGGGTATAATTTCTCAGCGTTGGGATGTTTGGCCCATACCAGTCTACGCTGTGCGCGTGTTGCTTCTCTCTGTGTCTGCTACTTCGCCGCACAGCCTTCAAGCGCGCGCTGCGTTGCTGCATGACGCACGCGTCAACTAACGCAGCGGACGTGAGAGCAGTGCAGGGCACAGAGGCAGGCGGACATCCCTCTGGGATCCCTACCAGCTCGGCACCGGACACTCGGTGCACAGACGGCAGCGCAGCAGAGATTACGTTCCACAACAGAGGTTTATTTGGGGTTAGAGCGCGTGATTATGAATCTGTCGTTAAACCCGCCACCACCCGACACAGCCAATTAGTAAGGTTTGTCACGTAAACAAAACGTGCCAATTAGTTACAAGTACAGCACACCGGTGTGTTGGCGAGTAAACCCACAAAATGTTTCATTCGAGTACATTTCGCCGATAATTACAACGACCAGCATCATCAGGCGACAGCCAAAGTTGTGGAGAAATCCTCCTCCTGTTTCGGTCTTAGATCATTAGAAACCCCGCACTCTCAACACTACACATTTGTTATTTAATGTTTTCCCAATTTGCTATTTTACGTATTTTACTGAATATTTCATTTTGCAGTGGCAGGGGATGTTCTTTAGGGTTGCAGTGGTTTGTACGTATGTATGTTGAACTTCTTTCGCACCGTACGTAGCCAACCGTGTTAATCGGGGGTGCGGGGTAAGGACAACAAACTAAATGCAAAAGGCAGTTTTAAATAAATTAGTTTGTGTCTGGGTATCCGAGGGCCTATCAGACCCCACCAACCCACCCACCCACCTAATAAACACGTTCCAGCCGAGAGTCCACGCTGCACGAGAGGCGTGAAGTAAAACGACTCCCACGGTGCAAGAGACGCCGACTGGCATTGCCGCCGTGCTGATTATGACATCTCCAATTGGCCGTCCGTTTCTCACAGCTGTTTGACGGCCATCGTTATTAATCTGTAATCCGCAAGGGTGGCGTGTTTATCGTAACACTGAGCGCGGGAGGTACTTGAGAGAGCAAACGCATGTTGTTTAATCAGTGAACTCTGCTCCTTTTTACTGTAAAACATAAACTGGCCTTCACAACTGTTTAAGACAACTACTTCCCACCCACCCCTAACTCCTGAACATAAAACCATGTGTATTAAGGAGTTAATGGTAAACCTGGTTTGTGAGTTTAAAACTGCCGCTTGCCAACTGCACTCTCATCTCGGATGTGCTGGCCACGATAACACGACGTCTGTCTGGCAGGATCGTTGCTGTGCTTCGAGGGTCTCCCGATGTTCACCAACAGGCCCTAGAAAAAGAGTTGCTATCCACTTTCTCTGTGGAGCCAGAAGTGTCCCTGAGCAAGTGGTATATAGATGGCACATGCCTATCACAGAGAGCAGTCTGTTCTTCAGAACTTCCACTGTTGAATTAAACTTAAACTAAACCAAAGAAACATTTTTTTATTTTACTAGGTAAGGCCCCACTGAGCTATGTGGCTCTTTTTCAGAAGCGACCTGGCTGCCACAAACGATAGCGCAATGAAGTGGCTGATCACGTGGAAATATATAGCAGCCAAATACTCTTAAACGTATGTTGTTGATTCTAAATGTAGAGGGAAAAACCGGAGGACCCGGAGAAGATTCCATGTGACCACAGGGAGAGAGACACACAAACTCCAAATATACAGCAGGCGCCAGGGTCAGGATCGAACCCATGGCCTCCTGCATACCAGGCGAGGGAGTTAACATCTTGACACCGCGGTACCCCGTCAACTGTTGTTATATTAACTTCCACTGGTGCATTAATGCACTCCAATTTTTTGTTACATTTTGAATTAATAATTGAAATGTCAGACAAGACTGAAATGGTCTCAAGGCATGATCAAAAAACCGGTCTGTCAATATGTCGTTCTAAAGACCTGAGCTAAAATCACTAAGACACCAGATGTATAAATACAGGTGGCATTCAGTGATAAGATTAGACCGGCACTGGGAGGTAGCCGAGAGTCGAGATAAATCAGCTGGCACGGCTGAAATCCCAGAATCAAATCCGGGCACCATCTGTGACTAAAAGTAGACTCTCAAGTGCGGTAAGTTGTTGATCTCAGACCAATGACCATACAAACCCCCTCCCCCCCCCCGCCATCATACGAAACAAAAAAAGTATAAAAGTGCACTTGCAGGATGTTTGCCGAGTGAAGAATTGATTCTGTCGGCTGTCCTCTGATAAATGACATGCGCAAATCTTTGCAATTTTTTTCCAAATGGATTCTTCATCACATCTCATGACGCAGATTTACTTTGGGGGGGAAAAAAACTAAAATCGATGACAGAGAAAAGAGATGAAATGAGGCTGAAGAAATTGCATTAGCGGAGATGTACACACACTGAAAATACCTCGCCACCTTCATCCAATTCTACGTTGGCTCTCGTGGATTTCTGTCACCGGCAACGGAGGCACAATGGCCTCATCCGTCTGGGTCAAACGCGGACAGGTGGCAAAAACCCGGCGGCACCAACGTCCTCACTCCCGACGAAGCCGCCGAGACGCACGCCCAGCCGACGCCGAGGCCTTCGTCAGGCCACCCACCGTCGACACGAGCGACGGACCCCACGCACGCCGCTCGGGCGTCGGAGTAAAATCGGGTTGGGTTTCGGCGTCAAGGCGCGTCACCGTTCCCACGACGCCCGGCGCTGAGCAAAGGCCCAAGCGTGGAGGATATATTTGCGGAGAGGTAGAGGCGCAGCCCTGCGATTGCCCGTTCACGCCACCGCTGGCGGAAGGGCCTCCGCTGGAGGGAGCTCGAGAGAGGCCCTCCCTGCCTCGAGGTGACGACTCTCGTCTCCTCCTCCACACTGCTCAGGCGTCTTGGAAGAGGTGGGAGTCCCCACACACTCTCCCCACCGTGGGCGACCTGCCGCTCGAGTGAATACATGAACCTTATGGCGGTACCCTGGGGTACCATAGTAGCCCGGCTCTCGCACAATGTCCGTGATGCAGTCGTTTTTATTCTGTTGATGGTCGGCGATGCGGCAATCGACTCATCTCGACGAGCTGTACACTACGATGCACCACTACGCTGCGTACCGCGAGCGTTCGGGGTTTCGGCACAATCGTCCTCGCTACGTTTCGACATCGCGGAGTAGCACTGATGTCGGATTGATTGGGAGCCCAGTTGCGGAGTTAAGTACAGCCCTGGGAAAAAGTGTCCCAGAAATACAATATTTAATTTCCTCGGCCATTGTGTAATATTTGGTACCCCGGGGTACTGCCATAAGTATCACGTGAGGAAACTTCTGTTCTCTTTACCTGCGGCGGTGACGTACGGGGTGAGGTAAACGTGTACGTTAACGAAGAATACTGAACAAAACCTGTAACGTGCACAAATTAAAGACGTAATTTAGACTTTCATGAAATGCTAGTGGGCTTGGCCAGGACATTCCGCTTAAAATGGATGACGGCAGGTGGTCCACACTAACGATGGAGTGACAGTCACCTCCGATTAGCACGGTTGGCTACGTCCCGTGCGCAAAAAAAGTTCACCATACAAACCAGAGGAGGTAGAGCAAATGAATCTGCTCGTACGCATGTTGGACTTCTTTCGGACCGTACGTAGCTAATCGGAGGTGCGGTGGAAGGGCGACAAACGAAACACAAAAAGCAGTTCTCAAGAAAGGAGTTTTCAATCTAAGATTTAAAAGTGCATCGTTCCAGTGGTGGATAGCTGCAGTGCTCGTGTGTCAGTGCTACTTGGCTGCTGCACGGTGGGACCGTTAGGGATTTGACTATGGCCGTCAATGAAGATAATGATCGTCAGAGTGAAACTCCCATCCCATGGGTGTCCACTATTGGCAGATCCTGTTATCCGTACATATTGCTCGGAAATAACTTCTGATATGCGTATTGTTGTATATATGCCATTTCCAAAAAATAATATGAAGAGCGATATTGCCTATTTTTAACGTAATACTCGTTTTAATATGGGTTGAGCGCGTTCTAAAAAAAAACCCGCAGTAAAGGAGGCCTGTGAACTCCTCCTTTGAGATAACAAAGGCGAGAGAAGCACTCCCTGCTGCTTTGGCAGCATCCCTCAGGCAAAGGAGACTCGCCATCTGGAGGTTAATTATTCACAAGACTTGGCTCGGAAAAGTTGTAAAGTTTGGATTGACCACCACCTCATAGGAATATTTTCAAACGTCACGATGATAAGACTGTACTGTTATACGATGATGCAGCTCAGGTCAAAAGGTTTAATATCACTATTTTGCATATTTTTATTAACAATTACTATTACGCTGTACGGTCTGGGTTAAGCAGGTAAAACCTAATGATAATGCAAGGGGTACAACCAAGCCACACCCGACCGCCTTTGTCTTCCCAGTGGCTGGCATTGCATGCTGCAGCAGGAACTCACTTGAAGGATGAGCCGACCTCAGGAGGGAGGAAGTCCGTTTCACAAGAAACGAGGCGGCAGACACCCACACACCACACCGAGGGGCAATTAAGAACATCTGCACTCACACAATCTTGGGATGACCTCCGGAGGGAGGGGAGTTGTATAGTGGGGTTATGTCATCAGGCGCCAGGATGTCTGCCGAGCCAGGAGCAGGGATGAGCTCAGGCTGACCCGATGGATGCCACCACGTGTGCAAAGGTGGGAGGAGATTCGGGCCTTAATGTGCCTTAGGGAATTAATTACATAATCTATAAATTCCTAGTTGATCGTGAATGGGACTCGAACTCGACAAACGAGGCTCAATAGGAGAAGAGATGCACCTCCACGTGAACACCCAGAGGTAGGGACGCCGTTCACAACGAGCATGGCTACAAGAGACACACACCACAGTTAGGGGCAATTAAGTGTTGTCTGTGCTCATACAAATCATGGGATGACCTCCGGAGGGAGGAAAGTTTTATAGGGGGTTATGGGGTTATGACATCAGGTGCCAGACAAAAGGGCAACTAGGCTGACCAGATGCACGCAAGGGGCGTGATAGGCGGAGGAGCTTTGGGCTTTGATGTGTCTAAGGGAAGCAGTCCCTACATAACAATATACGAAAATCATACAAGTTGAGTCTTGCAACGGCAAACTCCGGGACTGGCACCTGTAACCAGCCAAGTGTCGAGTTTTGCCGAGGCAAGGGCTCTGTGTCGCCAAGTGTTGAGTTCTGCGCTGACAGACTCTGAATGTCGCCGGAAGTTTTTATTCTACGTTTTCCCTCGTGTCTTGAGTCACTTGCAGAGGCACCAAGGGTGCTCGTGCGAAGAAGCAGCAGCAGCAGCAGCTGCTGACAAGGAATGAGGAGCAGTGTGGCCACAGACTACTCCGACGGCAGACCGAGCCTGCGATTGCGTGCAGCGCAGCAGCAGCAAGCTGACGGCTGAGCACGAGCGTGCCGACCGGGGAGCCCCAGCACCCGCCCGCCATGCATGGAGCGAGCACGCTGCACAGACACTAGGGCTGTGGAGCGAGCACGCTGCACAGACACTAGGGCTGTGGAGTGAGCACGCTGCACAGACACTAGAGCTGTGGAGCGAGCACGCTGCACAGACACTAGAGTTGTGAAGCGAGCACGCTGCACAGACACTAGGGCTGTGGAGCGAGCACGCTGCACAGACACTAGGGGCTGTGGAGCGAGCACGCTGCACAGACACTAGAGCTGTGGAGCGAGCACGCTGCACAGACACTAGGGCTGTGGAGCGAGCACGCTGCACAGACACTAGAGCTGTGGAGCGAGCACGCTGCACAGACACTAGGGCTGTGGAGCGAGCACGCTGCACAGACACTAGAGCTGTGGAGCGAGCACGTTGCACAGACACTAGGGCTGTGGAGCGAGCACGCTGCACAGACACTAGAGCTGTGGAGCGAGCACGCTGCACAGACACTAGAGCTGTGGAGTGAGCACGCTGCACAGACACTAGAGCTGTGGAGTGAGCACGCTGCACAGACACTAGAGCTGTGGAGCGAGCACGCTGCACAGACACTAGAGCTGTGGAGTGAGCACGCTGCACATACACTAGAGCTGTGGAGCGAGCACGCTGCACGGACACTAGAGCTGTGGAGCGAGCACGCTGCACCGACACTAGGGCTGTGGAGCGAGCACGCTGCACAGACACTAGAGCTGTGGAGCGAGCACGCTGCACAGACACTAGGGCTGTGGAGTGAGCACGCTGCACAGACACTAGGGCTGTGGAGTGAGCACGCTGCACAGACACTAGAGCTGTGGAGCGAGCACGCTGCACAGACACTAGAGCTGTGGAGCGAGCACGCTGCACAGACACTAGGGCTGTGGAGCGAGCACGCTGCACGGACACTAGGGCTGTGGAGCGAGCACGATGCACAGACACTAGGGCTGTGGAGCGAGCACGCTGCACACACACTAGAGCTGTGGAGCGAGCACGCTGCACAGACACTAGGGCTGTGGAGCGAGCACGATGCACAGACACTAGGGCTGTGGAGCGAGCACGCTGCACGGACACTAGGGCTGTGGAGCGAGCACGCTGCACGGACACTAGAGCTGTGGAGCGAGCACGCTGCACAGACACTAGGGCTGTGGAGCGAGCACGCTGCACGGACACTAGGGCTGTGGAGCGAGCACGATGCACAGACACTAGGGCTGTGGAGCGAGCACGCTGCACAGACACTAGAGCTGTGGAGCGAGCACGCTGCACTGACACTAGGGCTGTGGAGCGAGCACGCTGCACGGACACTCGAGCTGTGGAGCGAGCACGCTGCACAGACACTAGGGCTGTGGAGCGAGCACGCTGCACAGACACTAGGGCTGTGGAGCGATCACGTTGCACGGACACTAGGGCTGTGGAGCGAGCACGCTGCACAGACACTAGGGCTGTGGAGCGAGCACGCTGCACAGACACTAGGGCTGTGGAGCGAGCACGCTGCACAGACACTAGGGCTGTGGAGCGAGCACGCTGCACAGACACTAGGGCTGTGGAGCGAGCACGCTGCACAGACACTAGGGCTGTGGAGCGAGCACGCTGCACAGACACTAGAGCTGTGGAGCGAGCACGCTGCACCGACACTAGGGCTGTGGAGCGAGCACGCTGCACAGACACTAGAGCTGTGGAGCGAGCACGCTGCACAGACACTAGGGCTGTGGAGTGAGCACGCTGCACAGACACTAGAGCTGTGGAGCGAGCACGCTGCACAGACACTAGAGCTGTGGAGCGAGCACGCTGCACAGACACTAGGGCTGTGGAGCGAGTACGCTGCACAGACACTAGGGCTGTGGAGCGAGCACGCTGCACGGACACTAGAGCTGTGGAGCGAGCACGATGCACAGACACTAGGGCTGTGGAGCGAGCACGCTGCACGGACACTAGAGTTGTGGAGCGAGCATGCTGCACAGACACTAGGGCTGTGGAGTGAGCACGCTGCACGGACACTAGGGCTGTGGAGCGAGCACGCTGCACAGACACTAGAGCTGTGGAGCGAGCACGCTGCACAGACACTAGGGCTGTGGAGCGAGCACGCTGCACGGACACTAGGGCTGTGGAGCGAGCACGCTGCACGGACACTAGGGCTGTGGAGCGAGCACGCTGCACAGACACTAGAGCTGTGGAGCGAGCACGCTGCACTGACACTAGGGCTGTGGAGCGAGCACGCTGCACGGACACTCGAGCTGTGGAGCGAGCACGCTGCACAGACACTAGGGCTGTGGAGCGAGCACGCTGCACAGACACTAGGGCTGTGGAGCGATCACGCTGCACGGACACTAGGGCTGTGGAGCGAGCACGCTGCACAGACACTAGGGCTGTGGAGCGAGCACGCTGCACAGACACTAGGGCTGTGGAGCGAGCACGCTGCACAGACACTAGGGCTGTGGAGCGAGCACGCTGCACAGACACTAGGGCTGTGGAGCGAGCACGCTGCACAGACACTAGGGCTGTGGAGCGAGCACGCCCGCTGCACAGACACGATGGGCTGTGGAGCGAGCACGATGCACAGACACTAGGGCTGTGGAGCGAGCACGCTGCACAGACACTAGAGCTGTGGAGCGAGCACGCTGCACAGACACTAGAGCTGTGGAGCGAGCACGATGCACGGACACTAGAGCTGTGGAGCGAGCATGCTGCACGGACACTAGGGCTGTGGAGCAAGTACGCTGCACAGACACTAGGGCTGTGGAGCGAGCACGCTGCACGGACACTAGAGCTATGGAGCGAGCACGATGCACAGACACTAGGGCTGTGGAGCGAGCACGCTGCACGGACACTAGAGTTGTGGAGCGAGCATGCTGCACAGACCACTAGGGCTGTGGAGCGAGCACGCTGCACGGACACTAGGGCTGTGGAGCGAGCACGCTGCACGGACACTAGGGCTGTGGAGCGAGCACGCTGCACGGGACACTAGGGCTGTGGAGCGAGCACGCTGCACGACCCGAGCACGCTGCACAGACACTAGGGCTGTGGAGCGAGCACGCTGCACAGACACTAGGGCTGTGGTAGGACCTGCGACACTACGGGCTAGCACGCTGCACAGACACTAGGCTGTGGAGCGAGCACGATGCACAGACACTAGGGAGTGTGGAGCGAGCACGCTGCACAGACACTACGAGCTGTGGAGCGAGCATGCTGCACAGACACTAGGCTGTGGAGCGAGCACGATGCACAGACACTAGAGTTGTGGAGCGAGCACGATGCACAGACACTAGGCTGTGGAGCGAGCACGCTGCACAGACACTAGGGCTGTGGAGCGAGCACGCTGCACAGACACTAGGGCTGTGGAGCGGCACGCTGCACGGACACTAGAGCTGTGGAGCGAGCACGATGCACAGACACTAGAGGGTGTGGAGCGAGCACGCTGCACAGACACTAGAGCTTGTGGAAGCGAGCACGCTGCACAGACACTAGGGCTGTGGAGCGAGCACGCTGCACAGACACTAGGGCTGTGGAGCGAGCACGCTGCACAGACACTAGGGCTGTGGAGCGAGCACGCTGCACAGACACTAGGGCTGTGGAGCGAGCACGATGCACAGACACTAGAGCTGTGGAGCGAGCACGCTGCACAGACACTAGAGTTGTGGAGCGAGCACGCTGCACAGACACTAGAGCTGTGGAGCGAGCACGCTGCACAGACACTAGGGCTGTGGAGCGAGCACGCTGCACGGACACTAGAGTTGTGGAGCGAGCACGCTGCACAGACACTAGGGCTGTGGAGCGAGCACGCTGCACGGACACTAGGGCTGTGGAGCGAGCACGCTGCACGGACACTAGAGCTGTGGAGCGAGCACGCTGCACAGACACTAGGGCTGTGGAGCGAGCACGCTGCACAGACACTAGGGCTGTGGAGCGAGCACGCTGCACAGACACGAGGGCTGTGGAGCGAGCACGATGCACAGACACTAGAGCTGTGGAGCGAGCACGCTGCACAGACACTAGAGCTGTGGAGCGAGCACGCTGCACAGACACTAGAGCTGTGGAGCGAGCACGATGCACGGACACTAGAGCTGTGGAGCGAGCATGCTGCACGGACACTAGGGCTGTGGAGCAAGTACGCTGCACAGACACTAGGGCTGTGGAGCGAGCACGCTGCACGGACACTAGAGCTGTGGAGCGAGCACGATGCACAGACACTAGGGCTGTGGAGCGAGCACGCTGCACGGACACTAGAGTTGTGGAGCGAGCATGCTGCACAGACACTAGGGCTGTGGAGCGAGCACGCTGCACGGACACTAGGGCTGTGGAGCGAGCACGCTGCACGGACACTAGGGCTGTGGAGCGAGCACGCTGCACGGACACTAGGGCTGTGGAGCGAGCACGCTGCACGGACACTAGGGCTGTGGAGCGAGCACGCTGCACAGACACTAGGGCTGTGGAGCGAGCACGCTGCACAGACACTAGGGCTGTGGAGCGAGCACGCTGCACAGACACTAGGGCTGTGGAGCGAGCACGATGCACAGACACTAGAGTTGTGGAGCGAGCACGCTGCACAGACACTACGGCTGTGGAGCGAGCATGCTGCACAGACACTAGGGCTGTGGAGCGAGCACGATGCACAGACACTAGAGTTGTGGAGCGAGCACGATGCACAGACACTAGGGCTGTGGAGCGAGCACGCTGCACAGACACTAGGGCTGTGGAGCGAGCACGCTGCACAGACACTAGGGCTGTGGAGCGAGCACGCTGCACGGACACTAGAGCTGTGGAGCGAGCACGATGCACAGACACTAGAGTTGTGGAGCGAGCACGCTGCACAGACACTAGAGCTGTGGAACGAGCACGCTGCACAGACACTAGGGCTGTGGAGCGAGCACGCTGCACAGACACTAGGGTTGTGGAGCGAGCACGCTGCACAGACACTAGGGCTGTGGAGCGAGCACGATGCACAGACACTAGAGTTGTGGAGCGAGCACGCTGCACAGACACTAGAGCTGTGGAGCGAGCACGCTGCACAGACACTAGGGCTGTGGAGCGAGCACGCTGCACGGACACTAGAGTTGTGGAGCGAGCACGCTGCACAGACACTAGGGCTGTGGAGCGAGCACGCTGCACGGACACTAGGGCTGTGGAGCGAGCACGCTGCACGGGACACTAGAGCTGTGGAGCGAGCACGCTGCACAGACACTAGGGCTGTGGAGCGAGCACGCTGCACAGACACTAGGGCTGTGGAGCGAGCACGCTGCACAGGACACTAGGGCTGTGGAGCGAGCACGCTGCACAGACACTAGAGCTGTGGAGCGAGCACGCTGCACAGACACTAGGGCTGTGGAGCGAGCACGCTGCACAGACACTAGGGCTGTGGAGCGAGCACGCTGCACAGACACTAGGAGCTTGTGGAGCGAGCACGCTGCACAGACACTAGGGCTGTGGAGCGAGCACGATGCACGGACCTAGTTGGAGCGAGCACGCTGCACAGGACACTAGAGCTGTGGAGCGAGCACGCTGCACAGACACTAGGGCTGTGGATGCGAGCACGCTGCACAGACACTAGGGCTGTGGAGCGAGCACGCTGCACCAGACACTAGGGCTGTGGAGCGAGCACGCTGCACACGACACTAGAGCTGTGGAGCGAGCACGCCTGCACAGACACTAGAGCTGTGGAGCGAGCACGCTGCACAGGACACTAGGCTGTGGAGCGAGCACGCTGCACAGGACACTAGGGCTGTGGAGCGAGCACGCTGCACCAGACACTAGGGCTGTGGAGCGAGCACGATGCACAGGACACTAGGGCTGTGGAGCGAGCACGATGCACAGACACTAGGGCTGTGGAGCGAGCACGCTGCACGGACACTAGAGTTGTGGAGCGAGCACGCTGCACAGACACTAGGGCTGTGGAGCGAGCACGCTGCACAGACACTAGGGCTGTGGAGCGAGCACGCTGCACAGACACTAGGGCTGTGGAGCGAGCACGCTGCACAGACACTAGGGCTGTGGAGCGAGCACGCTGCACGGACACTAGAGTTGCGGAGCGAGCACGATGCACAGACACTAGGGCTGTGGAGCGAGCACGCTGCACGGACACTAGGGCTGTGGAGCGAGCACGCTGCACAGACACTAGGGCTGTGGAGCGAGCACGCTGCACAGACACTAGAGCTGTGGAGCGAGCACGATGCACAGACACTAGGGCTGTGGAGCGAGCACGCTGCACGGACACTAGAGTTGTGGAGCGAACACGCTGCACAGACACTAGGGCTGTGGAGCGAGCACGCTGCACAGACACTAGGGCTGTGGAGCGAGCACGCTGCACAGACACTAGAGCTGTGGAGCGAGCACGATGCACAGACACTAGGGCTGTGGAGCGAGCACGCTGCACGGACACTAGAGTTGTGGAGCGAGCACGCTGCACAGACACTAGGGCTGTGGAGCGAGCATGCTGCACAGACACTAGGGCTGTGGAGCGAGCACGCTGCACAGACACTAGGGTTGTGGAGCGAGCACGATGCACAGACACGCTGCACAGACACGCTGCACAGACACTAGGGTTGTGGAGCGAGCACGATGCACAGACACTAGGGCTGTGGAGCGAGCACGCTGCACAGACACTAGGGCTGTGGAGCGAGCACGATGCACAGACACTAGGGCTGTGGAGCGAGCACGCTGCACGGACACTAGAGTTGTGGAGCGAGCACGCTGCACAGACACTAGGGCTGTGGAGCGAGCACGCTGCACAGACACTAGGGCTGTGGAGCGAGCACGCTGCACAGACACTAGGGCTGTGGAGCGAGCACGCTGCACAGACACTAGGGTTTTGGAGCGAGCACGATGCACAGACACGCTGCACAGACACGCTGCACAGACACTAGGGTTGTGGAGCGAGCACGATGCACAGACACTAGGGCTGTAGAGCGAGCACGCTGCACAGACACTAGGGCTGTGGAGCGAGCACGATGCACAGACACTAGGGCTGTGGAGCGAGCACGCTGCACAGACACTAGGGCTGTGGAGCGAGCACGATGCACAGACACTAGGGCTGTGGAGCGAGCACGCTGCACGGACACTAGAGTTGTGGAGCGAGCACGCCGCACAGACACTAGGGCTGTGGAGCGAGCACGCTGCACGGACACTAGGGCTGTGGAGCGAGCACGATGCACAGACACTAGAGCTGTGGAGCGAGCACGATGCACAGACACTAGGGCTGTGGAGCGAGCACGCTGCACGGACACTAGAGTTGTGGAGCGAGCACGCTGCACAGACATTAGGGCTGTGGAGCGAGCATGCTGCACAGACACTAGGGCTGTGGAGCGAGCACGATGCACAGACACTAGGGCTGTGGAGCGAGCACGCTGCACGGACACTAGGGCTGTGGAGCGAGCACGCTGCACAGACACTAGGGCTGTGGAGCGAGCACGCTGCACAGACACTAGGGTTTTGGAGCGAGCACGATGCACAGACACGCTGCACAGACACGCTGCACAGACACTAGGGTTGTGGAGCGAGCACGATGCACAGACACTAGGGCTGTAGAGCGAGCACGCTGCACAGACACTAGGGCTGTGGAGCAAGCACGATGCACAGACACTAGGGCTGTGGAGCGAGCACGCTGCACAGACACTAGGGCTGTGGAGCGAGCACGATGCACAGACACTAGGGCTGTGGAGCGAGCACGCTGCACGGACACTAGAGTTGTGGAGCGAGCACGCCGCACAGACACTAGGGCTGTGGAGCGAGCACGCTGCAGGAACACTAGGGCTGTGGAGCGAGCACGCTGCACGGACACTAGAGTTGTGGAGCGAGCACGCCGCACAGACACTAGGGCTGTGGAGCGAGCACGATGCACAGACACTAGGGCTGTGGAGCGAGCACGCTGCACGGACACTAGGGCAGTGGAGCGAGCACGATGCACAGACACTAGAGCTGTGGAGCGAGCACGCTGCACGGACACTAGAGTTGTGGAGCGAGCACGCTGCACAGACATTAGGGCTGTGGAGCGAGCATGCTGCACAGACACTAGGGCTGTGGAGCGAGCACGATGCACAGACACTAGGGCTGTGGAGCGAGCACGCTGCACGGACACTAGGGCTGTGGAGCGAGCCTGCCGCCGTCCTCCACGTCGTTGTGGGACTGCTCAGGAAGATGAAGAGGCAAGAAGGAGGAACATTGACTTCACACTCGCTCACTATTTGTAACTGTACCAAGAAGAATCTCAGCGTGCATGCCTCACACACCACAACGAGGGAATTGTGTATGGTCGCGTTGCCATGAGACAGCCTTTTGTTTATTTTAATCACGTGATTGTGAGATCAGATCGTTGACGTTTTCTAGCAATTTGATTCGCATTTGATGAGAACGAATTCTGCGCGAATATTGCCACTTTGAGGCGTCGCCTCTTGTTCTGGTTTGAACACTGTGGTCGAGAGAGTTGACCATTGATGCTTGATGATCATCCAGTGAGGATCGATGAGTACGTATAGATTTGCATATGCACTGTTGTTGGATTTCTGACGATAAAGAGTTGTTGGGTGTTCGGGTAAGTTGAGATTAAAGTTGCTTAGATGAAAAACAGGTTTCCGAGTGCTTATTTCCCAATCTCGTGCATCACTGTCGTAATGCGGTGAGATCTGAATCCCGAGACCTGACATAATTACACACATAATTGTTAAAGCGAGAATCTTAAATGTTGAAGCGAGAATCATTTATATTATCACGATGGGTGATACATACCCCGAGACAACACATTTAATTTAATTGATTATTTCTGTAAATCACAATATAGACAACGGTATGGTTATCACTAGGCAAACATGGCAAGCATAATGCATTTACCACCACTTACAGGGTCACTCCTCTTGTCCGCAAACAACGAGGAAAACAAAGACTCCCATTTGCGGATAAAAGGGTGATTTGGCTCTTTCGCAGCGTTTTGTTTGAGTGCAGCAGTCCCCGTGCCATGTGACCCTGAGAGCAGTGCGAGAGCTTTAAACCGCCATGACGTGCAACGTTGGGCCGACGTCGGCTCAACGTTGCACGATTACCGGGTCATTAGAGGCAATTTTAATTCAGCCCATCATCTACCTGTCTAGGGTCAATAAAATGAGTACCGCTCTGTGGGAAGTCAGCACCGGTTGTCCTCTGGAGAGAAAGGCCAATGCCATGGGAACCTGGACCCTCCACCAATAGCAGAAAGGATTAGCACCGTCCCAGCACCGCTGCTTTCAGTGGCGAGACGCTTCGACTCTGACAAATTGAAAACCATTCGCCCCGAGCATTTTATTTCCAAGGAAGTGCAACGTCCACACTATCAGCTCCCGTCCGACGGCAATGTTGTTGTAGGGGCAGGCCTTGCGGTTGCGCCTGCGTTCGGAAACGCCAAATGCGCTCGACGCACGCAATCCCGCGCGGCAAACGAGACGAGCGGCGGAGGATCTGGCGGGTGGGCACCGGTGGTCGATCGACTGAGCCGATCGTCCCTTAAGCGCAGTGCCGGATTAAGCTAGTACGGGGCCTGTAGCATATGTAATAAAGGGGTCCTAAACATAAAAAACAAATAAATATTAAAACACGTACATTTTAACTTGCATAGTAAAGTAATTGGATTTGTTTCATTTTCTATACAGCCAGATAATACGACAAATCACTAACCTTAAACACCGAGTCGTCCATAAAAGTTGAAGGCAGTATAGTACTATAGTAATAGAGCAAGTGCAGAATTACTTAACCGGAATTGATAGCTTGAAAGCATTTAGCGCGGGGACTTTGACAGTGCGGGGCCCGTAGCATTATGTAGCTACTTTTGCTACTACGATAATCCGGCACTGCTTCAGCGTGCAAACCAGAATCGTCATTTATCCTCGAGAAATCCGATGCACTATGAAGCTCTTTGTTTTCTAACAGATGTCCAGCAGGGTCGGGTCGGAAACCCCATGGCTATTTCGGAGCCGTCATCGGAGGGGACCACCGCCCCATGCTCATTGCAACACGAAGGCGATTCGTTTTCGTGATGATTAAGATGATTTTTTATTATTTATCTGGGAAAGCCTCGCCGAGTCTCAAGACTCGCTTCAGGAACGTCGCACATCGGGACGTTGGGCCAATAGCATTCGCGATTGGCAAGTTGGGGGAAGTATGGAAACCCAGTGAACCCCCCCCCCCCCATGCCTACAACACCTGGCAAGCCCCAGGTGCAGGCACCGCACCCACGCACTAGCCAAGCTCAGCTCCGCTCAGCTGACGAGGTCCGATGAGACCCGGTGCATTCAGAGTGGTTTAGTCACAGGCCTTGGAATGGCAGGAGCGTCTACTCCAGTGGCGTAGCGATCAAGCATGTACGTATGAATGTTGAACTTCTTTCGCACCGTACGTAACCAACCGTGATGATCGGAGGTGCAGGGGGGGGGGGGGGGAAGGACAACAAACTAACACACACAAAGCAGTTCTAAAGAAATTAGTTTCAATCTAGATCATTTAAAAGTGCATTTCTCCCAGTGACTTCCTAATAGCGGAAGGAAGAGCATTTGAGACGGCCGCAGACGCGCATCTCCGAAAGCGCGCGGTGATGCGGTGACCACCGTCTCGGTTCGATCGACAGCAGCCAAAAGCCGCCGCTGCCGCCGTTGCCGCCGCTGCGGCCGCGAGGTGCAACTGCACCGGGGGCCCACGGGGCCAAGGGATGGAGGCGCTGGGCCTTCGTACGAGGGGCTGAACATTGAGCAGGGCGCCCCCCATCGCAGCCTTCGCACCAAGGCGCACGCCAAAACCACGCCGCCACCGCATCTGCCGGTGGGAGAAACGGCACGACGCGGGGGTGTTCTCCTCCTCCTCTCTCACCGCCGCCCGCAGCGCGGACGTGCGGATCACACCACTGGACCGCCGGCAACTCGTTGCCCCAGAGCAGCCGCTCTGTGCACTCGCCACCGGGCTATATCCAGCGGCCCTAAAGGGATAAGGGCCCCGCAACTGTGAACCTTGGAGCCTTGGACTTCACGCACCTACAGGGGGCCACATAAAGACAACCCCCCCCCTCCTCCCCTGTTTAAACCTTACAGACTGTTGGGGCTGTTATCAGGCATCTATTAATGACCGCAAAGACAAAGATCCCCCATATAGCCTTAACAGACTGTTGGAGCAAGTGCTGTTAGCGAGCACCTATGACGGTCGGCACGGCACATGATGGGAGTGCGTGGCCAGCACCACGCACGGCCGCCTTTGTCTCCCTTATGGTGATTTTTGTATGCACCGCACCCGGTATTCATTTGAGGCTGAGACGACCTAGGGGAGGCCCAGGACCGGTTCAGATAATCGTCACCGGTGTTGGCCGTGAGCGTGAATCAAACTCGGGTCGCCAGGTTCGAAGCGCAGTGCGCTAAACACTACGCTACCGCTCCCCCCCCCACACACACACGCACCGCTGCCTTTGCCTCCCCAATGAGGATGCTGACCACTCCAATGCACGGCGCGTGTTTCGAACGTCTGCACATTCAAAAATGAGTGCTGCGGCCAGGCCCATCTCCGTGAGTAGCTCCGAGCCGACGGTGAAAATTCCACACTCCAACGCTGGTGGCTAATTACTCCGGCAGGACGGGTCACTACTCATGCACCACCAAGCCGTTCTGATTTTATACTCCCCGGAAGGATGATGAGCTGAGTCGATCCCCCCTCCCCTCCCCACAAAGATTTTTGATATTCGCAGCCTTCTTATTTTGACATTGCGGTGTCACCGAGCTGCACTGATGTGGTCTCGGTTCCAGATTACTTCTCCGAGTCAAGCGTGTTCCAGATTACTTCTCCGAGTCAAGCGTGTTCCAGATAACTTCTCTGAGTCAAGCGTGTTCCAGATTACTTCTCTGAGTCAAGCGTGTTCCAGATTACTTCTCTGAGTCAAGCGTGTTCCAGATTACTTCTCTGAGTCAAGCGTGTTCCAGATTACTTCTCTGAGTCAAGCGTGTTCCAGATTACTTCTCTGAGTCAAGCGTGTTCCAGATTACTTCTCTGAGTCAAGCGTGTTCCAGATTACTTCTCTGAGTCAAGCGTGTTCCAGATTACTTCTCTGAGTCAAGCGTGTTCCAGATTACTTCTCTGAGTCAAGCGTGTTCCAGATTACTTCTCTGAGTCAAGCGTGTTCCAGATTACTTCTCTGAGTCAAGCGTGTTCCAGATTACTTCTCTGAGTCAAGCGTGTTCCGGATTACTTCTCTAAGTCAAGCGTGTTCCAGATTACTTCTCTGAGTCAAGCGTGTTGCAGATTACTTCTCCGAGTCAAGCGTGTTGCAGATTACTTCTCTAAGTCAAGCATGTTCCAGATAACTTCTCTGAGTCAAGCGTGTTCCAGATTACTTCTCTGAGTCAAGCGTGTTCCAGATTACTTCTCTGAGTCAAGCGTGTCCCAGATTACTTCTCTAAGTCAAGCGTGTTCCAGATAACTTCTCTGAGTCAAGCGTGTTGCAGATTACTTCTCTGAGTCAAGCGTGTTGCAGATTACTTCTCTGAGTCAAGCGTGTTGCAGATTACTTCTCTGAGTCAAGCGTGTTGCAGATTACTTCTCTGAGTCAAGCGTGTTCCAGATAACTTCTCTGAGTCAAGCGTGTTCCAGATTACTTCTCTGAGTCAAGCGTGTTCCAGATTACTTCTCTGAGTCAAGCGTGTTCTAGATTACTTCTCTGAGTCAAGCGTGGCTCTCGTCGCACGACGCTTGGCTGAGTCACAATCCAGGTTCATAAACCACTTCCCGCCCGTGCTAATGGGCCTCACAGCCACGGATTGACCCGGGGTCGCCGGGCCCTGAGAGCATGCGACAAAATCACTCCAGCACCACTTCCTGCTACACACACACACACACAGCTCACGTACACTTTTAAAACTCAACTTTTATATTACCAGGTCAGGCTCCACTGAGCTACAATAACTCTTTTTCAGAAGTGACCTGGCCACAAATGAAAGCTCAATAAGGTGGCTTATCATCAAGTGGAAATTTATATCAGCCATATACGGTAAGCGCACGTTTCTAAATGTGGAGGGAAAAAGCAGAAGACCTGGAGAAAAATCCACACGACCACGGCGAGAGAGAGAGAACACGCAAACTCCAAATATACAGCAGGCGTCAGGGTCGGAATCAAACCCACGACCTCCTGTATACCAGGCGAGGTAGTTCACATCTTGCCACCGTGGCGCCCAGCAGGAGACTTCAGAAAAGACAAAAATCCCATGTGTAGCCTTAACAGACTGTTGGGGCAAGTGCTGTTAGTGAGCACCTACGAAGACCGGCACGGCACACAAGGCGGTGGGGTGGTCAACACCACGCCCGGCCGCCTTTATCTCCCCAGTGGAGATGTTTACACACTGCACCAGGTACTCATTTGAGGTTGAGTCGACCTAGGGGAGGCCCAGCACCTGTTCAAATAGTCGCCACTGGTGGTGGTCGCCGTGAGCGGGAATCCAACCCGGGTCGCCACCGCTCCCCGCACACGCAAACACGCGCCCACGCCCACGTGTGCCTTTCGCATGATCGGGGCGAGATGAAACCACATCTGAACGGAGCTCAACTCGACTTATCTTTTATTTTATTTTCTGTCGTCACAGTCACAGCAGCTAAGCGTCGGAGATGGATTGGTACCAGATAAGGGAGGTGAGCAGGTGCACAGGAGGTGAGTGCTCCGCAGAGAACGAGAGCCAAGTTTCTGTTAACACAACCATCAACCGCATTGCTTGTTCTGCACTTTTGTGTTTTATCCCCAACCCCCCATCCCCCTCCCGCCCCGCGTCGCTCACAGCAGCCCCTCTCGTCGCAAGTAGAAAGGTCACGAGTTCAAATCTCAGCTGGGTGCAGGGGGCGACTTACCCCGTCGTGCTTCTGGGGAGAGACAAAATGAGTACTCCACTCGCTCCACGGACACTGTGGCGCTAAGTGGTGTGGCTCCGACAGGTGGTGTGTTTTGGCGGGGGCCAGCGTCTCCACCGCTGCTGAAGGGCTGCCAACAGAGCTCAGAATGGCATCACCCCTTCACAGCACGTTTCGGATTCTACGTGGACCTCGACAGAGAGGGCTACAGTGGCAGTCCATCGTGCCTGCGGATGACTTCACGCGACATTAATTTTACTACGCGGGCTTTCGCGACCAATGTTATGATTCGTAATTTAGTTTTCTTTTTGGGTGGCGGAGGGTTCAGAAAGCGACGTTGTAGACGGAGCCTTCTGCAGCCAGGCTGCCGCGATTGTGGAATCCCCTCCCTCGGTTCTTTGGGGTTTTCGGTAAAGTCACGTAGATAGGTTCAAGGAAAATCACAAAAAAATAACAAAAAAACTACGTTTCAATCACAACACAAGCGATCGTCGTCAGGAGGACGATCGCTTGTGTTGTGATCGAAACGTCGTAGTTTTTTTACCGAAAAACCCACAGAATATGAATTCCTGCAATCACGAAAGCTTTAAGTTAAGATTCTGAGTCTGTTCCAGTGTTTAAATCAATGTCTTAAAACACGCCTATTTGTTCTTGCAGACTTTCCCCATAACTTAAGATTTGATAACCACTTTTGTTATCGGAATGGATTACTCTGTAATTATTCTGAATCATTGTTCTATTTTCACCTTTCTATTCTGCTTAGATTTTATCTCTACTTGTGAGTATAGTTTTTTTTAACGTACAGTGCTTTGAGATACTTCAATACTTCAATATACATCGCCACGGTGACTATGAAATGTTCACTATTTCACCTGAAGGAGCGCGTGGGTTCAATCCTGACCCTGACGCCTGTATATTTGGAGTTTGCACGTTCTCTCTGTGATCGCGTGGATTTTTCTCCGGGTCCTCTGGTTTTTTCCTCCACATTTAGTATCAACATCACGCGCTTAAAGTAGTTGGCCGCTATACATTTCCTCGTGATAAGCCACTTCGTCGGAGCATCATTTGTGGCCAGGTCGCTTCTGAAAAATAGCTGCTTAACTCAGTGGGGCCTTACCTGGTAAAATACAAAATAGTTCAGTTTTTAATAGTTTATGAAAGATGCATTATGAACTTGAGGTGATTATGATTACACCATCTCATCCAAAAGTAACCAATTATGTTCAACAAAATCGTTGCCTTGCACGGGCGTTTGGAAGACAATGCCACAATCATTCGAGCAGGCAAACGCTTTCATATGGCCTCATGTTTGCTCTCCACCGCAACGTAGCTGACGCGCGACATGTGAAATGGAACCGGTTGCAGTGAATTATTACGAGCTCGCGACGCTCACGTTGGATCATCGGAGTGTTTCACACGTCCTGTTGGCATGAGCTCGAAGGCAAAGTGTGCGCGGTGGCTGAGTAATGCAGGAGGCCAAAGTTAATAAAGCTCCGCTGAGAATGGGGACTTAAATCATGGGTCTCCACCCGCGGAATTAAATCCGCTTCTCACGTGGAGCAAATCCCATCGTCTCAACCTCGCGCAGGGAGTGGCCACTCACCCTGGCGCGTGAGCCCGTTCTGAATATTTCCCCGGTTGGCACAGGTTAAAGATAAGGAGCATGGAGCCGCTGCGGGGGCCCAAACAGACGCACGCCGACAGCACTGGCGGCTGCGGTGTGCACGGCGGAAACAAGAAAGGGAGACCTCTTTTTGCCGTTTTCTGCCGATACATCATCGATCGGAAAGGTCCATCATTGTTTGAGCCGCCCCACCCGTACCTGCACGCCCGCGGTGCCGATGGCAGCGGCGGCTCACGCGGCACCGGCTGCCGCCGCTGGCTGCTCGAGTCAACACGGGAGGGTGGGGGGGGGTTGGAGGGGGGTGGTGGGACTCTGCATTGTCGAGCGTGCGACGTGTGGACGACCCAGAGGGCCCAGCCACCTGGGTCTGGGCTGCCAGACTGCCGCAGCGTTGCTTGCGGACCCTCGGCCAATGCCGCGGCCGCGTTGATTTGTTGTCTCGGTGATGCCGCCCGCTCGGTGTGCACGCTGAACTTCCTTCGCGCCGTGCGTAGCCAACCACGCTAATCGGCGTGTGCGGCGGAAGGACAACAAACTAAACACAAAAATCAGTTCTAAAGAAATTAGTTTTAAATGCAGATGATATAAAAGTGTGAAGCTCCAGTTGGTTCCTAATATCGGAAGAGCATTCCAGACGGCCACAGAAGTGCATCGGGGCCGGCCCCATCATCCTCTTCCCCACCACATTGAGTGCCCAAATTGCACCCCACCCCCTCCCCCCTCTTCCCAGCCCAGCTCTCCAAACCTCTCCCCTCTCGATCACCCCTCCGCCAGCACCCCCCGCCTGCCCCCCACCCCTCTCCTCTTGGCCGTCTGCCACCGCTCAGTGCTGCAGTAACGATGTCTTACATTTCCCCTGCGGCTCAGCGCGCCACACACCCCACTTTTAGATCTGCTCTGATAAACACCACACGGTTGTGGCAACTCAAGTGGAGTTGCAAGATATGTTCGTGACGGATGGGGGGCACACACCTGGTCCATTAACGTGTTCGCTGCATAAAATGGGGGGGGGAGGGTGCGGGGGGAGAGAGAGACGTGGGACACTTGCCATGAGCCAATCGTAAGCGCTGGAACAAAAGCATTGTTGATGATGGCACAACACGCGAACATTAGATATTTTATTGTTCCCACCCCCATGAGGGCTCCGCTCAGCTCCACACATGCGAGTAGCTAGTGAGTGTGCAGGCGGTCCAACTGCGTGAGGTCTCAGCGCCTGGGGGGCCCAGACTCCGGGCTACAGAGACGGAGTAAGTTGTAGAGTTGCCAATATTGAATTCCTTTGCACCAGGGCCCGTGCCAACCACGCTACACAAACCCGCTCCATCATTCCCCTGGGGATAATAAAACGAGAACCGCCCAGATGTAAGCACGTAGGCATGTTGAACTTCTTTCGCTCCGTACGTAGCCAGCCCGCGCTAATCGGAGGTGCTTACTGGTAAGCCAACAGCGGTTTGCCTATGGACCCGTGGCCCTGGGAATGCTACACACTTAGAACTGTCAATGGCGATGAGCGCCACCACGTTTGAGCTGTCACCGTGTGTGACCGGACGCGTCCGTCAGCTGCGCTGCAGGTTTCAACTCTTGTCAACATCTGAAATGGAGTTTTCAAAGTTGCGGTTGGAGGTTGTTTTTTTTTCTTTCCCCTCGGCTGGACTACGACAATAGCCTCACCCCCCCAGCTAACGTAGCGCGAGACGAACCGTGGAAGGACACGCTACGTCTACAGGCGCTGCGACGACGTTTCTCGGCTGCTCCACGAGATGTGAAGCGGTGGCTCCTCCTTTCGTACGCGCGGCCTCGGATGCCACGAGGTGCTCGTCGGCGAGCGCGAGGGGATGAGCGTCGTGCGTGTCGGGTGGCACCCCGGGCCCGAGCTCGAGGCTCAATGGCCCAACGCGGCACCGTTGCCGGGGCCGCTCCGACTCACTCAGACTCTGCCGCTCAGACTCGCTCAGACTCACTCAGACTCTGCCGCTCCGACTCTGACTCTGCCGCGCACGCTTCGGGCCTCGCGGGAAGGTCTCGCCCACGCGTGCATGTCGCTCCTTTCAAATCGCACCGGCTAATTGGCGGCCAAAAAAAAGTTTCAAGCCAACGAGTCACGGGCGGCACGATGCGACGCGTAGCGCGAGAGGGGGGGGGGTCCCGCCGCGCGATTAACGCTGCGTCCCCATGACCGCTGGGAAGTGGCACGGCGTCTTTCACAAACTGGGCGAGTGGGCCGTGCCCAGATTGCCGCTGTCTTCCCGGTGCCACGGCAGCACCGGCCAACCGCTTGTTGTCCGCGCCTCCAGCGCCGGCCGTGCCACGCCAGCGCCGGCCGTGCGGTGCGGCTCGCGCTCCTCGGGCGGCCACGCGCGGCCACTTGGGCCGCCCCTGTGACGGGTCGTGACTTAACGGGGTTCGGTGGAGCTGATGAGGACCATGGATGCGCGAGCAATGGCCAATGGGGTCTCTTGTTTTCACCAACCGCTGGGCTGTGGTTTTTCGAAAAAAAATATATAAATCGGCGGAAAATGACAACAATTTACTCGATTAATATATCTCGGCTCAGGAGAGCACGTAGCATCTCCCGAGGGAACGGAAACGCTTGCGTCGCTCCGGCCATAAAAGGAAGGGAGGGGGCAGGGAGAAAGAGGCGCCAAGTCCATGGAGCCTCACGTGGACCGACAGGCACACTCGGACTAGCCAGCGGCACCGCTATCGAGCGCGTGCAGGCGGTGCAACTGCTCGAGGATCCACGGGTCTACAACCAGGGCGCTTCAAAGTCACGCGATCCAAATCCCATTGACAACACCGACTCACTGCACGGGGTAAACCCACAGCGTCCCCACGGCCCGCAGTGAACAACCGGTCGAGGACTCGGCTCACTCGGGAGGCCCCGAGGCGGGGGCGGTGGAGACACTCCGTCCAATCTCGCCGTGACAAGTCTCTCTCCGTTGGGCTGCCATTGTCGGCTCGCCACGAGGCCGACCGTCGTTTCTTTCGGCCACGGGGACATCGACGGGCTGAGTCGACCCCCCCCCCCCTGCCCCCGAACGAGGATTACAACATCGCGGCACGCAGTCGTTTTCTCTTGATCGCTTATTGACGCGAGATTGAACATCTCACTCTTGCAGTCGCTTGGACAATGAGTTCTACTTTAAAAACGTAACTTTTATGGGAGTCGAGGGCCAGCCTCTTAAGCAAACAGAACGTCATCACGGCCCCTATTTTCAGACACTGTCTTGTATTTTCACATGCACAGTTTTTATTGCCCGTCAACAAAGCGCTGCCAACCACAGGGCCATTTACAACGTGACTCATGCGGCTATTATCGGTCACTCTAATCAGATTTTCATTCAGTATTCAGTTCACCAGACGTAACGGTACATTATACGATTATACACGCGGTTATATAGAGACAGGGGCGCCGCGGTGGCTAGGAGATGTTAACTACCTCGCCTGGTATACAGGAGGTCGTGGTTTTGATCCCGACCCTGACGCCTGCTGCTGTATATTTGGAGTTTGCGTGTCTCTCTCCAAGTGGTCGTGTGGGGTTTTTTCCGGGGTCCTCCGGTTTTTCCCTTCTCATTGAGAAACGTGCGTTTAGAGTATTTGGCTGCTGCTATACACTTCCACGTGATAAGCCACGTCGTTGGGCTATCACTTGTGGCCAGGTCGTTTCTTGAACTACATAGCTCTTACCTTGTGAATACATTCTTTTTTAAATAGTTTATTGCAAAGAGAGTAATTCATTAGTGTGTGGGAGCACCACACCACCACTCCTGCCTGCCTGCAGGAACTCTTTTTGAGTCCAGCGACTAATTTGCGATCCTCAAGCGAGTTCCCGTCAGAGTCCCCAGAGGGTACACGTCCGAGGAGGCACTGCACCCTCGTTCGCCAGAGGAAGGTGTCGAGTAATCTCCGCCCGTCCCATCTGTGCGGGGATCGAGCGTTGCCCCCCCCCCCCCCCCGCACGCGTGGGTTTTGTTCCGGGTGCTCCCGTTTCCTTCCACGCGCACAGGAAAACTCATCAATTTGGCTCCGAACAACTGAGTGTGAATGTCAACGTGCGCTCTGTGCGTGTCGCCCATCGCGCCGTGCGATGCAGTCGCTACTACGCAAGCAAACACATTCCTGCTGCTGCTGCGGAAGGAGCTGGTAGGAACGTTGGGTTGCTCGGTCAATGGCCAGGGTCAACGCGGCATGGTGTATTCTGCAAATATACCCGACTGTGAGGGCGGGCACAAGCCGGCGTGAGTAGGTTAAACGTTGAGTTTTATAAGGGCACCACGGGGTGACCAGCCCCTCCCCACCCAGCCCCACCACTCCCACCCCCCACCCAGCCCCACCCTCCCCACCCAGCCCCTCCCCACCCAGCCCCTCCCCACCCTACCCAGCCCCTCCCAGCCCCTCCCTCCCCACCCGACCCCTCCCTCCCCACCCAGCCCCTCCCCACCCAGCCCCTCCCTGCACGACGGACGGACGGACACAATAATCCCCTGTGGGCTGGTGTAACCAGGAGGTTCCTACCAGTATAAACAAACTAACTCCACAGCATGACGACCACAAATCGTGCTGTGGAGAAATTGCAGCGCTGCAACGCAGACGACACACAGAGAGAGAGAGAGGGAGAGCGCAAATCGTCTTGAGTGAGGCGGCCTGCTGATGGCGCAGCGAAGAACGGCGTGCCTGCCCCGCGGCGATGAGCATGGCTCTGCTATAATTACGAGCAGATCGATAGTCTCGTCGAAATATACAAACGCGCGTCGATGCCCGATCTCAATTTACCTGCCAAACAGAATGCAGCAGCAGCAGCATTCTGTTTCAAACGAAAGTCGGCTCGCGCAGTCCCGTTCGACGGCAATGACAATCATCACACAGATCTGTGCGCGGCAAAGCATAATTGGCGGGACTTTAAATTTCGCACATGTGAATTTGCCGCAGTGTAGCACCAGCTACACGAGCATTGGAGCGGTGTTCAAGTGTACCGGGATCAGAAAATTTCGATCTCCTCGTGGCCCCACCAACCCCGATCGGCCCGACGTACCCCAAACCACTTTGGTGGCACAGAAAATGTTGCTCTCCTTTCTCAAACGGTCTTCCCGCAAAAAAAAACATCCGTTAAATAAAGAGACTGACCATGGCATCCGACAGCGGCTTTTTACCACGTTCGGCTTGCGAGCAGAGCGAAAGGGCCAATTGCAACATTTTGCATTGACGTTGCGGCTCAAGCTGCGGTGGAGTTTGAAGAAAATCCGGCGTCAGTCTGCGCGGTCTACATCGCGCTTCTTTCTTCTCCGTCTTCTGCTTTTGCGCTCGGCTGCGAGAAGAGCAACCGGGGGGGCCGACATCGGAGTGTGAAGCCACACGCCGGCTTCGGGTGAGGCTGAGCGAATTTCTGCTGCTGCTGCTGCTGCTGCTACCTCCGTTGAGGATGCGAAGTTGGCAGTCAGTTCACGAATGCGCCTCGCGGTCGGCGATGCGGTTCGCGATATACCCCACGGCTCGGACTGCCCCCCACGACTCGGACTGCCCCCCACGACTCGGACTGCCCCCCACGACTCTCCCTGCCCCCCACGACTCACACCGCCCCCCACGACTCATACCGCCTGGTAGCGAGATGTTAACTACCTCGTCTGGTATACAGGAGGTCGTGGGTTCCTACTCGACCCTGACGCCTCCTGTATATTTGGAGTTTGCGCGTCTCTCTCTCCCCGTGGTCACGTGGATTTTTCCTCCAGGTCCTCCGTTCTTTCCTTCCACATTTAGAATCAATATCTCGCGTTCAAAGTATTTGGCTGCTATAATTTTCCACACGACAATAAGCCACTTCGTTCGGCTATCATTTGCGGCAGCCGGGCCCCTTCTGAAAAAAAGAGCTAGATGGCATCTCAGTGGGCCCTACCTGGTAATATGAAAAAAAATTGTTTAGTTTTTAAAAATACCAAATGGGGTCAAACGCCAGGCCTCTTTCTAGGACCGCGTGTCATCATTTAACTTTAACTGGAACCAGCAGAAAATAAAAGTGAGCGCTGACACTCCGTTATTGGTCCGGAGCCAGTGGTGGAAATTCCACATTCCCATGGCAGGGATAACCACCGTCGATTTATGACAACGCCGGTAGCTGTTCTATCGACTCTGCGAGGCATGGCTGAGCTTCACCAAAGCTTGCACGAAGTAAACAAAGTGCAAATCAGGATTGAAGTCGAGGAGATATGCCCTCGGCAAGGCAACTCGCAGTAACCTCAGAACACGTGTGAATTTCCATCGACACGCCAGCGTGATGCCCCCATTCATCATCCGTTTAATCAACTTCACCTTGTCACGACGGTGTGATGCCTCCATTGCGGGGCACCTTGTTCCAATCACGTCATTGGCGGGGGTGGGAGGGGGGTGCGGGGCTGGGGGGGATGCCACCCGCGACCGGCAGGATGCGGCTGGCCGCTGGACGTGAGATTACGCGAGGCTCACCGTTACAGTCAGCGTACAAACCGCACACTCATCCCATTAGCACAGCTGGCTACGAACGGCGCGAAAGAAATTCAACATACACACGTACGTGCGTGCGTACGTAGAGAAACGCCTGCGACTGCATTTGTGGGCTGGGTTGGCGAAGGCTTTTTCCCCTCCGCCCACCCACCACCCCGCCATGATGCCCTGGGACTTGGTTGATACCGGATCGTCGATTTTTTTTAACCGAAAACACGCTGCGACCGCTGCTCCTGCCGCGTTGGCAGCGGTGCCCAAGCACAACGGGGGAAAGAAAATCCTCAACACATTCGTCAACAACGTTGTGGGCCCCCCACCCCCCCCCCCCCTCTTCGTGGGGACAGCAACACAACAGGCGCAATGTTTCGGCCCCATGCCCTTCACTCGTGGCTCCCCTGGGGACGGGCCGTGTCGAGCCCTTGAATCGAAGGCCGAGCATTCGGCCAGTGTGTTTGTACACCCGGTAAGAGTGGCAGCACCTGAAGAGTGGACGAGCCCCAGCCGGGGCGAGGATGAAGGCGCTCGCTGCCGAGGGACCTGCCGCTAATCCCGCGGCGGCAAAGGCTCCTCTCTCTCGCACCGCGCTCTCGCTTGAGCCAGGGCCAAGCAGTCTGTGAAGCCTACAGGTGGTCGCTGACTCATTCAACGCTCCCTCCCGTCAGAGACAATCTCTCACCAACAGGACGCATTCCTCGCCGCCTCATCATCATTGTCGTCGCGTCCCGGGAGACTCAAGGGTCTGGAAAACAATTAGGGGTAATTGTCTCCTCCGCATCCAGCAAGCCATGGCTCAGGTGCTCACTTGGCGAATGAATCACTAAACTTGTGCTCTCAGCCAGGAAGAGCCTCGTTGAGAGGCTAAGATCCTTTTTTTGGGAGGGTCCTGCTTCAGAATGTTAGGTCCAATTCATTATTTTTTTGTAAATTTATAATTTTAGCTTTTTCGGGTGCTCGACAAGGTTGCCAACGGCGTCAAGGTCGCGAGATGGAGAGGTTCACATCCCTCCCATGAGTGAGCCGAGTGAACGGTGCCATCCTCGGCGTGCCGGAGAATGGTTCCGGGAGATGACGGTCCACTGTGTGCGGTGCGCGTGGTGTCTTTTGACCTCCGGAGAAAGAGCGATCATCACGTGAAACCCAGAATTTGAGCTCTCATTTGAAAAAAATAAACTAATATCTCAGTGGGCTTTACCTGGTAAGATAAACATTGTTTTGTTTTATTTGTATTTTTTTTCTCAAGATATTTGTTGAACCTTTTTGGTACTTTGCACTCCGGTCGTGTTTTTTGTGCTGTTTGTTGCTGTTACGTTCTGACCTGCCCCTACTGGACATCTGTGAAAGAGCGTGTTTAACCCGGTAGGCTCCAAAGACACCACCACCACCAAGGCTATAGGCGGAGACTATGAAGCCTTGCACGGGAGTGTGTGTGTGCCTTTGTTTGTTGCGGTAGTGTAATGGTTAGCGCGCTGTGCTACAAACCCGACGACCCAAGTTGGATTCTTGCTCACGGCCACCACTCCAGTGACATTCAGCCGGACCGGTCCAATCCGAGTGCTGGTAAATATTGTGGGTTTACCATCCAACACACCGGTGTGCTGAACGAGTAACTAATTGCCATGTCGTGTTTACATGATAAACCTTACTAATTGGCCGTGTCGGGTGGTGGTGGGTTTAAAGACACACTTATATTCACGCGATCTAACCCACGTGACCTCAGGGTGCACGTAGCCTGGCACTCGCGCTGAAAAAGAACTCGATTCTTCTCGAGCACCAAAACCGATGCCCAGCTCTACCACGTTGTGGCCACACATTAAACGATGTTATTTTTTAGCAGGTAAGGCCCACCACTGAGCTATACAGCTAATGTTCTCAAGTGACCCGGCTATCATAAAGTATAGCTCAACAACGCGGCTTACCACGTGGATATTTACAGCAGCCAAATCATCTAAACGCGTGTTGATTCTAAACGCGAAGGGAAAATCGTGGGGGGAAAAAAGGGAGGATCTGGAGAAAATTCCACGTGACCACGAGGCGAGAGACACGCAAACTACAAATATACAGGAGGTGTCAGGGTCGGGAATGAACCCACGGCCTCCTGTATACCAGGCGAGGTCGGTAACATCTAGCCACCGCGGCACCACAAGAACCGTTTGTGCAGCAGCGTGTGCTTCGTGTAACGGCATGACAGGTAACGGCTTGCATAGCCACAGATCCCTCCTCCTCCCTCTCTCCCCCAGCAGGTTACAGCTTGCACAGCGCTCCTCCTTCCTCCACCACCTCCCTCCCTCCCTTAGCGAAGAAAACACCAAAACGCGAATGTGCATGAGCGCACGACCGCCTAGGGCCGATGTGCGCGACGGCACGTCGAACGCAGCTGACGCAGCTCGTGGTTTGCATAAACAGCAGCAGCGGAGGCAGTGGCAGCAGCGAAAGTGGCAGCTGCAGTGGCAGTTGCTGCAGCAGTGGCACCAGCAGTGGCAGCGGCAGCAGTGACAGCAGTAGTGGCAGCAGCAGCAGTGGCAGCAGCAGCGGCGACAGTTGCTGCAGCAGTGGCAGCAGCAGTGGCAGCGGCAGCAGCAGCAGTGACAGCAGTAGTGGCAGCAGTAGCAGTGGCAGCAGCAGCGGCAGTGGCAGCAGCAGCGGCAGCAGCAGGGGCAGCAGCTGCGGGTGAGGAGGGGACCAGCCCGGGCGTGCCACTCGCCGTGCGCCCAATCGCTCTCCCCGTGCTCCGCCGAGTCCTGGCGTTCGCGCTGTCGTGACCGCGCACCGCAAACCCAACCCCACACACCGGCACACGTTATGGGCAGCGCTTTCGTGGGTTACACGAGCGAGCAGGGCCATGGATGTTATTCGCTTTGCCTCACGTGCAGCTTCTCTCCACCCAGGAGGTCGTGGGTTCGATCCCAACCCCGACGTCTGTATATTTGGAGTTTGTGTCTCTCTCTCTCCCCGTGGTCGCGTGGATTTTTCTCCGGGTCCTCCGGTTTTTTCCCTCCACATTTAGAATCAACATCACGCGCTTTTAGGGTGTTTCGTTGGCTGCTATCAATATCGACGTGATAAGCCACTTCGTTGAGCTATCATTTGTGGCCAGGTCGCTTCTGAAAAAGAGCTACATAGCTCAGTGGGCCTTACCTGGTAAAATATAATGTTTTTATAGTAATAGTCATTATTTTTGGTGCAAGATGGCTGTTTATTTTGTTAACAGTAAATGCTCTTTTCTCTGGGCATTAGTTATCTGTGTTGGGTTTATCCCTGCAGACACGACTCCAGCGGTTCACGTTTGCACCTCGTGTGCACCGATTCTCCTTAGCACGTAGTCGCAGGAGGCTGTCACGACCAATCTCTATCATGAAGAGAGAACAATCTATATTTATTTGGTGCTCGAATGGTAAATGGTCGTGGGCTTACTCTCAAACAGACCCGTGCGCCGAACTAGTGACTACAATTGGCACTTTTTGTTCACGCGACAAATCTTACTGATTGGCTCTGTCGCGTGGTGGTGGCGGCGGCGGCGGCTTTAACGACCCATTTATACTGACGCGATCTAACTCAAAAGAAACCTCGATTGTGGATGATACTTTCCCCCCCCCCTGCTCAAGTTCAAGTTCACTTATTAGGTATAGCCCTGTGAGCCATTTGGCTCTTGAATCGGGTGCAACCGCAACAAACAAAGCACCGTACACCAACACTGTGTGCAAAAATCCCAGTGGGATGCAAGTCAAACAACAACAACCACAAGACAACTTAGATTAAGGCCATCAGTCTAACTCTGTACTACAACAAACAAACATGGCCAAACCAAAAACTTTTCGAAAATCACCAAAATAAAGCCATAAAAGCAATGAAACAGTGATCATAGGAACTGTGACTGAATTTTCACAATAAACGACGTAAACAACATGTACTACCAAACTCTGCAGCCATTGCTGGCTGCATGAGTCACTCTACAACAGCAGGAGCATCAGTCGGAAATCAACATTTTTCAATGCACCTTTAAGATCAGCACACTAAATAAAAATACAGATCATACTTTGTAGCGATCATCCGAAGCGAAACATTGTATTTTAGGCCACTAAATTGCAGTGGCAGCTAGGGGTGTACAACTCCTCGAGAGCAGTTTTGAGTGAAGATCTCATAGGTAGTGATCCTGCCCGGTACCCACCACTCTGAGGTTGGCACCGAGAGGCAGTCAATAACCATCGGTGTCGCTGTCTTGGCGGGGTTAGTGAGCAATACACTAAATCAAACACACGCACACACACGCATGACTCTGGTCGCTTTGCCAAGACAAATACATAACATGTCTCTCAAACAGCAAAAGGACATTTCGAACCAATGTTTAATTATATATATTATTTTATTTTTCTTCTGCCCCTCAGTTCCCTGCCGGACGGCACAAACAGATTGTGTAGAATTCCCTGACGTCGCAACAAACAGGTCCCCGCCGTGGTGGTCACGGACGTCTCTTGGCCAATGAACGCCGGGAATGACTCGGTAGTTGATGAGACTCAAGAAACGTCAAAACCTGACCGGGGTCCTCAACAGCAGTTTGGGTGGATGGACCAAAAAAGAAAATCTAAATCTGATTTAATGGTTTAGATATTAGCGTTTGTTGAGTAAAGTAACGTCTCGCTGTGTGTCCTGTGACATGGAGCCACAATCTTTGCCACTAATATGATATAGCCTGCACCAAGAGGGATGGCAATCACGTGGTGAGGCCTCCATACAGCAGTGGATGTAATTACAATGATCAATTGAATTGTTAGGGGGAAGGGGAATCTGTTGAATCCGTAACTCCATGTTCTCGAATCCCCAGATGGCATAGCAGCTAGTGCAGCGGTTAGCACTACGAACCCGGCGACCCGAGTTCGTTTTCTGCTCAAGGCCACCAACGTCAGTGACGATTATCTGTACCGGTCCTGGGCCTCCGCTAGGTCGACTCGACCTCAAATGAGTACCTGGTGCGGTGTGTAAACATCGTAACTGGGGAGGCAAAGGCGACCGGGCGTGGTGCTGGCCACCCCCTACTTCCTCGTGTGTCGTGCCGGCCTTCATAGGTGCTACTCGTTAACAGCACTTGCCCCAAAAGTCTGTTAAGGCTACACGGGCTATCGTTGCCTTATCTTTGTGTTTGTGCGGGAGCCTCATTGGTCAGCTCAGTGGGCATGCACGGCTCTTAATTGTTGCCCAAGGCACCGATTGGCCGGCGGTGTCGTTCACCGCACGCGGAATGGGGGGCTCCACAAGAGGGGGGCTCCACATTCCGCGTGGAAAAGCCCCGAGAGATGAGCCGCTACGCCAACTCGGCAGCGTCGCTGATGCCCGAACGTCCGCACAAAGCCGGCACGGGCAAAAGTCCGCAGGAAGCCGGGGTCCTGACAATGAACCGCGCAGCAGCAGAGTCACTGGTCCGCGTCCATCACCTGCCCACATCTGAACCCCACATCTGAACTGGTTTGAACCCGTTTAAACTGGTTTTAACCCGTCGGCACTGGTTTGGCGTGAACTACGGGCGATGATAAATTTTTTTTTATCGACGGTGCTTTTCTCTCCACACCGTCACACGCTCGCCGGGGTGAAGCCGCCGCAACACTCGCCACGGGTTGACAGCAAGACGCCACGGTTTGACAAGCCACGGTGGCTTGGGGGGAGAGCGGCCTCGGGGCTCAAAGCCAGCAGGACCTCAGCTGCACCGGCGCAGTGTTGTGACAGAGGCATCGGCCTCTCTGTTCGTCACCCACTGCCGCACAATTAGGTGGGCACGTGGGTAGGGGCAGTTGGCTACACGGGGCAGGTGGGTACACGGGGCAAGAGAGGCCTCTTAGGGGCCGTCCATGAATGACGTCACGCGATTTTGACCGATTTTTTACCCCCCCCCCTCCCCCCCTGGTCACACGGCGTCACAAAAAGTCAGATCCCCCCCTCAAATATGACGTCACAAAGCTCTGCCCCCCCCCCCCAAAAACCATATTTCCATTTTGAGCATAAAACATGCTTCAAATCGCTTTAAACTATTATAATTGTAGTGCGTATTTAATGTGGCGCTGCACTCTGATGTTGTAGAAGAACACACGTAGTTAAAGGCGTTGGAAAGCTGAAATTTTGCATGAAACTGCAGATGTTCAGAATATTATATTGAAATTCTCTTATAATTATACAATATTAAAAGTGATTATAACAATAAAAAAATACTTGAAAATTTGTAGTAGAACGAAGCAAAATGGAGAGTACAATTATAACAATCACATATTCATTCCACAGAATGAAAAGCCCTGGTAGAATAATTAAAAGTAAAATGTTTAATAACAATCATTCAAAAAATGTACAAAATGTATGCTTCTCCATGTAATAGGTAATAATTAAAATTAATCAAAATTTGTGTTATAACAATTCTATTGTTTCTATATATTTAAAGTTGCACATTTTGAGGTGACGTCACATCTCTCAACCCCCCCTCGTCACACATCGTCACAAATGTCTGACCCCCCTCCCCCCCCTAGGTGTGTGACGTCATTTATGGACGGCCCCTTATGCTCACGACCTGGAGAAAGGGAACGGAGAAGCGAAGGTGCAAGACACTTCCAAGGTGCCGCATTAGCACACAACCTACACAGACAACGTGCATGTTCCACTGGGTGGCTAGGAAATGTTAACCACCTCGCCTGGTATACAGGAGGTCGTGGGTTCGATCGTAACCCCGATGCCTGCTGTAAATTTTGAGTTTGCGTGTCTCTCTCCCTGTGGCCGCGTGGATTTTTGTCCGGGTCCTCCCAGTTTTTCCCGACACATTTAGAATCGACATGCTTTTAGAGTATTTGGCTGCTATGCATTTCCACGTGATGAGCCACTTCGTTGAGCTATCATTTGTGACGGCCAGGTCGCTTCTAAAAAGAGCTACATAGCAGCTCAGTGGGGTCTTACCTGGTAAAATAAATAAAGATCAAGGGTTCATTGTGGCCAGTGAGATTCAAGACAACCCTAATAGTATCTCAAGCAGAACAATAATTGCACTCTAATAAATAGAACGCTGTGCTCCTGCCACAACTGAGATCCCAGCTTTACGTCTGAGCTTCAGACACCCACATTCAAAGCAAAAATACTAAAAGCGAAGTGAATTTGCGGTGGGGGGGGGGGGGGGGGGTCTAAGGCGAGACACTTTAGCGGCACAACGATAACCTGACGACGGTTGGCATATTCCAGCTCGGAGGCCGCACAATTGCAGGGCGACTTTGCCATGCGGCGGGCGCTGCCCTACACGGCACACGAGCAACACCGCAAACGGGTCTGGCCACCCACGATACACGTTCCAATGATTTATTGCGAATGTCACGAATTCCCCCTCCTCACACATGTACGAAGAGGGAGACGCGTCGTTCGCGCTGCGCGGCTCTCCGCCGTGCTCCCGTGTCGTGCCGCCCGCGTTGTTCCGCGCGATGTCCGACGTTTCGCTCGACGTGCCTGGAGCTTCTAAAGCTATTAACTATTTTTATTTTACCAGGTAAGGCCCACTGAGCTATGTAGCTCTTTATATCAAAAGCGACCAGGCCACAAACGATAGCTCAACGAAGTGGCTTATCGTCGTGTGGAAATGTATACGAGCCATATACTCCGAACGCGTGATGTTGATTCTAAATGTGGAGGGAAAAACCGAAGAAAATCCACGCAACAATGGAGAGAGAGAGAAGCACGCAAACTCCAAATATATGCAGGCATCAGAGTTGGGACCAAAACCACGACCTCTAGCATACCAGGCGAGGTGGTTAATATCTCGCCACCGTGGCGCGCGTGTGTGAACCACGCGGATTTAATAAGGGTTCAACGTCTACATTCTTTTTCTAACTTCGAGCGAATTAGCCAGCGGCGTCGCACAAAGAGAGACGCCCGCGCGACCACTGACGAGACGCGCCAGTCCCCCGATCGCCCCGCAGGGTCTCCGATCTATTCTGGACGCCGAGACGGCTGACCGCGCCGCCGCCACGGCCTGCCGGGCCCCCGCGCCGGCACAGCTGCGCCGAGCAAATCAATATTGTGATGCCTCTGTTTTACCCCCAGTTGCCATAGAGGCGGCCTTCTACAGAAACGATACAGCTGGACCCCCGCGACCTAATCCTGTCTGGGCAACGCAAAAAAACGAAACGAGGCCTCCGCGCGGGCCGGCGTCAGACTGGCGACCGCGCTGTCCCACCGTCGCACGATCGTGTAAACGGGCACATTGTGTACGGCGCCGACTTCCGTTGCGAGTGAAGTCGTCGTAAAGAATCGACAGCTCGGCGTTGCGACTCCTGAGAAAGGGGTGACCGCGGGACACTTCTTGAAGCCGTGAGATTTCCAGGTGTGTGGGGGCATTGACAGAGGACTCAAGTGACATTTTTTTTTGTCCCTGGCACGACGTCAAATTTCGTGTTGAGGGGGCGTTTCAAGGTGTTTGAATCAACGTTGTGGATGGTTCGGAGGCTGTGTTTGGTCGTACGCGTCGAAGGTGAACTTGGCCTAATGCTCATCGAGAGTTGCCGCTATGCGTTCAGGTGGCACTGCGGGTGGCATGGTGCCTAGGGAGATGTTAACTCCCTCGCCTGGTATACACCAAGTCGTGGGTTCGATCCCGACCCTGACGCCTGCTGCACGTTTCTCTCTCTTCATGGTCGCGTACCATTTTTCTCCGGGTCCTCTCTAAGCATGCGCTTAGAATATTTGGTGGCTACACATTTTCACGTGATAAGCCACTGCATTGAGCTATCATTCGTGACCAGGTCACTTCTGAAAAACATCTATACAGCTCAGTGGGCCTTACCTGCTAAAATAAAAAAAACACAGTTTACAGTTTAGTCTAGAGGTGACCGATCACACATGAATGCATCTTGCAGTGCCACGGCCTGTGTGGTAATAATGTTGAAAATCAAAGATAAAATAAGCTGTGGGTTGCCATGCGTTTGACCTCAGCACTTAAAGGTGGACGTGGGCGTACAGGGTGGGCCAGTGGTAACGCTGGCGTCTCACAACAACAAGAGCCCCAGTTTAAATCCCGACTCGGGCGCCTTGACGCGTACAGTCAGTAGAGGAGTACGTTCTTCCCCCCTGTCCTGCATGGGTGTCCTCCGGATCCTCCGGTTTTCTCGTGCATTGCAACTGGTATTATGGCCAAACATCCCCAATGCTGAAATATTACCCACAAATTACTCAATCACACACAGCAGCAGCAGCAACACCTCCTACTGTGACCAACTTGGCAGGATGCTCATGAAACGCTTTCACGAGATGCTTTCTGGGTAAACAAACACAACAATAATAATAATACGTCTGGCTGGACACACAGTGTCACTAAAAGCCCCCCCCCCCCGAGTCTGAAGTTCGTACGCCTCTTCCCGCCACTTGGTGACACAATCGGCACACGCTTCACTCGCTCGATCCTGAGCATCTCGATCCTCAGCAACTAACAGATGATTCACTCCGATCCACAGAGCGGCACAAGGTTCGGTGATAAACACTGATGAGGCGCTAGATAAACAGTTACGCATATACGCTCACCCACACACACACACGCAGCATACCGGGAACAGCCATTTTGGCGAGTGGTGGGATCATGTGCAGCTGAGTCACGCAAGGTGTGTGTGTGTACGCGTGACTAATCGCCACTGTCTCACACTCTCACGTTTCCATAACGTACATACGTTGAATTTCTTTCGCACCGTACGTAGCCAACTGTGCGAATCAGAGGTGCGGAAAAGGATAACAAACTAGTGGCTTCCTAACATAGGAAGGAAGAGTGTTCTAGACGGCCGCAGAAACACGTCTGGAAGCGCGCGATGTGGTGACCGTCATTGTTCGACGGTTAGCCAAAATCCGTGGCGAGGATGACCGGAGTTTGCGGGAAAAACCCACCTGGAAATGATGACGCATCGACGCTTTGATGTATCAGACAGAAGATTTACAATCACGTGCGACAGTCTCGTCGAAACGCCACGTCGCGGCCAAGGCAAAATTAAATGAAAGACATAAACTTGATTTAATCGCGGGCAAGAGCCCCCTAAGACTACATGAACTGTCTGGGGGCTCGATTCATACGGAGTTCATTATTATGAATGATTTTGCAGAATTCCGGCACAAGACAAGAATTCCACAAAACGCGCAGGAACTAGTCCCGTTGTCGCCGTCGCATCACCGCAAGAGACGGCATCGGCTTGGGGGAGGGGCAGGGGGGGAGCCTTCATCCCGCAGTGGATAGACCATGGCTGAAGCTGTAGGTATGGCAGCGGAGACTTCTGCAAGTTCATCGCAAGAACAGCCTCTCGTCTCTTTTAATTCACACGGTGGAAATGACGGGTTTCCTGAGCTTCACAAGCTGGGCAGTCAGCCAGCCTTAATTAAATCCGGCCCCCAAGTGTGGCGAGTTAATTGTCTCAGATCGGTTGGTTGAACAAAAAATTGCACGGGCTTTTGGTTTTCATTCGTTTCACCTTAAGCCAGTTGCTATTGTCTGCTCTGCGAAGATGGCAATGGGTAAGCGCACTCATCTGTACCGGCTCCACAGTGCAGTCGGGTGAATGCGACCAGACGGACCGCTGCAGAATGCAAGGGGAACACGGCTGAAGGTCACCGAAGATGCATCTGAAGGTCGCTTCTATAGCTGGGGGAGGATATGAATCCTTTTGGCGCATGTTCCCATCGCTCGGTTAGTGTCGAAATATAAACATGTAATTAAGATTAATCAACCAGAACATATTATAAAAAGCATAGCTTTGCAACACTGCAATTATCACGTGCGGTGCACCAACAGCGAGTGCCGCAATCACTGAGCGCCGACGTGGGCGCGGAGTCGTTCGTAATTAAAGTCTCAGTGTGCAGAGGAATTCCTCCTCTCCCCCCTCCTCCTCCCTCCCCCCCTCCTCGCAGTCTCCTCGCAGCCTCCACGGACGACGGCGCCTCTCCTCGACACGCGGCCACAACGTTGTGCGCTTTACAAATCCACGTCGGACCGCTGTCGCCCAGTCACTTTCAGCGCGCCGGGCCGACTCGCGTCAACGGGCCGTGAGTCGCGGGCGATCCCGTGAGATTCTCGACGCCGACGGAGAGCCCGCACCGGTCCGCTCCGTCTCGCCGAGCGGCGTGCGCCCAACCCGACGGACCGCGGTGGACGATCCGCAACCCCGCGGTCGTCTCCTCTGCTGCCGCTACTGCACCGGCGGGGAAGCCTCGCGCGGCGATACGTCCGGCCGCGGGCTCCGTCGCGGTCTCCGGCCCGAAAGCCTGGAGCCGGTTACCGACGGCAGACGTTCGGGATGCCACCGTTGAGTCGGAGCCAGTTGTGGCGACAGAAAACGGCCTTGTCATTCCAAAGAGCTGACTCTGTGTGCGCGCGATCGGCGAGGAGAATTCGTGATGGGATCGGACTCGAGTCGTGAGAGGGCGCGATATCAAAAGTGTTGCTTTGGCTCATCCGGCGCGGCGTTGGGGAGGGGTGGCCCGGATAAACTAAAACACACCGATGACGCCAACCCACGTGCGTTAGAATATAAAAACCCCCGATGCATCGCTGACCAATGTGGAGTGCACGTACGCTCCGCATCGCTCACCGGGAATTCCAGACTGCTCAGTGGCAAGGAATTCATCGTGCGACTCCCGTTAGCGGTTACCAGCTGCGCGTTGTTTTGAGCAGACGTGCCCCGTGGAGGCTGGAAGGCATTGTTGAGCGATGAATACAAACACACCCCCCCCTCCAACTTCACGAGTATATAATTCCGAATTCATTGACCATTAGACAGGCAGGTTAACTTGGAACGTAGTTTGTTGAAATATGCCACAAATCTCCGCGTGTTTTCATATCGTAGGCCATCGGGGCTCCAACTTTGTTCCACGTGCAAAGGTGCTTTTGCACGCGCAACGGTCTTGACACTGGGCGAGACTTTCCTGGGTAATATATAACACTCCGTTATGATCCAAAGCCACGCACGCTTGCGGCAATCGGTGGCTAAAACATGGGGCCAGGACTTCCGATCCATTATCCTTCACCTAATATAGGCATCATCCACTCCTACTGCTACCATTACATCATAGCCACTATGAACGCATTTCGAGACCAAAGTAGCCACCGGGCCACAGTACTTGCAACACCACCACCCTGAATGAGCGCTCACTAACGGCGAGTTTCCCAACAGTGTAGGCAGGATAATAAGCCGGTGTGAAGAAGCGCACACCGCGCGCGATTAGCCCCCGGGGCTCTCCGCCCCAGACGTGAGAAGCCACGCCGTTAGCTCCCCAGGGGAAGCTCGCGCACGTTGTAGAGGCATTGTACCCGCTGGGCCGTTGACAAGAGCAAGCGTGGCTCGGGCAGGCACAGAATGCCGGCACAGAAGGGACGAGGGTCAGAGGGCCACGATACAACAGCGGAGCGGCCGCCAACGGAGGACGACCGCCGTGGAGACGGAGCGACGAAAGCAACTGGACGGATCGTTATTTGTCCAGGACTGTCGCCGATGGGATCCGGCTTGGAGAGGCATTTTCCCAGCAGCGGATTTCCCTGCAAAGGGGAAAGCCCAACGCCTCTGCGGAACGGGCGCTTACCCGACGGCCACGCTCCACGCGCTCACTGGCGGCGAGCCACGGCGCGTGTGACTCAAGGCCGCTCTGTGAAGGAAGCGAGCGGATGTGGAGCGGGATGGATGGGGGGGGGGGGGTGCCCTCACCATGGTGAGTAGCGCGTGGAGGAGGATGTGGCTACTGCTGGGGCTTTAGTCACAGAGAGGTAATCATCAACTCTCTCCAGAAGCGGTGGCGCTGCGGTCTGCGTCTTGGGATAAAAATATGCACTGTGGTGGCGGCGAGCAGGCGGGGGTGGGCGGGGGGGTGGGTGAGTCGGAGGGTGAGTGGAAGCGGAAAGGACTCAGAGACGCTATCCTACAAAGACAACATTCCCCCGTAGAGACTCAACAGACTGTTGGAGCAAGCGGTATTAGCGAGGAGCACCTCCGAAGGCCGGCAACGGCACACGAGGGGGTGGGTGGCCAGCACCACGCCCGTCCGCCTTTGTCTCCCCAGTGGCGACGTCTAGACGACCGCACCGTGTGCCCCCCGAGGGTCCTGCGAGGCGACATCGGCCACGTGCATCGGAATAAACCTCGACAAAGTGGAACAATGGACAGGAACACTGACAAGGGAGGGGCGGCGACGGGTGCCCCCGGCAGTAGGGCTAATCACGCGCAGCACGTACGGGTGGGGGTGGGGGTGGTGGGGGAGCAGAGAGAGAGTGAGGCCACTCCTGGCAGGGCACGGGGGAAGGCCGCCGCAGTCGGCGAGCACCTGCGCTAGCGCACGTCAGCCTGCCACGTGCTCCGCTCGTGGCCATATTGCGCCGTCGCGTTGTTCGGACGTTGTTTTCGGACGTTGTCCTGCGTACTGGATATACATTGTAAGGTCGCACTCGTTACACACAAAGTGCTTGCCATCTTGCTGCTGGGTCTTGTGGAGGGAGCATAAACCATCGCGCGAAATCCAGCTTTTGGTGAGCCAGTGTACAAAGACGGTGGTCACCGCATGGCGCGCTTTCAGATTCTCTTCTACGGCCGTCTGGAACGCTCTTCCTTACGATATTGGGAAGCCACTGGGAGCTATGCACTTTTCAATCTCGATTGACAACTCATTTCTTCAGAACAGCTTTTTGTTTTCAGTTTGTTGTCCTTCCCCCACATCTCCGATTAGCGCGGTTGGCTACGTACGGTGCGAAAGAAGTTCATCATGTATATTTATATATTTTTAAGCTGCTCAGATCAGTTCTTGAGGAAGCCCCCGGCATGTGGAGTAAAACGTCGGACATGGTCCCGATCAACACGCGGGACCATATGAAGACGCATCGCAGAGACGCACAGCCGTACAGCACCAGAAATTGCACCGCCCCAAAAAGGGAATAGAATTGACATTTGTACAATCGTGTCTTAAATGCAACCAGATGCTTCACGGTGGGGGGATAGAAATCAAATACAAATATCCGCGAACACAAAGGGGGCCTTAAGTGTTGAAGCGAGCAAGGGCATCAGCAGCAGCAGCAGCGGCAGCAGCAGAGTTTGAACCGCACGAAGTTCAAAGAGGAGGAGGATTCCAGGCAGCAGCGGCCGAGGTGCTCGCGCGTCGTTACCTTGGCGACGGAGAGGCCTTGCCACGGGTCCTTCCCGCCGGTGAACATCTCCCAGAGCAGCACCCCGAAGGTCCACGCGTCGCTCGCGTGGGAGAAGGTGCCGCTCCGCAGCGTCTCCGGCGCCCACCTGCCGGCCGGCCCGAGTCCAGCGGGGGGAGGGGCGGCAGCGTCTCACAACCCCCCCACCTTCTCTCGCCACGCTGACCTCCGCTCGTGCCCGTTGGCCGAGGTCGCTCAATGATGTTAAATATCTGTCACGTGCCCACCCGGCCCCCCCCCCCCTCGCTTTTTTTCATTAACTTTTTTGGTTTTCCTTCTCTGGCCTACCCTAGGGTAGCGGAGCCCACCACGCTCCCTTTCCCCCAACCCCGTGAGCATCCCGCTTCGAGATTTCTGTACTACCCTCCCCCCTTTTTACTGCTCACCCTTTGTACACCGGGCTCTTGTCAAAATGAAAAAAAAAATGATATGAAAAACTTGTAATTAACACGGTGATGGGCGCTGAAGACGCGTTACCGTGGGGGCGATTCCGCGATTTTCAGATTCCCCGCTCGGTCTCGTCCGGGCATGCGTCACGGCCGTACGAATCCCGTAACGCCTTGTCTCTACCCCGCTCCACGCCTCTCGCGGAACTCTGACACGCGTTGTCAAGTCTCAAGTGACTTCCTCTCATCTTGACGATGGGATGGGGAAAGTGCCGCGGTAACGAGATGTTAACTAGCTCGCCTGGTATGCGGGAGGTCGTGGGTTCCATCCCGACCCTGACGCCTGCTGATGCTGCTGTATATTTGGAGTTTGCGGCGTCTCTCTCCCCGTGGTCGTGTGGATTCTTCTCCGGGTTCTCCGGTTTTTCCCTCCACATATTTTGCTGCTATAGATTTCCATGTGACAAGCCACTTCGTTGACCTATCATTTGTATCCAGGTCCCTTCTGAGAAAGAGCTACAAAGCTCAGCGGGGCTTTACCTGGTAAAATAAAATTAGTTTAGTTTTATTGGTAGAAGACTAGTTCGCTCCACCCTTTCCCACATGGCCGTGTTGTTCTTCTCCCGTAACATTACATCACACCGATTAATTCGAGAGTATGACAGACTACGTGAGGAAGTGAGAGCCGTTCCTTCGACCGCTACGCTCAAAGCGTTATTCACTGCGGGCTCGTCACGAGCGAGCCGAGGCACGTCCACTCCACCCCCACGCCCTCGCGTGGGGCGCAGCGGCCCGCGTCGGCCCACCCGCGCAATCTAAAAATGATAAACTATTAAACTATGTCTTACTTTACCAGGTAAGGACCCACGGAGCTATGTAACTCTTTTTCCAAGGCGACTGGCCACAAATGATAGCTCAACGAAGTATATTATCACATGCAAATTTATAGCTGTAGCCAAATACTCTAAACGCGTGTTGATGTGGAGAGAAAAAGTGGGGCACCCGGAGATAAAATGCACGCACAAACTCCAAATATACATCAGGCGTCAGGGTCGGGATCGAACCCACGACCTCCACCAGGTGCCCAATCGGGGTGAAAATCGAGACGAACGACCTTCGCGAAACATCTCTACGCCTTACGCCAACTCGGGGAGGGGGGAGAGCGACGACGCACCAACCGTGCGGGAGCGGCCGCCACCAGCGCCGCCGTCCGGCGCCCCACGGCGACGCCGGGCCGTGCGGCCGGGGCCGCGACGGCGCCTCGGGGACGGCGAGCTTGGCCAGCTCGCCGCCCGATGCCAGGAAGACGCGGCGAGCCGCGGGGAGGCGGTGCACGCAGCCGCGACCCTCCAGGAACGCGAGCGCCGCTGCCACCTGCGCCGCCAGGCGCAGCAGCAGCGGCGGCTGCGGCCTTGCGGCGGGAGGGCGGTTGCACCGGCGTTGGCGCAGGGCGTCCCGGAGCGAGCCGAGAGGCGCCAGCTCGCTCACCTGAAACCGGAGGGAAGCACCGCCCGGCCCGGCCCGGCCGGCAACCGCGCTTTCGTCAGCGCGGCCAAAATGAGCGCCTCCGTGAAACGTCGTGCGGTCCCCTGCGCTCAAGAGATCGTCACGCGGGGTTCAACGCCGCTTCTGCTTGTCGTACGGCCGCTGGTGTAGATGCAGAGTGACGGCTACAATTTCACATTCAGGTGGTCGAGACCAGACAGCAGCGTCAGGAGCAGCGGAGTGAATCGCCGTGATGTCTCCTTCGTATTTGTGGATCGGACATTGCGTTGCCTAAGGCCCTGAGCCAGCGGTGGAAATTCCATATTTAGAATGAAATTCACAGTATCCAGGAATACGTCGATATACGAAACAGATGCGTTCCTGCAGTTTCGTTCGTATACCTAAACTTTGTATATCGAATGACTTATAACATTCGTACCGTGAGGATGTGTTTCCAGCCTTCATAACCTAGTTTCATACTTAGAACACTTCATAATTTACCATTCATATAGTAAACATATATTCTTTCTACTGTATCATAAAAAAACAGACATGAATAAAAGAAACACCGTGAAGAAATGAAAATGTATTCTTTTTTTATAGTACCGGAGATGGACACATGTATTATTTATTTAGCGAGTTAAGCGCTTAATTATTACTTAAATTAATTTTTACCATCAAAATACTGGCAATAAATCCAAACCTTTCGTAGAACGCATATCGAGGTATTACCATAACCAGGAATACCTAATCCCCACATATCCGTGCGTAAGTGCGTGTTCTTGTGATCCCACCGTCAACATTACGATTTTTTAAATTCAGTTTCACCTCGAGGGTCAAACACGTAACGGGGCTCTATGGCCCACGTGCTCAAATGCCAACGTCGCATTCCGGTGGTTGATCATTTGGAATGGAACTGACGAACGCAGCATGGCTGTTGAGAGTTGATCTTTGGTGATGCTCCCCTTGGCATCTAAAACGTATTTATTTTACCCGTGAAAAACCCGACTGAATCGTAAGCCTCGTTCTTCAGAGGGTCCCGCTTGGGAAATACGATCGTTTAACACGAGCACATCGGTGAGCGATGGTGAGGGCATGGGACTCACCATGGTGAGGGGCTGCGTGAGCACCACGCCGTAGAAGCGCAGCACGTTGGGGTGCTCGAGCGTGCGCAGCGCGTTCACGTGCGCGATGAAGGCCGCGAGGTCGTCCGCGTGCGACACGGCGGAGGGCGGCAGCAGCGTGACGGCCACGCTCGTCTGCACGTCACACATCATCATCATTGTCGTCAGTCAGTTGTCGTCGGTCACGATCTACGCACGGCTGGATGAAGGCTTCCTCAAAGTGTCCCCGTCCCTCGCGATCCCGCGATGCGACGATCCAACCGAGCCAATTTCATTGTTCCATCTCTGCGACGGACGTGCATTCGGACGCGTTACCCCCTTCGGCCGCTACTCCGTTGTCATTCTCGATCGCTGCCCATCATCCCTTCCCGTGGGGGGCACACAGATTCTGGGGGTGCACACCGGGGCAACCTCACGGGGCAACCTCACGGGGCAACCTCACGGGGCAACCTCACGGGGGCAACCTCACCAGGGGCAGGGGGTTCTATGGGGAAGGGGGTTCTATTGGGCAGGGGGTTCTATGGGGCAGGGGGTTCTATTGGACAGGGGGTTCTATTGGACAGGGGGTTCTAGTGGGCAGGGGGTTCTATTGGGCAGGGGGTTCTATTGGGCAGGGGGTTCTATGGGGCAGGGGGTTCTATGGGGCAGGGGGTTCTATGGGGCAGGGGGTTCTATGGGGCAGGGGGTTCTATGGGGCAGGGGGTTCTATTGGGCAGGGGGTTCTATTGGGCAGGGGGTTCTATTGGACAGGGGGTTCTATGGGGCAGGTGGTTCTATGGGGCAGGGGGTTGTAGTGGGCAGGGGGTTCTATTGGACAGGGGGTTCTATTGGACAGGGAGTTCTATGGGGCAGGGGGTTCTATGGGGCAGGGGGTTCTATGGGGCAGGGGGTTCTATTGGACAGGGGTTTCTATTGGGCAGGGGGTTCTATTGGACAGGGGGTTCTATGGGGCAGGGGGTTCTATGGGGCAGGGGGTTCTAGTGGACAGGGGGTTCTATGGGGCAGGGGGTTCTATGGGGCAGGGGGTTCTATGGGGCAGGGGGTTCTATGGGCAGGGGGTTCTATGGGCAGGGGGTTCTATTGGGCAGGGGGTTCTAGTGGACAGGGGGTTCTATTGGGCAGGGGGTTCTATTGGGCAGGGGGTTCTATGGGCAGGGGGTTCTATGGGGCAGGGGGTTCTATGGGGCAGGGGGTTCTATGGGCAGGGGGTTCTATTGGACAGGGGGTTCTAGTGGGCAGGGGGTTCTATGGGGCAGGGGGTTCTATGGGGCAGGGGGTTCTATTGGGCAGGGGGTTCTATGGGGCAGGGGGTTCCATTGGGCAGGGAGTTCTATGGGGCAGGGGGTTCTATTGGGCAGGGGGTTCCATTGGACAGGGAGTTCTATGGGGCAGGGGGTTCTATTGGGCAGGGGGTTCCATTGGACAGGGGGTTCTATGGGGCAGGGGATTCTATTGGGCATGGGGTTCTATTGGACAGGGGGTTCTATTGGACAGGGGGTTCTATGGGGCAGGGGGTTCTATTGGGCAGGGGGTTCTATGGGGCAGGGGGTTCTATTGGGCAGGGGGTTCTATGGGGCAGGGGGTTCCATTGGACAGGGGGTTCTATGGGGCAGGGGGTTCTATTGGGCAGGGGGTTCTATGGGGCAGGGGGTTCTAGTGGGCAGGGGGTTCTATGGGACAGGGGGTTCCATTGGACAGGGGGTTCTATGGGGCAGGGGGTTCTATTGGACAGGGGGTTCTATGGGGCAGGGGGTTCTATGGGGCAGGGGGTTCTAGTGGGCAGGGGGTTCTATTGGGCAGGGGGTTCTATGGGGCAGGGGGGTTCTATGGGGCAGGGGGTTCTATTGGGCAGGGGGTTCTATGGGGCAGGGGGTTCTATGGGGCAGGGGGTTCTATGGGGCAGGGGGTTCTAGTGGGCAGGGGGTTCTAGTGGGCAGGGGGTTCTATTGGACAGGGGGTTCTATTGGGCAGGGGGTTCTATGGGGCAGGGGGTTCTATTGGACAGGGGGTTCTATTGGGCAGGGGGTTCTATGGGGCAGGGGGTTCTAGTGGGCAGGGGGTTCTAGTGGGCAGGGGGTTCTATGGGGCAGGGGGTTCTATGGGGCAGGGGGTTCTATGGGGCAGGGGGTTCTATGGGGCAGGGGGTTCTATGGGGCAGGGGGTTCTATGGGGCAGGGGGTTCTATGGGGCAGGGGGTTCTATTGGACAGGGGGTTCTATGGGGCAGGGGGTTCTATGGGGCAGGGGGTTCTATTGGGCAGGGGGTTCTATGGGGCAGGGGGTTCTATGGGGCAGGGAGTTCTATGGGGCAGGGGGTTCTATGGGGCAGGGGGTTCTATGGGGCAGCGGGTTCTATTGGACAGGGGGTTCTATGGGGCAGGGGGTTCTATGGGGCAGGGGGTTCTATGGGGCAGGGAGTTCTATGGGGCAGGGGGTTCTATGGGGCAGGGGGTTCTATGGGGCAGGGGGTTCTATGGGGCAGGGGGTTCTATGGGGCAGGGGGTTCTATGGGGCAGGGAGTTCTATGGGGCAGCGGGTTCTATTGGGCAGGGGGTTCTATTGGGCAGGGGGTTCTATGGGGCAGGGGGTTCTATGGGGCAGGGGGTTCTATGGGGCAGGGGGTTCTATGGGGCAGCGGGTTCTATGGGGCAGGGGGTTCTATGGGGCAGGGGGTTCTATTGGGCAGGGGGTTCTATTGGACAGGGGGTTCTAGTGGGCAGGGGGTTCTATTGGACAGGGGGTTCTATGGGGCAGGGGGTTCTATTGGACAGGGGGTTCTAGTGGGCAGGGGGTTCTATTGGACAGGGGGTTCTATGGGGCAGGGGGTTCTATTGGACAGGGGGTTCTAGTGGGCAGGGGGTTCTATTGGACAGGGGGTTCTATTGGGCAGGGGGTTCTATGGGGCAGGGGGTTCTATTGGACAGGGGGTTCTATGGGGCAGGGGGTTCTATTGGACAGGGGGTTCTATGGGGCAGGGGGTTCTATTGGGCAGGGGGTTCTATGGGGCAGGGGGTTCTATTGGACAGGGGGTTCTAGTGGGCAGGGGGTTCTATTGGACAGGGGGTTCTATGGGGCAGGGGGTTCTATTGGACAGGGGGTTCTATGGGGCAGGGGGTTCTAATGGGCAGGGGGTTCTAGTGGGCAGGGGGTTCTATTGGACAGGGGGTTCTATGGGGCAGGGGGTTCTATTGGACAGGGGGTTCTATGGGGCAGGGGGTTCTATGGGGCAGGGGGTTCTATGGGGCAGGGGGTTCTATGGGGCAGGGGGTTCTATGGGGCAGGAGGTTCTAGTGGGCAGGGGGTTCTATGGGGCAGGGGGTTCTATGGGGCAGGGGGTTCTATTGGACAGGGGGTTCTATTGGACAGGGGGTTCTATGGGGCAGGGGGTTCTAGTGGGCAGGGGGTTCTAGTGGGCAGGGGGTTCTATGGGGCAGGGGGTTCTATTGGACAGGGGGTTCTATTGGACAGGGGGTTCTATGGGGCAGGGGGTTCTAGTGGGCAGGGGGTTCTATTGGACAGGGGGTTCTATGGGGCAGGGGGTTCTATTGGACAGGGGGTTCTATTGGACAGGGGGTTCTATGGGGCAGGGGGTTCTAGTGGGCAGGGGGTTCTAGTGGGCAGGGGGTTCTATGGGGCAGGGGGTTCTATTGGACAGGGGGTTCTATTGGACAGGGGGTTCTATGGGGCAGGGGGTTCTATGGGGCAGGGGGTTCTATGGGGCAGGGGGTTCTAGTGGGCAGGGGGTTCTATTGGACAGGGGGTTCTATGGGGCAGGGGGTTCTATTGGACAGGGGGTTCTATGGGACAGGGGGTTCTATTGGACAGGGGGTTCTATGGGGCAGGGGGTTCTATTGGGCAGGGGGTTCTATGGGGCAGGGGGTTCTATTGGACAGGGGGTTCTATTGGACAGGGGGTTCTATGGGGCAGGGGGTTCTAGTGGGCAGGGGGTTCTATGGGGCAGGGGGTTCTATTGGACAGGGGGTTCTATTGGGCAGGGGGTTCTATGGGGCAGGGGGTTCTATTGGACAGGGGGTTCTATTGGGCAGGGGGTTCTATGGGGCAGGGGGTTCTAGTGGGCAGGGGGTTCTATGGGGCAGGGGGTTCTATTGGACAGGGGGTTCTATTGGGCAGGGGGTTCTATGGGGCAGGGGGTTCTATTGGACAGGGGGTTCTATGGGGCAGGGGGTTCTATGGGGCAGGGGGTTCTATTGGACAGGGGGTTCTATGGGGCAGGGGGTTCTAGTGGGCAGGGGGTTCTATGGGGCAGGGGGTTCTATTGGACAGGGGGTTCTATTGGACAGGGGGTTCTATTGGGCAGGGGGTTCTATGGGGCAGGGGGTTCTAGTGGGCAGGGGGTTCTATGGGGCAGGGGGTTCTATTGGACAGGGGGTTCTATGGGCAGGGGGTTCTATGGGGCAGGGGGTTCTAGTGGGCAGGGGGTTCTATGGGGCAGGGGGTTCTATTGGACAGGGGGTTCTAGTGGGCAGGGGGTTCTAGTGGGCAGGGGGTTCTAGTGGGCAGGGGGTTCTAGTGGGCAGGGGGTTCTATTGGACAGGGGGTTCTAGTGGGCAGGAGGTTCTAGTGGGCAGGGGGTTCTATTGGGCAGGGGGTTCTATGGGGCAGGGGGTTCTATGGGGCAGGGGGTTCTATGGGGCAGGGGGTTCTATGGGGCAGGGGGTTCTATTGGGCAGGGGGTTCTATGGGGCAGGGGGTTCTATGGGGCAGGGGGTTCTATGGGGCAGGGGGTTCTATGGGGCAGGGGGTTCTATGGGGCAGGGGGTTCTATTGGGCAGGGGGTTCTATTGGGCAGGGGGGTTCTATGGGGCAGGGGGTTCTATGGGGCAGGGGGTTCTAGTGGGCAGGGGGTTCTATTGGACAGGGGGTTCTATGGGGGGGGGGTTTCTATGGGCAGGGGTTCTATTGGACAGGGGTTCTATTGCAGGGGGTTCTATGGGGCAGGGGGTTCTATTGGACAGGGGGTTCTATGGGGCAGGGTTCTATTGGGCAGGGGGTTCTATGGGGCAGGGGTTTATTGGGCAGGGGGTTCTATTGGGCAGGGGTTCTATGGGGCAGGGGTTCTATGGGCAGGGGGTTCTATTGGGCAGGGGTTCTATGGGGCAGGGGTTTCTATTGGGCAGGGGGTTCTATGTGGCAGGGGGGTTCTATGGGGCAGGGGGTTCTTGGACAGGGGGTTCTATGGGGCAGGGGGTTCTATTGGGCAGGGGGTTCTATGGGCAGGGGGTTCTATGGGCAGGGGGGTTCTATGGGCAGGGGGTTCATGGGCAGGGGGTTCTATGGGGCAGGGGGTTCTATTGGGCAGGGGGTTCTATTGGACAGGGGGTTCTATGGGGCAGGGGTTCTATGGGCAGGGGGTTCTATGGGCAGGGGTTCTATGTGGGCAGGGGGTTCTAGTGGGCAGGGGGTTCTATGGGTCAGGGGGGGTTCTAGTGGGCAGGGGGTTCTATTGGGCAGGGGGTTCTATGGGCAGGGGGGTTCTATGGGGCAGGGGGTTCTAGTGGGCAGGGGGGTTCTATTGGACAGGGGGTTCTATGGGGCAGGGGGTTCTATTGGGCAGGGGGTTCTATTGGACTAGGGGGTTCTATGGGGCAGGGGGTTCTAGTGGGCAGGGGGTTCTATGGGGCAGGGGGTTCTATGGGCAGGGTTCTATTGGACAGGGGGTTCTATTGGACAGGGGGTTCTATTGGACAGGGGGTTCTATGGGGCAGGGGGTTCTATGGGGCAGGGGGTTCTAGTGGGCAGGGGGTTCTATTGGACAGGGGGTTCTATGGGGCAGGGGGTTCTATTGGGCAGGGGGTTCTATGGGGCAGGGGGTTCTATGGGGCAGGGGGTTCTAATGGACAGGGGGTTCTATTGGACAGGGGGTTCTATTGGACAGGGGGTTCTATGGGGCAGGGGGGTTCTATGGGGCAGGGGGTTCTATGGGGCAGGGGGTTCTATTGGACAGGGGGTTCTATGGGGCAGGGGGTTCTATGGGCAGGGGGTTCTATGGGGCAGGGGGTTCTATTGGACAGGGGGTTCTATGGGGCAGGGGGTTCTATTGGACAGGGGGTTCTATTGGGCAGTGGGTTCTATGGGGCAGGGGGTTCTATGGGGCAGGGGGTTCTATGGGACAGGGGGTTCTATTGGACAGGGGGTTCTATTGGACAGGGGGTTCTATTGGGCAGGGGGTTCTATTGGACAGGGGGTTCTATGGGGCAGGGGGTTCTATGGGGCAGGGGGTTCTATTGGACAGGGGGTTCTATTGGACAGGGGGTTCTATGGGGCAGGGGGTTCTATGGGGCAGGGGGTTCTATGGGACAGGGGGTTCTATGGGGCAGGGGGTTCTATTGGACAGGGGGTTCTATTGGACAGGGGGTTCTATGGGGCAGGGGGTTCTATGGGACAGGGGGTTCTATGGGGCAGGGGGTTCTATTGGACAGGGGGTTCTATTGGACAGGGGGTTCTATTGGGCAGGGGGTTCTATTGGACAGGGGGTTCTATGGGGCAGGGGGTTCTATGGGGCAGGGGGTTCTATTGGACAGGGGGTTCTATGGGGCAGGGGGTTCTATGGGGCAGGGGGTTCTAGTGGGCAGGGGGTTCTATTGGACAGGGGGTTCTATTGGGCAGGGGGTTCTATTGGACAGGGGGTTCTATTGGGCAGGGGGTTCTAGTGGGCAGGGGGTTCTAGTGGGCAGGGGGTTCTATTGGACAGGGGGTTCTATGGGGCAGGGGGTTTTAGTGGGCAGGGGGTTCTATTGGACAGGGGGTTCTATGGGGCAGGGGGTTCTAGTGGGCAGGGGGTTCTATTGGGCAGGGGATTCTATGGGGCAGGGGGTTCTATTGGACAGGGGGTTCTATGGGGCAGGGGGTTCTATTGGGCAGGGGGTTTAATTGGGCAGGGGGTTCTATTGGGCAGGCGGTTCTATTGGGCAGGGGGTTCTATGGGGCAGGGGGTTCTATGGGGCAGGGGGTTCTATTGGGCAGGGGGTTCATTGGGCAGGGGGTTCTATTGGGCAGGGGGTTCTAGTGGGGCAGGGGGTTCTATTGGGCAGGGGGTTCTATGGGCAGGGGGTTCTATGGGGCAGGGGGTTCTATGGGCAGGGGGTTCTATTGGGCAGGGGGTTCTATTGGGACAGGGGGTTCTATGGGCAGGGGGTTCTATGGGGCAGGGGGTTCTATTGGGACAGGGGTTCTATGGGCAGGGGGTTCTATGGGGCAGGGGGTTCTATGGGGCAGGGGGTTCTATGGGGCAGGGGGTTCTATGGGGCAGGGGTTCTATGGGGCAGGGGGTTCTATGGGGCAGGGGGTTCTATGGGGCAGGGGGTTCTATTGGCAGGGGGTTCTATTGGACAGGGGGTTCTATTGGACAGGGGGTTCTATGGGCAGGGGGTTCTATGGGGCAGGGGGTTCTATGGGGCAGGGGGTTCTATGGGGCAGGGGGTTCTATGGGGCAGGGGGTTCTATGGGGCAGGGGGTTCTATGGGGCAGGGGGTTCTATGGGGCAGGGGGTTCTATGGGGCAGGGGGTTCTATGGGGCAGGGGGTTCTATGGGGCAGGGGTTCTATGGGCAGGGGTTCTATGGGGCAGGGGGTTCTATGGGGCAGGGGGTTCTATTGGACAGGGGGTTCTATGGGGCAGGGGGTTCTATGGGGCAGGGGGTTCTATGGGGCAGGGAGTACTACAGGGGACCCACCGGCTTCGCCCCGCCACACCTCCAGCACCCGGTGATCGTCGTGCCGCCGAGCGCCGGTCCCACCTCCACGTGCTGCTCGCTGATGATGCACGAGAGGGCCGCGCCGGGGGGCGGTGCCTCACGCTCGCAGTGGCGGCCGGGGGGCACGGCGGCGGCGCCGTTGGTGCCGCTGGTGCCGCTGGTGCCGCGCTCGCGTCCCGGCCGCTCCGGATTCTGGACGATCGGAACCTGCGGCCGCCCGGCGAGCGGTGGTGCGGAGAAGCCATCGCAGCAAATTAACGACCCCGATCCGCCGTCGTCAAGGCTCTGGCTTCCACATCTCACGGTCCGGCTGTCACGCGGGTGACATCTGAGCGTGTGATTTTGACATCTGTTTGCGACAGGTCCGGCACCATCTCCTGGCAGTAACGTCACCACGGCGCTTGTGCCATGCTGGGTGCACTTTGGGGCCAAGTGAAGTGTGTCGAAGGCCCGCTCGAAGGAGGTCACAGAAGACGCCCAGGTGCCATGGGATGACTGACTTAGATGACCACCTGTGCTCCCTACTATGCCAACTGCACATGCACGCATACACACAAAGATCCCCCGTATAGCCTTAACAGACTTTTGGGGCAAGCGCTGTTCGTGAGCACCTATGAAGGCCGACACGGCACACGAGGGGGTGGGTGGCCAACACCACGCCCGGCCGCCTTTGTCTCCCTAATGGCAATGTTTACACACCAAAACCAGGTACTTATTTGAGGCTGAGTCGACCCAGGGGAGGCCCAGGACCGGTTTGGATAATCGTCACCGATGTTGGCTATAAGCGGGAATCAAACTCGTGCCGCCGGGCTCGTAGCGCAGCACGCTAGCCGCTACACTACCACTCCCCACAGACACACAGCCACATGCACGCACAGGCTCTACCCACACACACACAGAACCATGAACAAGGGGACGGACGCGCACACACACACACCCCAAGCAGAAATAAGAGAGAACGTTTGCTTCTCTCCCTGAAGGCTCCAGACACCGCAAGAGGCCGGGCGGGTGGGCGGGGCGCACGGACAAACTCGCCGGCTGCCTCTGTGTGGGCCTGGCTGCTGCCACAGAACGAGGATGAGGTTTCACTTCAACCGATTGCCTTTCAAAACAAAAGCGTGCCGCCCGCCCGTTCACGATGACAGCAGCAACAACTTAACGCGAGCGATTAGAAAACCTCGACGTAGGCTCGTACGTCGCACGGACGTGCGGTGCAATTTCTGGTGCTGTGCGTCTCTGCGATGCGTTTTCAGGCTGCACCGCCTGCGTGGTGAACGGGGCCATGTCCGACGATATGCCGGGGGCTTCCTCAAGAACTGATCTGAGCAGCTTAACAAATAATAAAAATATATGATGAACTTCTTTCGCACCATACGTAGCCAACCGTTGCTAATCGCAAGTGCGGGGGGTTGGACAACTAAACCTAAAAATCAGTTCTAGAGAAATGAGTTTTTCAATCTGGATGATGTGCAAAGTGCACAGCTCCGAGTGGCTTTCTAAGATCGGAAGGAATAGCGCTCCAGACGGCCGCAGAAACACATTGGAAAGCGCGCGATGCTGTGAGACCGTCTTTGTTCGATGGCCAGACAAAGGCCGCCGCTGCTGCGAGGGTGACCAGAGTTAGCGTGATGTTGTACGCTCCTTGACGAGATTAGCAAGGTACTATGGTTCATTTGTGGCGAGCACTTTGTGTGTGTAATGAGTGCGATGGATTGTCACACTGCAGGACCTCGGAAGATGGTGATGGGGGGGAGGAGGGGGGTGACAGGGAGGTAACCTTCATCCAACAGTGGAGTGAGCATGGCTGATGATGTCATACACAATGGTTTTAACATCGCACCCCTGCAAACACAATTCATTGCACCTCTGTGGGATTGCAAATTTAAACTAAACTTCTTGGTTGTTTCGGTAAAGTCACGTAGAAGGGAAGTAATAAAATAATAAAAATAAAACATAAAATAATTCTCACAACGTTTCGGCCACAACGCAAGCAGCCGTCCTCAGGTGAAAACCAGGTCTGTCGAGGCGACAGTGTCTGACGCTGTCGCTGTGTCTGACGCTGTCGCTGTCGCCTCGACAGACCTGGTTTTCACCTGAGGACGGCTGCTTGCGTTGTGGCCGAAACGTCGTGAGAATTATTTTATTATGTTTTATTTTTATTATTTTATTACTTCCCTTCTACGTGACTTTACCGAAAAAACCAAGAAGATGAATCCCTGCAGTCACGAAAGCTTTAAATCGAAATTTAAACTAAACTGTTTATTTTTATTTTATGAGGTAAGGCCCACTGAGCTATATAGCTCTTTTTCAGAAGCGACCTGGCCACAAATGATATCTTGAAGTGGCTTATCAAGTGGAAATGTATAGCAAAAAAATTACTACAAAAGATTTAGAAGTGAGTAGTTTTTCGAGATTTACGATTATACTGTCAATCACTTTCACGAATCAGCCCCCAAATGTAGTCTCCCATCATGTTCTCGTTATACTGTCCTTGGTAGCGGCGTTCAAAGTCCAGTATATCCTGGAGGAAGCGCTTGCCTTGCTCCTCCGAGTACGCTCCCATGTTCTCCTTGAATTGATCAAGATGAGCATCAAGCATATGGACTTTGAGGGACATCCTACAGCCCATTGTGCCGTAATTCTTCACCAGAGTCTCAACCAGCTCCACATAGTTTTCGACCTTGTGATTGCCCAGGAAGCCACGAACCACTGCAACAAAGCTGTTCCAAGCCGATTTTTCCTTACTAGTGAGCTTCTTGGGGAATTTATTGCACTTCAGGATCTTCTTTTTCTGTGGTCCGATGAAGACACGGGCTTTGACCTTTGCCTCAGACAGCTTAGGGAAGAAGTCTTGAAGGTACTTGAAGGCTGCCAACTCCTTATCTACAGCTCTGACAAATTGTTTCATAAGGTCCAATTTGATGTGCAGTGATGGCATCAGCACCTTCCGCGGGTCCACCAGTGGCTCCCACTTGACGTTGTTCCTCCCCACAGAGAACTCGGTCCGCTGTGGCCAGTCCCGCCTGTGGTAGTACACCTTGGTGTCCCTGCTGTCCCAAAGGCAAAGATAGCAGGGAAACTTGGTAAAACCGCCTTGGAGACCCATCAGGAATGCCACCATTTTGAAGTCTCTGATGACCTCCCAGCCATACTCATCATACTTCAAGGCGTCCAGCAAGGTATTGATGCTGTTGTAATCCTCTTTGAGGTGCACCGAGTGAGCCAAGGGAAGAGACGGGTACTTGTTACCATTATAGAGCAGCAGCATGGCTTTGAGGCTCCTGGATGAGCTGTTAATGAAGAGGCGCCACTCATTCTGGTTACAGGCGATTCCGATTGACTCGAACAGACTGGTCACATTGTGGCAGAAGCAGATCCCATCTTGAAGGGTGAAGAAGCTGCAAAAATGTTGGTGACGCTTCCCCTGATCTGCGACTTGCACACTTTCATCCAATAAGTTCCACTAATTGAGCATCGACGTCAAAATCTCGGCATTGGACTTGGTGAGACCAAGATCTCTGATCAAGTCGTTGAGGTCGTTTTGGTTGGGGTTGTATGGGTTTCTCTCCTCAGCTCATTTGGATCTACGTCTTCCTGGCTCTCTGACTTGCTGCTCTCTTCTAAAGACGGCTGCTCTCTCTCCGGAGGAGTGGGTACGGGGCGCTCATAGCAGTGTGGCACTGGGGCGATGGATGAAGGAAGGTCCGGATACTGATAGCAGGTGCATTCTTGCCAGTCCGACGTTTGGAAGGGTCAACCATTCAGAAGTAGCAGTTGCTTGAGTGGTCAGTGGGTTCCTTCCAAATTCTTGGGATAGCGAACTTCATGGCTCTCTTTTCCCCTCTGTACCATCCAATAAAAATAAATTTATTTCACCCATGACTAATGTGTAAGAGATTCTCGCAACATTTTTCATATATGATATTTTTCAATAACATTGAAAATTGTAAAAAAAAAATATTATAAACTTTTACAATGTTAAATATTTTAACAAACTTTGTAACATAAAATTCCGAGCAACATTTGTCCATCTACCTTCCGAAGTTTTTTTGCATTGCTCGCACATGAAATGAGGTGCTCAGGGTTTGTCTTGATCCCCGACAGGCATGCCGAAATATGCCTTGTAGGCCTCACACATCTTTGCAGATGCTTCCACAGAGTACTTTTTCGACTTTTGTCTTGATAAATTGGCCGCAGACATAGCAAAATGCGACTGCCGGATGCTTGCAGCTTCTTGATGCCATCTCAGAAAAATGCAGATATGTTTCCACTTAGGCAGCTGGAACTAAACTGAACTGGTGGGCTTAAGGCCCCTGTATTTATACTATTTATATTTATATTACTCGAAAGTTCTAGAAGTTACTCCAAGTTTACTAAGCACTGAATCTATCTGTAATGATCTGGAAAATAGGTAAATGTCTAAATATCACTGTCCTGGTCACAAAAGCAAAGCTTGTGGAAAATAACAGCCATTTTCTGTACTTTTGAGGAATAAGCAATTAGGAAATAACACTTAGTACCGAGGAACAAAAAAAAATTGTTACAGTGTGACCCAGAGCCGAGCGGAGTGTTTGTCAATTCATGACTTTTTGTTTTTGCTGAACAGTGTTATGAGTCGTGCATACTACACCTTTACTACTGTTTGATATTGGGTTGTTTTATGTTGATTGATTTTGCATTCAGAGCATTGCCTGAATCACTTATCAATGAATGCCAATACCTTCGTAACAGTATAAGTTGCATCTTAATGACCGGTATTCTGGCTTTTAGTAAGTAAGACACTTGCTTGCATTGAAGTCGAGTTCCCGTGTGCGTGGTTCACAAGTGTGCTTAACCAATCCGTTGCATGCGACGATATCAAAACGAATCTAGTGTCCACGAGTTTGCTGTCGTTATTCAACTCTACCCTAGACAACGAAGACACCCAAATAATTGAGATACCATGTGGGACATAGGCTCACAGTGACAACATCACACTTATCCCTCCATTTAAGACCCAAAGAGGAGGATTTCTTCACAATTCTGGCTGTTGCCTGATGATGCTGGTTGTTGTAATTACTGGCAAAACTGTACGCTACTCGAATTGTAAATGTTGTAATGGGTTTACACCCCAGCACACCAGTGTGCTGAACTAGTAACGACTTGGCATGTGTCGTTTACGTGAGAAACATTACTAAACTGGCTGCGTCGGGTGGTGGCAGGTTTAACGACACATTTATATTTACGCGATCCCACCCAAAAAACCTCTATTGTAGAATAAGAGACGGCCATCGGTACACAGCCGCCCAGGTGTGGTCTCCCGAGTTACCAGACATGTAACTACGTGCAATGAAGAAGGGCTATTGCCTGAAACGTCGCCCATTATATCTATATCATTTCCTTTTAAGGCCACAGTGCTATTGAATGTCATTGTTAACTGTGCTTGCGCACCACCGCCGAAGCAGCATCAGCATCAGCAAGATCGTCACACAAAAGAAGTGACATTTTAAGGACAACGTACTGGTACCTATGTATGCGTGCGTGTATGTTGAACTTCTTCCGCACCGTACGTAGCGAACCGTGCCAATCGGAGGCGAGGGGGCTAATCAGAGGTGCAGTGTGCGGGTAGAGACCTCGTGGAGTTGCACACTTGGCCCGCTGGGGATGATGCCCGCAGTGCCGTGCGTGGCAGCAGGCTGAGCTGGGGCCCATGACGCACGACACGCGGGTCTCGAAAGGCGCAAACTTCCATTTCAGCAATCGCCAGATGTTGTGATCACGTGACAATGAGCAGCCAACAGCAGCGGGAGGAGGCTCCCACCCCCGTCGAAATTGCACCGTGGATTCAAAGCGACTCCTCACCCGGACACAAACCGATTGCGACGGCCAAAACGGCAATCAGCGGCGGTGCCTCCTCGCTCGCACGAGGTCTGGGCTGCGCTCAGCATCCCCACTGGTGACAATTCCACGTTGCTGTGGGAGTGGGCAGTCACGGTGGCTCACAGATGTTAACTACCTCGCCTGGGACACAGGAGGTCGTGGGTTCGACCCCAACCCTGACGCCTGCTGTCTATTTGGAGTTTGTGTGTTCCCTCTTTCTCCCTGTGGTCGCGTGTATTTTCCTTCAGGTCCTCTGGTTTTTCCCTCCACATTTGGAATCAATATCGCGCGTTCAGAGTATTTGACCACTTCGTTGAGCTATCATTTGTGGCCAGGTCACTAGTCTGAAAAAGAGCTACGTTGCTCAATGGGCCTTACCTGCTAAAATGTAAATAATTAGTGTAGGATATCAGACAAATTGCTCCATATTTTGATCAGCTCCAGATGATGGGCTGAGTTGTATGCATGTGCAATGGCCGAAACAACAGACCACTTACCTGACGACACTGAAGCGTGCAAATGGACAGTCAGGAAGTGTATCAAGGCCTCTGATTGGTGCAGGGAAACACCTCAAAGAGGATTGGCTAAGGACAGATCCTTGAAGTGATTGGGAGAGAAATTCAAGTGTAAAATGCGGGAAAACGAGGGTTGAATGCAGGGAAAGCGGTCGAGGAAAATGGGGTGAGCGAACCTTCCAGAAAGGGGGCTCGACGGGTCTACGAAGTGGAGAGCACGAGGGGAAGGGACGGGGGGAGAGAATTCGAAGTTGAAGCTGAAGGTGGTGTTTGTGTCCGAACAAAGGCTCTTAGTCAAAGAAGAAACCGCGTTTGTCAGACGTTGTTACATACGTACGGTGAACTTATTTCGCATCATACGCAAGACAACCGTGCCAATCGGAGGAGTTGACCTCCGGCTGGGATTTGAAACGTGCACCCTTGACCTCGTTAGTCAGGTGGTTTGCTGCTTCGTTGCACCCGGACGCATCGCCTCAAAGTGTCTCCCTGCACCAACAGGCAATCGAGTGGTGGCATTGCACACTCCCATGGCAGCCGCAGCAGAAGGTCCATCCATAACGCAGGAAGCGATGACTGTTAACGGAGTGGAGCTCTCAGTTTGTCAAAAACTAACGGCTTCCAACTGAGGCAAAAATAAAGATCCCCCGTATATCCTTAACAGACTGTAAGGGCAAGTGCTGTTAGCGAGCACCTATAACTGAGGCAAGCACACACACAGACGCACTTGTGTCACACACTTGTGTCTGTGTGTGCGTTTCAAAGAAAATGAAAATATTATCGGTTTGTTTGCATGTTCACCACAAGTAGGTGAGGTTAATGCAGACTCGATTCCTTGCAAAAGGTTTCTGCTTGGCGTTTGAACATCTTGACACTTGATAATTGGTTCTTTACCCTTCTATCTGGCAACAAAACTGACACCTTTTTGCAAGGAGTCATGTTTGCATAGACCGCAATACCTGCAGTCATAATACAAACAAAAGAACATAACTCTGATAATGTGCACTGTCCTTGAAGTTGATTGGTCCACACCCGAGACAGCTTTCCTTCGAGCCTAGTCTCATATGGGTTGGACCAGATGACGCCAAAAGGCGCACAACTCAAGGACAATGCACCATCAGAGTATGAGAGCTCGGGGCAAGCATCTCATACTCTGATGGTGCATTGTCCTTGAGTTGTGCGCCTTTTGGCGTCATCTGGTCCAACCCATATGAGACTAGGCTCGAAGGAAAGCTGTCTCGGGTGTGGACCAATCAACTTCAAGGACAGTGCACATTATCAGAGTTATGTTCTTTTGTTTGTATTATGACTGCAGGTATTGCGGTCTATGCAAACATGACTCCTTGCAAAAAGGTGTCAGTTTTGTTGCCAGATAGAAGGGTAAAGAACCAATTATCATATTTTTACTGGCAAATGAGGTCCCCATAATCTTGACACTTGTTTTAATGCCAGAAAGGGTAAAACCTGTTTTTATTTTTCATACTCTGATAGTGGAAAAAAAGGTCCCATGATAAACACTTGTGTCCTTTTGCGCCCGGGTGTTTTCCGACCTCAGTTGTGCCAAAGAAGTCCACTGCTGGGATGTGTCGACACTGGAAATAGCGGTCATAATCGCAGGCATGTGACCGACCCAAGCCCTGCCTGGATCATGAAAATTTGCGGTGCGCTATTTTCCTTCAAAGTGTGCGTAACTCGCTTATGGGAATTTCTCATCCCATGCTCTCTCCTTCACTGAATGGTCTTTGTCAGAAGTGGGGGGGGGGGGGGGGGGGGGGGGGGAGCAGGCGGGTGGGTGGGTCAGCAGCCTCCGTTGGACTCGTTCGGCGAAAACAAAAAGTCACGAGTTGACAAACACTCCGCTCGGCTCTTGGTCGCTGTGCTCTCCGAAAGATTACACTGTGTAACTATTTTTTTTGTTCCTGGGTAGTAAGTGTTATGTCCTAATTGTGTATGCCTCAAAAGTAAAAAAAAATGCCTATTATTCCCCACAAACGTTGCTTTTGTGACCAGGACAGTGATATTTAGAAATTTACCTATTTTCCAAAACATTCCAGATAGATTCAATGCTGAGTAAACTTGGAGTAACTTCTAGAACATTCTATAACTTTCCAGTAATATAAATAGGAGTATAAATACAGGGGCATTAAGCCCACCAGTTCAGTTTAGTTCCAGCTGCCCGAGTGGATACGTATCTACATTTTATGAGATGACATCAAGAGGCTGCAAGCATCCGGCAGATGCATTCTGCTATGTCTGCGGCCAATTTATCAAGACAAAAGCGAAAAAGTACTCTGTGGAAGCATTTCACCTGCGAGCAATGCAAAAAAACTCTGGAAGGTAAGATGGACAATTGTTGCTCGGAATTTAATGTTATGAAATGTAAAAAAAATTTAAATTGTAAAAGTTTATAATTTTGAAATGTTTAAAATGTTTCAATATTATTGAAAAAATATATATATATAAACTTCATGGGACCTCCTTTGCCATTACCAAAATATGATAATATGTTTTTCCTCTTTTTTCTGGCAAGAAAACAGGTGTTAAGATGTTAAAACATCAAACTGAAACCTTTAACAAGGAATCATGTCTGCATTAACCACAATGGTTGTGGTCAGAATGCAAACAAAAAACATACTCTGATAATATATGCATTGTCCTTGTAACTGATTGGTCCACACCAGAGACAGTTTTCTTTTGAGCCTCGTTAGACCAAAGGATGCCAAAAGGCTGTACGCCTTTTGGCATCCTCTGGTCTAATCAGTTTCAAGGATAATGCATTTATTATCAGAGTATGTTTTTTGTTTGCATTCTGACCACAAGCATTGTGGTTAATGCAGACATGATTCCTTGTAAAAGGTTTCAGTTTGGTGTTTTAACATCTTAACACACCTGTTTTGTTGCCAAAAAAGGGGAAAAACCTATTATTATATATGAAATCTGTTGCGAGAATCTCTTACACATTAGTCAAGAGTGAAATAAATGTATTTTTGTAGGATGGTACAGAGGGGAAAAGAGAGCCATGAAGTTCGCTATCCCAATAATTTGGCGGGAACCCACTGACCACTCAAGCAACTGCTACTTCTGCATGGTGGACCTTTCCAAACGTCGGACTGGCAAGAATGCACCTGCTATCACGTATCCGGACCTGCCTTCATCCATCGCCTCGGGGCCACACTGCCACACTGCCTTGAACTCCCCTTACCCACTCCTCCGGAGAGAGAGCAGCCGTCTTTAGAAGAGAGCAGCAAGTCAGAGAGCAATGAAGACGTTGTAGATCCAGATGACAATTTCATAGGTGGAGCTATGAGATCTTGGCCTCACCAAGTCCAATGCCGAGCTTTTGACGTCTAGGCAGAGGAACTTGTTGGATGAAAGTGCAGGTCGCAGATCAGAGGAAGCGTCACCACCTTTTTGCAGCTTCTTCACCCATCAAGATGGCCTCTGCTTCTGCCACAATGTGACCAGTCTGTTCGAGGCAATCGGAATCGCCTGTAACCAGAATGAGTGCCGCCTCTTCATTGACAGCTCATCCAGGAGCCTCAAAGCCGTTCTGCTGCTCTATAATGGTAACAAGTACCCGTCTCTTCCCCTGGCTCACTCAGTGCACCTTAAAGAGGATTACAACAGCATCAAGACCTTGCCGGATGCCTTTAAGTATGATGAGGTCATTGGGTCTCCAAGGCGGTTTTACCAAATTTCCCTGCTATCTTTGCCTTTGGGACAGCAGGGACACCAAGGCGCACTACCACAGGCGGGACTGGCCACAGTGGACCGAGTTCTCTGTGGGGCGGAACAACGTCAAGTGGGAGCCACTGGTGGACCCCCGGAAGGTGCCGATGCCACCACTGCACATCAAATTGGGCCTCATGAAACAATTTGTCAGAGCTGTCAAAGCCGGTGTCTTCGTTGGACCACGGATAAAGATCCTGGAGTGCATTTAATTCACCAAGAGGCTCACGAGTGTAGTGGACTTGTTTCTTTTCTCCTGTGTCACTTTTATTCGAACAGAACCCCTCGCGTTCAACACCACGTGACTCCGTCGCAACTCTCCCGCTTGCGCTGCTCGCCCGCTCCGCTCGCTTCCCTCACTCCGCTCTCTCTCCCAGCTTCTCCACTGCTAGCCTGTTCTCTCACTCTCCTAGCCTCTCCACTGCTAGCCTGTTCTCTCTCTCACTCTCCTAGCCTCTCTACTGCTAGCCTGTTCTCTCTCTCTCACTCTCCTAGCCTCTCTACTGCTAGCCTGTTCTCTCTCTCTCTCCTAGCCTCTCCACTGCTAGCCTGTTCTCTCTCTCACTCTCCTAGCCTCTCTACTGCTAGCCTGCTCTCTCTCTCACTCTCCTAGCCTCTCCACTGCTAGCCTGTTCTCTCTCTGACTTTCCTAGCCTCTCCACTGCTAGCCTGTTCTCTCTCTCACTCTCCTAGCCTCTCTACTGCTAGCCTGCTCTCTCTCTCACTCTCCTAGCCTCTGCACTGCTAGCCTGTTCTCTCTCTCTCTCCAGCCTCTCCACTGCTAGCCTGCTCTCTCTCTCACTCTCCTAGCCTCTCTACTGCTAGCCTGTTCTCTCTCTCTCTCCTAGCCTCTCCACTGCTAGCCTGTTCTCTCTCTCACTCTCCTAGCCTCTCTACTGCTAGCCTGTTCTCTCTCACTCTCCTAGCCTCTCCACTGCTAGCCTGCTCTCTCTCTCTCTCCAGCCTCTCTACTGCTAGCCTGCTCTCTCTCACTCTCCTAGCCTCTCCGCTGCTAGCCTGTTCTCTCTCTCACTCTCCTAGCCTCTCCACTGCTAGCCTGTTCTCACTCTCACTCTCCTAGCTTCTCCGCTGCTAGCCTATCTGCCACGCTCCGTTCGCTCCACTCTCTCTCTCACTCTGCTAGCCTCTCACTACACACTCTGGTAGCTTCCCACCGTACACTTTGCTAGCCTATTACTATATACTCTGCTAGCTTCTCCACTGCTATTCTTCGCGCACTCACACTTAGGATTCCGCTATCCTCTCTACTGCTATCCTCTCTACTGCTAGCCTCTCTACCCTCGCCCGTGCCTCCAGTGGGGGATCATCCATCACCGCCAGCACCACGCCCGGCCGCCTTTATCTTCTTAGTGGCACCAGGCACTCATTTGAGGCTCAGTCGACCTAGGTGAAGCCCAGGACCGATTCAGATAACAGTCAGTGGTGTTGGCCATGAGCGGGAATTGAACTCGGGTCCGCCGGGTTTGTAGCGCAGTTTGCTGACCGTTCCACTACTGCTCCCCACTCGCACACACTCACTCACACACGATACACAATATAGGGGGAAAACATAGAAACTCCAGACATGAAGGTGTACAAGTGAAGAATCGAACTCAGTCCCTTGTTGCTGTGGGGTACGAGTGTTAGCAGTATGCTGCCACCCTGCTGCCCAATGTTCGTGCTGTACACAGTAATGGCCTTCTGTTGTACCGCACAATATCCAGGCTCCCAGCTTCATGGAGCGAAACGTCGGACGACCTGCCACAAGACGACACTCGGGAGCGACGCGGGGACCACATCGGAGCGCCGCCCGACGACATTTCGCAAACTGGTACTCGTTTTATCCACCCTGGGGGGGGGGGGGGGAGGGAGATGTTCCACTCCCAGACGGGGACTGGAATCCATTATCCTTCTGAGCTGCGATTCCAGTGCCGTGACCATAGCTTTGCCCAGGGCACATCTCGAAAGAAAAAGAAGAAACTGCATCCGAGTCGTCGATGCAGCGGCGGATATATCGCGTTCCCCCACAGCGGAGGCCCAGTGTCTAACGCTGCGCAATCACTCTTTTAAACATCCCAAAGTGGTGAAATAAAAAAAAATACGCAACGGCTCGAGATAAATTAGTAGAGCGGGGGCCAGACCGCCCGCCCTCCCGCCCGCTCCGCGCCCCGCTGACGACGACGTTCGTGGAAAGATGAGCAGAATTAGTCACGACGCCTTAAAATTGGAGCTAATAAATATCGCCCCGCGCGTGTCAGTCACCGACGTGCCGCCCGGCTCACGCTCGAATTACGAAGGGCAGGGCCCGCGGAGTTCTGCGAATCGCGTTGACAAATTATCATCCCACACCATCGCCGACAGCAACAGCCATGACCAATCCACTGCTGGATGAAGGCCTCCCCCCAAAACGTAATCGCCGTCCCACACGGCCCGGCGAAGCACACGAGGCTGTACTCGTCGCTCCATCTCCTCCGTGGCGTCTGCCACCCTCTTGAATGTCGATCGCTGTGGGAATCACAGGCTGGCGCTACACTCGATTCCGTTAATGGCGTTTCCAAGGTCGTGATGCTGATATTGCGATGTCTCCCTCCAAGGCCAATGCTCGTATCGCGGGCACTGCGCAGTGGCGATACCAACAGGAATCGTCAAAACCCTAAATCGCAAGCCGATGAATGTCTGTTGAACAGCAGATGTTATTTTTTTGGTAATGATGGCCAGCTGATGGGATTAATCCATTAATCCCGGGTCAACAGGCTAAGTTAAGAGTGGGTCACAGGATATTTAAAAATCAAGATTTATTTCTTCTATTGCACCCCCCAATTGCCATCCCAATTGTGTGAACCGCAATACGGCATCGCAGCAAGGGCCGTTGCTGCGATGCCGTGATGTATATATTTTACAATTTGTTTCCAAGTATCCCTCCGCTGTGTTTTCGGCTGGTTCCTGCGCGATGTTAGGAAGCTACTGGGAGCTACGCACTTTTAAATCATTTAAATTGAAAACTAATTTAATTGGAACAGCTTCTTGTGTTTCGTTTGTTGTCCTTTCCAACCCGCACCTCCGATGAGCACGGTTGGCTACGTACGGCGTGAAAGAAGTTCACCATACATACAACTCAGCCCATCATCTGGGGCTTATCAAAATGAGGAGCAATTTGTCTGATATCCGATACGAACTAATTATTTTAGTATTTTACCAGCTGATGCCCACTAAGTAGAATAGCTCTTTTTTAGAAGCGACCTGACTATGACAAAGTGAAACGAAGTGGCTTATCATGTGTAAATTTAGAGCAGCCAACTACTCTAAACGTGTGTTTCTAAATGTGGAGGGAAAAACCGGAGGACCGGGGACAAATCCACTTGACCACCACGGGGTGAGAGAGACACGGTCAGCGCACATCCTGGAGGTGGTCGCAGCTGTGTGCCCACCGTGCAGCGGCTGCGTGGGGGATCCGGCGGAGCGGTAGAAAGCGTTGGCGACGCGCGATGGCAGTGGCATTAGCAGCTCGCGCCACGGTGACATCCAGATATTTGTATCTGGATGTCACCGTGACTCTGCCGTGGGGGTGGCATCGGCCCTCCGAGCCACTGGGTCACCTCGACCCGTCTCTTCTGTTGCTAAACATCTCCCGGTCGCGTTGTAGCGGTTGCCAGTTCTAGGATGTCAATGAATAACAAAATTGATGATGAGTCTCAATATTTACGACACGGTCCGTGCCATCTCGGTCCGGTTTAAACGTCGCTATTTAGACGACTTGCCGACTTAAAAAACAAACCGGATGAAGGTGTGAATGTTTTTGCCAGAGTAAACCTGCACCCACACTTTAACTTGCGTCGAAGGATGGCAAAGGAGCCGTCACGACTCCCATGTAGCCACACCGAGTCCCGCAGCGCTGAGAGATCCTGGGTTCAAATTCAGGCAGCCACCATCAGCCGTGGTCAAGGGTCGGCAACCAAAATAACAAAATAATGTATCTTCAAATTCGTAAAAAAAAAATACCTGAATATTTCAAGAGCCGCAACGCAATGTGGTGAATACGAGACGGTGGGTCCTGAAATAAGTCACCTCACAAAGCGGTTCCTTCAAGAGCCACACGCAGCTACGGAGCCGCAGGTTAGCCAAGCCCTGGCTACGATCAATCCAAGGACGAAATGAAAAAGTCGCCGCTATCCATTGCGAATGCGGTGAAGTGCGGTTTGTTCGTCACACTATGCGGTCACGCACAGGAGGCGCGGACGCGGTTTGACCAAGCGACTCCCTGATGCCACTGCGTGGACCGCCAGACTCCACGTACAGGTCAAGAATGTTGCCAGTTGCAATACGAAACACATAATCCACTGCTGGACAAATGAAGGCCTCGCCGAGCCATCAGGGTCCTGTGACGTAACAATCCGACTGGCAGCTGCGTAACGGCAGATTTCGTTGCTCCATCTCCATTGCGACCTCGTCACAGTCCAGGGTCCGACCTGCTACGGTCCAGAGAAGCAACACCCGCGATGAGAGGGAGTGGCAAATCGCCGCCCTCGTATCGTCAACACGGCGCGCACGTTGGCATAACACGGGAGAACCGTGACCTCAATTCTCAAGGTTAAAGTCATTTACAAACATTTGGGACGACTGACACGAGGCGGCCCCCCGCTCTTCGCAGAGCGTGACGGAGCGCTGTCCCGTGCCGGGCTAAAGAGGCCTGAGTGATGTGATCCCCCCTGATGTGGGTCGTGTGCCAGGGCCGATCCGTGGCGTGGCACAACGCCTCGCTGATGAAATCCCCCCCGAGCTTGCAGAGTGTCTTATGTGTACAGTCTGCAGTTGCTAGGAGATGTAAACTACCTCGCCTGGTATGTAGGAGGTCGTGTGGTTTGATCTTGACCCTGACGCCTGCTGTATATTTGGAGTTTGTGTGTCTCTCTCCCCATGGTCGCGTGGATTTTTCTCCTGGTCCTCTGGTTCCCCCCCCCCCCCCCCCCCCCACATTTAGAATCAACGTACATTTAGATAATTTAGCTGCTATAAATGTCCACGTGATAAGCCACTTAGATGACCTCGGAAAAAACCCGGAGAAAAATCCACACGCCCAAGCAAAGAAAGAGAGAGACATGCAAACTCCAAATATACAGGCATCGTCAAGGTCCAGATCTAACCCACGACCTCCTGTATACCAGGCGAGGTAGTTAACGTCTCCTAGACACCGTGGCAGGGCTTGTGGCCACCCAGCAGTCTGACTGGGTGCACCGCGGTTAGTCGATTGGCATGTCGCATCTGGTGGGCCGAAGTGCAGGAAGTGTGGGAATTCCCAAACTTATTTGGGATATCTGACCAACGTGGAAGAGCAGGCCAAAGATCTTCGAGTGGGGCTCCCTAGGGCTCCATCTTCAGCGTTGGCCCCTCTCTGCCAGCAGTGCCGCGAGTCGGCAATTGCAGGGCTGCGCCTCTACCTTTTGTGTGCAGTGATAGGAAACCAGGAATCATAACATCCGTATGCCGAAACCTGAGATGCAGCCAAGGCCACGCCGCTGGTAAACTGGGGGCAGGCATTAAGTACACACACACAGTTAAGATCCAGTTTCAACTCGTGGCACCAAGCGATGTCTCTCAGCCGAATGTTGAACTATTTTCTTTTGCTGCCGTGGAAACGGACGAACACACACCGGCTGCACAGTACAAACAGCCAAAAATGTCAGCTCGCAGAGCGAGGACGTCGGTCGCCCGGACGCCTTCGGGGATCGGTGCCCGGGTGGTTCAGTTCGCCGGTGGAACGCCGGGGCCACCGGGTGAGACCTCGGGCGAGGCTGACGGGGTCACACCGCTCACTTGCGAGCGGTGGGGGACAGGTAACACGTGTGGTTCCTTGTCAATCAATCAAACGAATCGATCAATCTTTATTTTGCGAGCCAATATCGCCCTCAATAATGTGGGCATCGGTTAGCAACGAAAAGAAGGGATTAACGTGAGAGAAAAAAACCTCCTTTAGAGTTACTGTTTGAGATAGCCGTTTATCACAGCGGTCTGGGCACTTGACTCACAATTTGAGTTCCAATCCTGGATGAGGTTTCTAATCTCAAGCATCATCCCTCTGGGGGGGGGTATAAAACGAGCATCGAGCCAAAGCATATCCACGCTATAATGAGTTTGGAGCGGTGGTCATCTCTGTCGGGGGCCATAAGCCAGCCGTAGAAACTCCACATTCCTATGTCATCGACCAGTGATTATGGACTCATATTCTGTGGGTCTTTCGGTAAAGTCACGTAGATAGGTTCAAAGAAAATAACAACGCTTGTGTTGCGATCGAAACGTCGTAGTTTTTTGTTATTTTCTTTGAACGCATCTACGTGACTTCATCGAAAGACCCAAAGAATATGTATTCCTGCAGTCACGAGAGCTTTAAGGCAAGATTTAAAGTTGTACTCATTCTCTCAACTCTGGAGAGACGGCGAGCCAAGGCAAACTGGCAACCGGGATTCTAACGCACGACCTCCACGGTGTGTGCGTAGAGAGCGACGGCTTTGGCTCGCGAGTGTGCAGGCGGTTCAACTGCACCAGGCGAGCACTGCCCATAGGGCAGGAGTCCATTGGGCAAATGCCTGGTGGGGCCGGTCCATACCGAGGGCAAATTGCAAATGTGATCAGAGTAAAAAAACCTCGTGTTTTAAAAAAATAATATTTCACTACCTCTAATGTGTACGCTTCATTGCTTATTCACGCTCTCAGTTGGCATCAAGTCCCCATATATTCGGCAGCCACTAAAATTATTCTTCACTGGACCCCTTTGTTTTTGTTTGGACCCAGTCCCAAATGGGGCCAACGAGGATCGCGCCGCGACTTGGGCCCGGTGCGTTTAGTCCACCAGCCCGTCGCTGAACTGCACCGGCGCTCACAGGCTGGGAAGGAGCCCGGCTGCCGGGCTACAAAGCCGGAGCGGGGCAGGGAGGGGGGGTTCCTTGCACCGGGGGACCCACGCCAGCGGCGCCGCGCCACGCCAATGGCGGAGCGGCACAAATGAGCGGGAATGTGGAGCCATCGCCACTGCGGGCTCCGTCACGGCCCGCCGGCGATAATCTGGCCCCATTTATCCGGCACGTGTCTCACGACTCCCCCGCTCCACCCCTAGCGTGCACGAGCGAGCGCCACCGAGCCTCGTCGATTTCACGGCCCCCTCGTTTGCATTCGTTCATCGTGCACAGCAAACGAGGCACCGTTGCGCCAAACGTGTGTCCTCTTGCGACAGCATTCGCATCAACTGCTCTTAGGCTGCCATACACCGGCGTGTCACGAGTAATTTCTTTGACCCATGGATCACGGGGGGAGGGGGCGTGCGGGGGGGGGGGGAAGGGGGATGACCATGAATGGTGGGGCCATTCCTTTGAGGGGGGCCCAGTTCTCACTTCGAACGCCAACTGAAGCGAGCGCAAATTTGCTGCAGGAGTTTTGCGCATCGAAATGGGGCGACGATGTGTCCACAAACTACGCTCTCGAGCGCGAGGAGACCGGTCGCAGATGCAACTGGTGAGTTCACAGCTCTCGTTCGTTAATCCGCCTGATGTTCCGCTGAAGTCACGCCCACGTGGGCAAGCGTGTCCTGGTGTTTTGAAATGGAATGCCGCTATTTCAGCTGTTCGCCGCTCATAGCAACGTCACCATACCACGATGCGCTTTCAATGACATCATAATGTTGCGAAATCAAAACACGTGTGCGCCCGCAGCGAGCCGTGGCGTGGGACGTGTCCGAGAGGATGCACGCCGAGGAGACGGAGCGACGAGAAAAGTTCACGCGAAGGTGGATTGTGACACCGTGGCGTCATGAGACGTGGCAGTGGCTTGGGGAGGGGGGCCTTCATCCAGCGGTGGATTGACCGTGGACTGATGGTGATGATTACGTAAGCCTCTGACGTGTGTTGACGGGTGGAGTCCTACCGCTTAGCACTCCACACCGACGCCGCCTATCCCAATAACCTGGGTTCGACTCCTGACAATGCAATCGGTATCTAAACCTCGCCCAAAACCTAACTATGTGCTCACGAACGGCACTTGCTCGAAGTGTCTATGCGGCACCACGTAAGTGGATGAGCAAAAAAAAAACATGAATCGTAATCGACATGTATTTATGAACAAAAAAAGTATCCCATTACAGATTATCACGGTTGGCTACGTACGATGCGACAGACGTTCAACATACACACTAAGCTTGCATTCCTGCATTGTTAGTGCTGCGATTGCTGCTGCTACACAACATTTGGGCTCAACAGTACTCATGAAAGCACCACGGTGGTGAGATGTTAGCTACCTCGCTTGCTCTGCAGGAGGTCGTGGGTTCAATCCCAACCGTGATGCTGCTGTATACTTGGAGTTTGCATTGCTCTCTCCCCGTGGTTGCGTGGATTTTTGTCTGGTTCCTCCGGTTTTTCACTCCACATTTAGAAACACGCGTTTAGAGTATTTGTCTGCTATACATTTCCACGTGATGATGATAAGCCACTTCGTTGAGCTATCGTTTGTGATAGCCAGGTGGCTTCTGAAAAAGAGCTACATAGCTCAGTGGGGCCTTATTTGATCAAATGAAAACTCATAGCTTTAGTCGTAGAAAAAACACCTTAAAGTGCGCTCAGAAGCAATGGAGGGAAGTCATTGGTCAGAAAACAAATGCAAATAAGCGACATCGTATCGACCGTGACGAAAAGTGGGCTTGGGCAGGACGCGTCACGGCTAGAAGGGACAATGGGCGGAGGTCGAGACTGGTGGAGGAGCGGCAGCCAAAGGAGTGAACGCGCCTGAGAGGACGACCACAGTGGAGACGGAGCGATCAAATCCTCTCCTCGCGTCGCAGGGCCGTGAGGGATGGCGATGGCTTGGAGAGGTCTTCATCCATAAGTGGATTGATCGTTGCTGATGATGGCGACGATAACACGTTGACGTATGGGGCAGTTCTCGACCTATGAACGGGTTACGTTCCTGAGACCCGTTCGTAAGTGGGTTTGTTTGTATCTCGGAACTCGATATTTAATTGGACAATGCAGCGAGTGTTATAAAATGTGTTATGTTTCATAACACATAAAACATAAAATAAAGTAACATGAAAAGAAAGAAAATCTGTTTGATTTTCACTTACCTCGAGTCCTTATGCTGGGACTCATCACATCTCGCCGTTCGGTTTGTAAGTTACGAGCGAACGTTCGCGAGTCGGATGGTTACAAATAACACCGTCACCATCTCATGGCGGTCCGTTCGTAAGTGTGGATGTTTGTAAGTCGGATGTTCGTATCTCGGGGACTGTCTGCACGACACTGAGTGGCACTGTGGCTAGCTCACGACACTTGCCCCAACAATCTGTTGCAGGCTACATGGGGGATCTTTGTCTTTGGAATGCTCTTCTCACGATCAGGAAGGTTTGCTGAGTTGATATCCCAGTTGGGCCTCAGCTCAGCCCATCATCTCCCCTCGTGTTGAAAGCACGAGTTCCACCTTGTCATGTAAGCTCAGCTTCTTTCGCACCGTATGTAGCCATGAGAATGTCAAATTTCGCACCGTCGGCCTCCGAGGGACGAACGGAGATGCGTGCCACCCCGGCGCTCACATGAGCGGGGCAGACACTACGCCTTGATCTCAGACAGCGACGAACGCTGCGCTGGCAGACCAAGCGTGCCCATTTGCTACTCCCAGCGAAGCGTGCGCCTTGTACCGCGCAGAGACAGCTGCCACTGGGGCGGGAGGGGGGGGGGGGCGGGTTCCCCTCGGGCTGGACTGTAGCAGGGTTGGTTCGAGACGCACGGCGCTCCAAGTTGCCGAGCTATTTAAGCCAGCTGCCCTCCCTGTACACGGACGACTTTGACCTTAAGCGAGTGCGGCGCACCGGCCGAGCGGCACACTAGCCGCACGGCGCAGCAACCGCAGTGAAGCAGCCGCGCGTGGCGGCACGTTGTGCACGGGGGCGGCCCTGGCGGGGTGTGGCCGTTACGACCTCGCGGGTGCTGCGATGGGGCTGGCGGACGCTTGCAAAGCCACCGCCGCCCGTCCCTCGCGCCGACACCCAATCACTCACGCCATTATTTTATTATTCTGCTGCTGCTGTTATCACCGAGGAATTCACGGCCGATTGTGCCCCCAGCTGCCCGGGCGGGAGGAGGCGCGGCAGTGGTGCCAGGGGGGTGGGTGGGTGGGTGGGTGGTGGGGTGATGCAAATAAATTCGTGGAAACCCAGCCTGGGCTGCGGTAGCACCCCAGGCTGGGCTGCGGTAGCACCCCGGGCGCTCCGCTCGGAGATTTACGGAGGACTCCGACACCCCGCGCGTGCGCCCGGCGCTCGTGCGCACGCCGGCGCTCGTGCGCCAGTCAGACAAGGAGAGGCGTCGCGAGGGGTGACACCAGCCAAAGCATCATCTGAGAAGCCCCCCCTCCCGCCGAGAAGAGCGAGTGTCCGAGTTGCACGAGGCCCTGGCCACACGACGAGCGGGAAGCGCCCCGCCGGTCAGGCGGGGGACCCGCCATCGACACGAGGCGGGACAGCGGCGGCACGAGAGGGACCTCGGGGCCCAACTCTCGAGCGTACTGGCTGCCCCCCGTGACATTCTAGCTGGCAAGGTCAAACGTGTCTTCCCTGCTCAAAGGAGCGTTGGGCGGTCCTCAATCTTCCTCGCAGTCCTGAGCCAGCAATGGTAATTCCATATTTTTATAATAAAAGCCAAGAATCTGTAAAGGATAGCTATTGTTGACTTTTCACAAAGTTGTACTAATTTTACCGACCCCGGGGGGTCGATAGGCTGAGCTGACCTCCAATCGGGATTTGAATGCAGCATTGCCCGGTCAGATATTCACTCTTTAGGTGCCCATGGTGTAAACGCCACAATCTCTCAAGGGTGAATACAATCCCACAATCTGGTGAGGAACTGCCGATGGTTTGCGCACAAGGCAAAGTGCTCGCCACAAAAGATCCACAGAACCTCGCTGATCTCGTCAAGTGACATAAACCATCACGCGAACTCCGGTCATCCTCGCAGCGGCTTTTGGCTCAGCCATTGAACAAAGACGGTCACCGCATCGCGCGGCACTTTCAGATGTGCTTCTGCAGCCGTCTGGAATGCACTTCCTTCCGTTGTTAGGAAGCCCCTGTGGAGCTATGCACTTTTAAATCATCTGGATTGAAAACTCATTCCTTTAAAACTGTGTTTGGTGTTTAGTTTGCTGTCCTTCCCCCGCACCTCCGATGAGTACGGTTAGCTCCGTGCGAAAGAAGTTCAACGCACGTACATTGCGCAATGAGTGATTGGACGCTTTTTGAGCATGTGCCTCAATGGGGGGTTTATTTTGTCTTTCCGGCCTGCGCTATTTTTTGGTCGTAATGGGGGCTTCTCTCACCGTTTACAGATTTGATCATCTCGAGGGGTGACGCGGGATTCGTCGAGCGGGGCCTCTCGCGAGACCAAACTGTGGCTCGCAGCGGGGGATTTTTGTTTGCGCGGTCGTGGCAGCCAACGAGTCTGACATTGGCGCTCGGCTCTAGTGTCCAGTTAACTTGGAGCAACTTTTGTTTTGTTTAAGGTAAGGCCCATTGAGCTCTAGAGCTCTCTTTTCAGAAGCGACCCTGCCATCACAAACGAGAGCTCAACGAAGCGGCTTATCATCACGTGGAAATGTATAGCAGGAGTCAAATACTGTGAACGCGTGAGGTTGATTCTAAATGTGGAGGGAAAAACCGGCGGACCCGGAGAAAAATCCACGCGACCACGGGGAGAGAGACATTTAAACTCCAAATATACAGGAATCAGGGTGGGATCGAAACCACGACCTCCTGCATAAGACGCTGTAAATTAACGATCATAATAAAACTGCCCGGTCTAGTAGGATCACAGGCTGACTCTATGGAGTCATCGTCTGTGAAATCCCAGTCTCTCGTGGGCCGTACACCTTTTTTGCACGAAATGTAACTCTGACTTTTCCACGACACACTGCCTGGCACAGCTGTACGCTCCTGGGGAGGCTGGGACGATCAAATACGCTTCGACCGATCGCTGCGTAATTATTGCCATTATCCGTCTGGAGGTGACCTCCCTCAGCGGGACCCTCGTGAAGGCTCCGCGCTTTCCTCTGTCCCATTTTGCCTGTAAATGGCTCCGGCGCTGCTCTGAAACGTCGCTATGTTTTGGTTACGAAAACCCGTGCGTATGCGTGAATATTTTTTTTAAACCGTTCATAAATCAAATGCGTTTGTCAGGCCTCGGGTGCAAAGCGCGGTCTCCGTAACCACCAACGATAAAAGCTCCATACATTCGTCAACAACACCGCCCTAAAAAAAAGTTTTAAAAAATATATGCGCGCATTTGTTAGTCGGGCAGTCGCTAGAAAGTTCTGATCCCTTCCAAAACGAAGAGCAATTGCCCTAAACGTCATCAGTTTGTGTGTTTGTTTCGTTCTCGGGCAGCGTTAGTGATGTCTGTGTGGAGCGCTCGTCATTTGTCGTGCACCACTGCGAACCGCAGACGTCTCCCAGACAATGTCTGCCCAGCTACAAACAGGTACATCTCTCTCTCTCCGGCCCCTTTTTGGTCTCGTCAAGGGCCACGACCCGAAACGTCGGGTCTCCTCCACATCTTGATTCCTTCGTGAGTGGTCGGTGGTGAGAATCTCAGCTGTGCCAGCTCAGTGCTGTGTGTGACCTCACCAGACCTCACCAAACCTCACCTGACCTCACCTGACCTCGCCGTCATCACCAGACCTCACCAAACCTCATCAGTCACCAGACCTCACCAAACCTTACCAGACCTGACCAGACCTCATTAAACCTCACCAGTCACCAAAACCTCACCAGACGTCACCAAACCTCACCAAACCTCTCCAGACCTCAACAGACCTCGCCAGGCCTCACCAAACCTCTGCATACTTCACCAATCCTCACCAGACCTCACCAAATCTCCGCAGACCTCACCAGACCTCACCGTGCCATGGATTCACGGTGTATGTGGCAGTCCCCTTGACCCACGATGGCGTCTGCCCCTGGCAGTGAAACCTCTCACTGTGACCGTGGTATTTCACGTTTCAATCAATCAGAGGCTTATTTACAACCCGGGGTTTTCCCCCGTCCACATTTAGAAACATGCATTGGGATTATTAAGATTATTTTGCTGTCGTGAAATGTCCACACGACAGGCCACTTTGTTGAGCTATCGTTTGTGACCAGGTCGCTTCTGAAAAGTTATTGAATACCTCAGTGGGCTTTGGCTGGTAGGATTGGGATGGTTTAGTTCTATTTGGATGAGTTTGAATGATTTGTTTACCTTTTTGTACTTTGCCCTCCTATCGTGTTGTTTGGTACTGTTTGCTGTTGTAACGTTCTTACCCGCTGGACATGTGTGAAAAAGAGCTTTATAGCTCATCGGATTCCTCCAGTGTCAATAAATATTCTGATTCTGAGGCGAGGGGAGACTGATCGAGACACCTCGTCACTTTCTTCCTCCGTCTCTCCTTCCCCCTGCGCCCCCCCCCCCACCACCAGCCTGGGGGGGGGGGGGGTGGGGGCTCTTCCCAACATCAGCCGAGGAGCGCTTGCATCACGAATTGACGCAACTCCGAGAGCGCGCTGCGCTGCTCAGGCTCCGTCAGCGTTGCGTCACGTGCACTTGTGCGCATCGCTGAGGGGACACGGATTGATGGGTGCGACGGCCGCTTATTTTTTTTGTTACTATTTAACTTCTAAATTATAATTTTTTTACCAGGTAACGCCGCCCCACCGTGCTACGTAGAAGCGACCTGGAAATCACAAATGATAGCTCAACGAAGTGGGCTAATCATCACGTGTTTATTCTATAAGTGTGCATTTGCCACATTCCGGTGATTAAAATACTGAGGTGAGGCTCATGCCGAGTGGTCTGCAGGTAAAAAATGTATAATTTGTCCTGGGAGTGCAGCAGAGCACAAAACCAGCGCAGTGCCGTTGTGAAATGCAATTACAAAGTGAGGGGAAGTCTGGCATCGATCTGCCTTGACAGCAGCCCACCTTCTATGACTACTATCTTATACATTTCTCCACTGAGCTGTAGAGCTCTTATTCAGAAGCGACATGGCGATCACAAATGATAGCTCAACAAAGTGGCTTATCATCACGTGGACATTTATAGCAGCCAAATACTTCTGAACGCGTGTTTCTAAAGGCGGAGGAAAAAACCGCAGGTCCCGGAGAAAAATACACGCGACCACAGGGAGAGAAACACGCAAACTCCAAATATACAGCAGGCGTCAGGGTCGGGATGGAGCCTACGACCTCCTGCGTACCGACAGCGCACAACGGCCTCCCCACAGCGGCTCCCCACACCCAACAATTTAACACAAAACGTGTTAATTGGCAGCTTGACAGCACAATTACAGCATTAGCATTGGCAACGATTGTACTACGACATGACGAGCCGGTGTAATTTGAGCTATCAAATTACACGTGTTTATGTTCAAATATATAGATAGACACACAAAGAGCCTTAACCGGCTGTGCGTTAATTGCCGTTAGCAAGCACCTATGAAGGCCGGCACGGCACACAAAGGGGTTGATGACCAACATTACACCTCGCCGCTTTTGTCTCCCGAGTGGCAATGTTTATACAGCGCACTAGGTACTCATTTGAGTCTGAGTTGACTTAGGTGAGTCTCAGGACCGGATCGGATAATCGTTACCCGTGTTGGCCTTGAGCGGGAATGGAACTGGGGTCGCTGGTTTGGTAGCGCAGCGTAGCGCTAACCACTACGCTACCGCTCCGCACAATCCAGGTGACATATACACAGGCACGTGCGTTGTGGTTGTGCCCAAACAGCCAATTAGAGCATTAACGGTGTTATTTCATTGAGTGCGCGGGGCCACGTGCTGGAGCATTCCTGTCCACGTGTCTCCTGCTGACGGCCCAGGTCTCCTTTGTAGAAGACACCTGCATCTTCGCTGAGAAGTCTTCGACTAAAGTATTTATGCATGTGTACTTTTTAACTCCGAGTCTTGACGGGTGGCAGTGTGGCGCAGTGATAACAATCGTGGCTCACAGCAACAAGCGGCTGCGTTCGATCCCCGATTCGGGCGCCTTTCTGGGTGGAGTTTGTGTTTTCTCTCTCCCCCTGTTTCTGCACGGCTTTCCTCAGGTGTCTCCAGTTTCCTCGCACAGCTAAAAGGATAACTAACCATTAAATGTAGCTCGCTGGCAATGACCAAAAAAACCATCCCGAATGCTGAAAAATTGCCTGCAAATGACTTAACTGGGATTACTCCTCACAACATCGCCCCCTTCTGCGAAAACTCGGCAGGATCCTCCTGACAAAGAGTCTTGAGACTCGGCCGATGGCTTTTCTGGGTAAACAAGCTTATCAATAAACAATAATAATAATAATGTTCAACTTCAGCAGTGCACAGCCTTCAGGCCACACTCTCTTGCAGTGAAGGCTAAAGCCACCTGATACTGACGAAGTCTCCACGCTGGCCGGGGGTTACCGACGGCGCTGGCGGCAGCGATGGTGGCGGTGTCGTTGAGCTGAGCGAGCACGGCGACCGTCACGGCAGCGGCGGCCGTCACGCCAGGCCAGGCCAGCCGAGATGCGAGCGCAGCCACAGCTACCGCCCAATTCTCGTTCACCTCGTGCGCTCGCTCGCCCTATCGCCCGGACGAAACCGCAGCTGCTGAGCGCCGGCCACGCACTCCCCTCCCACGGGGGGCATTCATTGAGGTCACGGCGATGGGAAGCACTTTTTTCCCGTTTCGGTAGGTACGGCCGCCCGCACCTGCCCCACTGGTGGGCGGCGAGGGCCCGTGTTGCCCTCGTCATCGTCGTTTGTGATTTGTACTGCGCCGCCCATGCACGTCATCTCCAGAATGCCCTCAAGCCCGGCAGGCTTTATCTGCAGGTTTAGAGATCAGCAGTCAACGATGCGCGTTGCTCAGAACCGAACGTGGATCTCCGAAGCTCGGAATGCAATGAGCAAACCAGAACGCAAAGTGCCCTGTTCCCTACAACCCAGTTCAAATCCTGCCTGGGGATCGACTCAACCCCATCAGTCCTCCAGGATGATGAAAATAAGTACCCCTTTGTGGGAGAAAGGTGAACAGTGGTCGTTTTATATGGACATGTGTCCCCCACCATATCAATGTGGAATTTCATTACGGGGCCAGGGTTGAGGAACAGCCTACAGCACTGGGAACACCCGACTATTGGCGCCGTCAGAAGAAAATAAAAAATAAAAACAAATCTAGAGAGTGATGAATCTCACGCCACTCTTAAAACCACTTACCCCTAGAGTTGGGCCGTGCCAGTTTTAGTCATGAGGCATTGCACGATGAGCATTTTCAATCTGTTATTCATCCAATTTACGACACTCACTCGCTCGTTCGCCCGCTGCCGCCCCTCCCGCGGCATCGCGACCCCACGCACTCTCGACGTTTGTTGTTTTCTGGTTGTTCAGGTGCCGTGGCAAGCAGCCGGTGGACACCCCTGCCCCCCCCCCCCCCCCTTGGGCATCTTCACTGGGAAGTCGGGTCAGGGCCAGGAATTTGTTGGAGCCAAAATAGCGCGAACGGTGACGCACACACGGCCGTACGAAACCGAAGCTAAACCAAACATTGTTGTTTACCAGGTGAAGCCCACCGAGCTGTTGGCTCAGAGGCGACCTGGCCACGCGCGACGATAGATGCGCCAAGAGGCTTCTATCATCATCATCATCAATCATCACATGTGGGGATTTATAGTGGCAGCCAAATAATCTGAACGCGTGATGTTGCTTCTAAATGTGGAGGGGGGGTGGGGAAACCAGAGGAGCCCGGTGAAAAATCCCAGCAACCACGAGGAGAGAGAGAACACGCCGTGAGCGTGAGCTCCGCCAGGGCGAGTGTCAGCACTCGCTTTTCTTTTCTGCTCATTCCAGTTAACGCCAAACGATGACAACGCGGTTCGAGAGAGAGGCCGGCGTTTGACCCATTTGGTATTTTAGGAACTAAAACTAATCTATGTTAATATGTTTGCAGGTAAGGCCTACATTACCTGAACCACATCACTGCTGCTGCTGCTGCTGCCATCATACCCAAGAATGAAATAGAATTTCAACTTGATGAGGTGTAACACTTATTTTCACCACGCGAGTCCTGGCAGTTACACAATAAATAATTAAGTTAACTATGGAAATCATGAGGTCACATAACCACTGCGCCGTTTTGAAAGGGCAGCGCTGCCGTCGCACGGCACCGCTGCACTCTAAAACTTGAGCAGGTGTAAGGCCCCACTGAGCTACATAGTAGCTCTTCTTCAGAAGCGACCTGTCCACAAATGATATCTCAACGAAGTGGATATTCACGTGAGAATGTAAGGCAGCCAAAGATTCTTAACGCGTGATGTTGATTCTTAATGTGGAAGGAAAAACCGGAGGACCCGGAGAAATTCCACGCAACCACGCGGAGAAAGACACCGCAAACTCCAAATATACAGCAGGCGTCGTCAGGATCTGGATCGAACCCACGACCATCTTCGTAACAGGCGAGGGAGATAACATCTCCTCTCCTCGCCACCACGGCGCCCGAAGCTCGTTCTCAGCTCGATGTCCCGCATCCAGAATTTGAATCAGAATCTTTACCTACTCCCAGAGAAACCCGACGTGCCACGAATCTCCTTTTGCAAACGGGGACGCAGCCATCGCGGCGCGGATGTCTCGACGCTTCACGCGAAGAAGCGGCGCGCGGACCTCACGGAACGTTGTCCCGAGCTCTCCGTCTCGGCTCACACGGCACTCACGCAGGCGTTGTGGCCAGCGCCACGCACTCCAGCCCCCCCGGGGCTTTTGTGTCTGCAGTGGCGTCGTTGAGCGAACAGCGCCAGGCTGAGATTTATCAGATGGGTTGACGCTAGTGGAGAGCGATTGGCCGGCTATCAGTATGGTCAATTTGTCAGACAGCGGATGGACTTGCTGGAGTAAGCCATCGTCAGCAGCACTCTGCAATGCTACAACGCACCCCCACAATCTGCATATTCGTTGTCTGTTTTTTTTTTCATCGTCTCCAGAAGGGAGACTTCTTTTCATCATTGGTAGAGTTTATATGGGATTCATTGTCTGCATCTTCATCGGCTTAGGAACCAAGGGGACCACAGCTATAAAAGTACCACAGGCCACGGCTGATAATATCTGCACACCGACATTATGCAGCGATCTCAACGCAACAGGTGAAGGGCCACGAGTTCAATCCTGATCTGAAGCTTTCGTGACTGCAGGAATCCACACTCTTTGGTTCTTTCGGTAAAGTCACGTAGGTAGAGAATACAATAAATCACGACGTTTCGGGCGCAACACAAGCGTCCGTCATCAGGCCATGAGTTCAATTCCTGGTTTCGGCGGGTCAATAAAACGAGTACCATTTTATCGGAGAGACTGGCCCTCGCAATGCGCGAAACCCGGGCACTTTGGCCATTCCACACCTCCGATCGGCACGGTTCGCTACATACGGTGCGAAAGAAGTTTAACATAGTACATACACACACATACACACACACATACACACACATACACACACACATACACACATACACATACACACTCAACCAGTTCCAGAGTCAGAAGCTTCATTTATACCGGAGGAATCCAATCCGATGAGCTATAAAGCTCTTCTTGACAGATGTCCAGTTCGTGGCAGAGTGTGTGCGCAATATCCTCCGGTAGTGGCCGGAATTGAATTTGCGGAACGGGGAATTGGGGCCTGGTCTCATTTCTTGCGCGAAATGCCCATCGTCCCCACCAAACATCGGCGGAATGATGGACGCACTAAGCGGCGTGATTCAGACCCAGGGACGTGAAAATTACGAATCATAAACGCCTTCTACCATGGGAAACTTACAAAAAAAATGCCGGTTTGGAGTTTACGCTTCCAAACGACCGGTCCTGAGACAACTCCAGGTGCACTGCCTTCGGTGGCCCTGCGACGGTGCCCAGGTCACACCCCCCCCTCCCAGCTCTCTGCGCGCCCCTTCTGGAGCGTTTCTGACGACCCGTTAATTCCCGTGCCGCCCACCTCCGGCCTCCGCACCACCCCCGGACAAAAGCGCATTGTGCGGCAGAGCGTGGCTGTGGCTGGAGATGGGGGGAGCGAGGGGGGGGGGGGGGCTACGTGGCTCGAGGTGTTGCGCTCAGGAAGGAGGAGGTCGGGGTGGGGGGTGGTACGGGGGGAACGGAGGAACGAAGCAACGCCGACGCAGGCCGCTCTCCTCCCGGGGCGCGCTGGGCGTGGGCGCTGTTTGCTTTGGTGAACAAGCAGGCATCCGTTTGCGTGGGAAATGACCGAGCGTCGGTTCTCCGGCAGCTGGAACGGGGTGGGAGGGGGGGGCGGCTGATTTAGGGCGCTTGCGCCCCAAGCCAGCGCCCTGCTCAGCGTCTTGCCGCTCCATTCCCGTGGCCACCGAGCGACTGCTTGGGGGCCGAGGGGGGGGGGCAAGTCGACCTTAGAGACCCCCCCCCCTTAATGCGTTAGCCTCCCCTCGTGTGCGCGGATTCGCCCCTCCGAACGCCAAAACATTCCTTAAACAAACTCAACGCGACTTCGTCAGTAGCACTGCTCTTAAAGGAAAGGAGCGGACGTGGAATCGGTGACGCTTCGGGCCAATGGCCCCATCATCTCTGCGCGAGGGAATAAAAAAAAAATTAGTGATGCGTTTCATTTGTGTTATTTGTGTTGCTTACGGACCACTGCCAACGCAATACCACGAACACATGCACTCCTTACGAATGGACTGGCCAAACGTCCCATTGCAGGACCCCCTCCTGGAATAAAAAGAGAGGATTTGAACAATTAGAGGGGGGCATTATACCCTGAACCTCCTCCTTCCTGCAGCTCCCTTTACCCGCACGTCTTGATTATCTGCAGGGCACGGGGTGATCCGCGATTCCTATACAAACTCAGTATGCGCTGCCGTGGAGCATTGTGGGTAAAAGCAAATACAGGCAGAACCCAGATTAGCACGGTTGGCTACGTACGGTGGGAAAGAAGTTCGACACACACACACACACACACATACACACACACACACACATACTTGATTTCAGTTCATCAGCCGACAGCATTGGCTTTCCCAGATCAATAAACACCAAGCGGCATTTGTTCAAGCGAGTAAATCCTGGACCGAGTATCGACTCCCGCCCCCCCTCTGGGTCTCGTCGGTGGAGTCAGCCTCTTGGGAAACGCGTCCTGGATGTGTGAGGAGGCCTTGCAAAGCACAGGGGTGAGGGAGAAGGGTGGGGGTGAGATGGGAGGACGCGGTGGAGGGGAGCGAGGGGCAGGGAAGAAAAGGATTTCGGTTTTTTGGAAGGACTGATGGAGAGGCAGTGGCGTGACATCCAGGATTGGACGGTCGCTAAAGCGGTCGGAAATGCGGGAGGAAAGGTCAGGGGTGAAGGTGGGAAAGGAAAATTAAATCTGAGTGTCGTCGGCGAAGGAGTGACAGGAAAAGATGAATGAAGAAATGAATGAAGCACACAAAGGGAGAGTCGATGATTAGCTTGCCTGAATCACGAGTCTCTCCTTCACAAAGGAGAGACCCCCCCGTGCAGCCTTATGGGACTTAACAGACTTATAAGTGCCACTCGCGAGCCATTCGCAAGCGCCTATGAAGGCCGGCACGGCACACAAGGGCCAGCACCACGCTGCCTTTGTCTCCATAGTGGCGATGTTTACACACCGCAACAGGTACTCATTTAAGGCTGAATTGACCGAGAGAAGGCCCAAAAGCAGTTCAGATAATCATCCGTGGTGTTGGCCATGAGCGGGAATCGAACTCGGGTGGCTGACGAGAGTGCAGCAAAGCGTGCAGCTTGTGACGAGGGTGCAGCAAAGTGGGTTCCTGACCCCATGCCATAGCTGTCAACCTCTTATCAGTGTCCTACCTTATTACCGACCAATTCAGACCTTATTGGTCGCCCCGTGCCACTTATAAATCTCAACGTTCATCCTACAAAGTCCCATCACAAGGGAGAAACACAAATAGACAAACATTGTTTTGACCGTATTGAAAGTCTGTACAAGAACATGGAGTAATCCCTATGGGTTGACAGCTACGCCATCCACGGTGACTATTTCTCTCTCGAGTTCACGTCCTGTGATGCCGTCCCACGGGCACGCGACATCTCAGGGCATTCCTCGCCCCACCCCTTCAGAGCACCTGCAGGACCCCTCAGGCCCCGGGCGAGGCTCTGCTTTGAAAAGTGAACGGGGGAACGTATTTGTTGATGTTTGTTTCAAGCCAAGTGGCGGAGGCCGATGTTTATTTTTTGTTTCTCCTCCCAAATGTGTCAGCGCGCGGGCCGCCGCCCTCGTCACATTCCCCCGCGCCCCCGTGTCCCGGCCGCCCCCTTCCTGCCGTCGAGGCCCTCGTGAGCGCCGCCTCAATGCCGCCCATTGTGGTGGCCGTGTCCCGCACGCTCGGGGTTGGGGGGGGGACGAGACGGGACGTCCCTGCCCCGCTCTACAAAAATACTACAACAATACTACTACAAAAATACAACAACACTACTACAAAAATACAACAACAATACTACTCATCTTCTTGGTTCTTTCGGTAAAGTCACGTAAAAGGGAAGTAATAAAATAATAAAAATAAAACATAATAAAATTATATTATTATATAATTTTATTATAATAAAATTATATTATTATATAATTTTATTATATTATATTATTTTATTATGTTAAATTTTTATTATTTTATTACTTCCCTTCTACGTGACTTTACCGAAAGAACCAAGAAGATTAATCCTTGCAGTCACGAAAGCTTTAAATCGAAACAATACTACTACAAAAATACTACAACAACAGCAGCAACATCAACAACAGCTAAATAGTATTCCACCGACTTTTCTCCGCGCGCGCCCCCCCACTTCCCTCCACCCCCCCCCCCCCCCCCCCCCCCTTATTGTGCATCCACGTCGTCGTCGTCGGGCTCCAACAGTCCGCGGGCTCTTCTGTTGCAAGTCGCTCGCCCGCCGAGAGGCGACCGCTGTTACCGCTGGCGTCGTCCGCGACTCGGCGGGGCTCCCCCCGAGCGCGATGGGTGGCGGTCGCTCTCTGGTCAGGGCCGCTGACTCACAAAATCCATCACATTTGGTTGCGAGTTTAACAAACCCCGGTTGGAGGGGGGGTGCTCGACCCAGCGACACCATTTAGCCAGCGTCGATGAAGCGTTTACCGCAGCGTTTGGTGCTCGTGGTCCTGCCTAAACCGCAGCCGCTGCACCAACCAGGGCAGCAGCAGATGCCTGCTGCACCAATGGGAGAATTACAAACTCTCCAGTAGTAGTGGTGCGACTGTGGGCATCCAGAAGAGACGTACAATGGGTAACGACGCAATGCCCCGAGATCCACAAATACGAAGAAGTCGTCACGGCGGTACACTCGGCTCTTACTCACGCGGTTGTCTGGCTTGACCACCTGCATGGGAGAGTGAAGTAGTAGTTCTGTGTCTGCATCAGCCTGTGTGCCTGCTGTATATTTGGTGTTTGCAAGTACTCCGGTTTTTCACTCCACATTTCGAAATATGCGTCAAGATCATTTCGATTATTTTGCTGCTATAAATTTCCACGTAATAAGTCACTTCGTTGAGCTATCATTTGTGGCCAGGTCGCTTCTGAAAAAGAAGCTAATAGCTCAGTGGGCCTTACCTGGTAAAAAATAGAATTTTTTAAGCGATTTGTTTACCTTTACTACACTATACACTCCAGTCGTGTTGTTGTATTGTTTGTTGTTGGAACGTTCTGACCTGCCCCGACTGAACATTTGTGAAAAAGAGCTTCATAGCTCATCGGATTTCTCCAGCATAAATAAACATTCTCATTCCGAATTCCCTCTCGATGAGCGCACAGCAGCAGGTGCGGGAGCTGACGGACGGACGGCGCGAGACGTATTAATTTTACGCCGTCGAGACGTTTACACGAAAGCCTCCGGTATTCTACACATCTGCGAGTGGTTCAGCTCACAAATATATCATTGAGAGAGTAAAATAACCCTCTTTCATAGGGGCCGGGCGCATGAATGCGACGCCTTTGCTCCACAGCTGCACCTGTGATTGCACTGCGTGACGCACGGCGGCATTCACACCGCGCGCATACTTTTGCCGCGGGAAAAACGCGGCCGCGTAGCTGGCACCGGGTCGACGGTTCGGTTCCGACCGCAGCTGTGGACGCCGCGGTGGCTAGGAGATGTTAACTACCTCGCCCGGTACGCAGGAGGCCGTGGGTTCGATCCCGACCCTGACGCCTGCTGCTGTATGTTTGGAGTTTGCGTGTCTCTCTCTCTCCCCGTGATAGCGTGTTTAGAGTATTTGGCTGCTATGCAAATGTCCACGTGATGATGAGCCACTTCGTTGAGCTATCATTTGTGATGGCCAGGTCGCTTCTGAAGAAGAGCTACTATGTAGCTCAGTGGGGCCTTACACCTGCTCAAGTTTTAGAGTGCAGCGGTGCCGTGCGACGGCGGCGCTGCCGTGGATCGTGCAGCGGGGGGAGGGCCCTTGAATGGTCGCACCGCCGTCCGCTTCGACAAACGACTTTGCACCACCGAGCACCGTGGCCCGTGCACAGTAATGTTTTTGTCAAATTTCATTTCACGAAAGAAATATATATATTTGAGAAGTAACGTAAGCACAACAATTAACCTTCCAAGTAAATAACTGTTACATATTAAACTAGTGCCCTTTCAAAACGGCGCAGTGGTTATGTGACCTCATGATTTCCATAGTTAACTTAATTATTTATTGTGTAACTGCCAATACTAGCGTGGTGAAAATAAGTGTTACACCTCATCAAGTTGGAATTCTATTTCATTATTGGGTATGATGGTAGCAGCAGCGTTGTGGTTGATGTAACGTAAGTATTTATTGTGTAACTGCCAGTAGCTGTGTGGTGTGTTATAGGTCCATAATAAAGGTTGTTGGGTGAGATCGCGTTATCATAAATGTGTCGCAACCCTCCACCACCCTGCACGACCAATCAGTAAAAAATGTGTCACGTTAACAAAACGCCAATTAGTCACGTCTTCAGCCCACCGGTGTGTTTGAAGAGTGAATCCACAACATTTAGAATTTGAGTACGACGTTTCGCCAGAATAGTGAAGCCATCCACCTGCTTCCGGTCTTATATAGTGCAGGATGACGTCATCATTGTTGAACCCTATCAGGATTCGAGATCAGAGGCGGAGGATATTGCAATATGTATTGTAGACAATACGTATTGCAATTCCTTATAGAGGAGTCACATGCTAAGTGGCTGATTACTGATCTATTACATAATTGCAATACCCCCCCCCCCACCTCCGCCTCTGATCTCAAAACCTGATGGGGTTCAACAATGATGACGCCATCATAGATTATATAAGACCGGAAGTAGGTCGACAGCATCTCGATGCTAATATCGAGGCTTGCTGCTGGCCACGACCAGAGGGCTTTAGGAGAGAGTTTGTGTTGTTTTGCCGTTCCCCCTCCTCTTTCTGTTGAAGCTGAAGAGTGCCCCGAACACAGCGCTCTACACGTGCTGTGTCAAGGCGCTGCATTCCTGAGACCTGGCCGACCCACCGGACACAAAATGGAGAGACCATTTATCTCCCCTCATTGCAGCCGCCCCTCAGTGGAAACAAATGTACAAGTCTCCCGTAGCCAAACGCTGCGGTGACCTCCAGTGGAGATCGGCACACTGCACGTTGCCATCGGCCGTGTGGCTCAGCCGCATCTCGCCAGGGGTAACAGACTTGTGCATTTCCTAAGGTGCCAGGGAGGATCTGCCCCACCATTACTTACGCTGCCAGCGGCTCAAACCAATGTTCCGCCTTTTGGGGAACATCTTCTACAACGGCAGCTTCGTATATGGGGTGGTGTCTTACCTGGCTAACAAGCGCCATGACCTTGCCAACGTCTCCTGTGCTCAGGCAAAGAAGGCGGTTTAAAGAACGAGGAAAAAGATGCTGCAAGGTGACACTGACGGCTGCTCCGTGCTTCCAGTGTTCAGGGGCCTGCTCAAGGCGCGGCTCCGGCTGGAGCACGCGTACCACACAAATGTCGGTGATGTGTTCGTCTTTTTCGAGCGCTCGCTCGTCACCGTGGCGTGCGCGATCACCACCACCACGTGACTTTTCTTTCATGTAGGTGCGCGGTGCATTTAGCGCCACAACGCGTTGATTTATAGCGTTTATTTATTTGCTGGTGACTTTGTGTATTTCATGTCGGAATCGCCTCCAGTGCTGTTGATGCTGGCGGCAATAAAAGTTGTTAAGAAGTCAAAAGTCTGTTGAAGCTGTACGGACCACAGTGGGTTTACTCTACGCTTGATAATTTTGGTTGCGTGGCCAATATCTCACTGTGGCTCGTCTTTCATGTATCTCTATCCATACGGGTCTGTATGAATCTCTATGAGTCTCTTTATACATGATCTCTATTCATCTCTGTGGATCTCGATGTATCTATATGTGCCTATATGGGTCTACTATGTGGTCCATTGCTGGAACTGCATGGCCACAATCATACCACAGAGACTCCTCTACTTACGAACGTGTGACTTACAAACTTTCAGGGATACGAACAAACCTGTCCGTATGTCGAGTTGCCTATTTGGACCGAGTTTTTCAAGAGTAGAGAGGAAACACGAGCACCAGAAGGAATTAGCATCTACATCTGCAGAACATAAAGAACCAGTGACATCTACATCCGCAAAACGTTAATAACCAGTGGCATCTACATCTAAAAGAGATTACACAACTTTTAAGGCCATTCCCCGTGTTTAGTGTACACGCCATACAACGTATTTGGAATCGACAGGAGTAAAGTTGACCTCTGGAACCTAACTCGTTCGTAAGTAGAGGAGTAGCTGTACTGTGGCTTGTGTCTTTTCCACTTATGAAGGAGAGGTGAAATGATTAGGTCTCGAATGAGGTGTTTTTTTAAAATCAAATTTCAGTCGTTAAAATACTGAGGTGAGGCTTATGTTGAGTGATCTGCAGGTAAAGATTTGATCATTTGTGTGGGGAGTGCAGCAGAGCACAAAACCAGCGCAGCGCCGTCGTGAAATGGAATCACACAGTGAGGGGGGAGTCTGATATCACTGTGCCGTGAACATTACGATCTGCCCTGACAGCCGCCCACCTTCTATGACTACTATTTTATATACGCCAATCTCTTCCTATTTTTATTTCATTTTACAAAGTAAGGTCCACAGAGCTTCATAGCTCCTTTTCAAAAGCGAAAACTAATTTAATTGGAACTGCTTTGTGTGTTTCGTTTGTTGTCCTTCCCAACCCACACCTTCGATGAGCACGGTTGGCTATGTACGGCGTGAAAGAAGTTCACCATACATACAACTCAGCATATCACCTGGAGCTTATCAACATGAGCAATGTGTCTGATATCCTCATCGAACTAATTATATTAGTTTTATTTTACCAAGTAAGGCCCACTAAGCAATAGAGCGCTTTTGCAGAAGCGACCTGGCTATCACAAATTGACAGCTCAGCGAAGTGGCTTATCACGTGGAAATGTATAGCAGCCAAATACTCTAAACGTGTGACTTTAATTGTAATTGTGGAGGGAAAACCCGGAGGACCCCAGAGAAAAATCCACATGAACACAGGGAGAGAGAGACACGCAAACTCCAAATATACAGCAGCAGGCGTTAGGGTCGGGATCGAACCCACGCACTCCTGTGTACAAGGCGAGTGAGTTAACATTTCCTAGCCACCGTGATGATGATCAGAGAGAGAGACGCAAACTCCAAATATACAGCAGCAGGCGTCAGGGTCGGGATCGAGCCCACGACCTCCTGTGATGAGCACATCGCAGCTGTTCCCTTGTCCTTGCATTGGCCCCCAATCAAATATCGGAATGATTAGAAGCTCCTGCTATTGACCTACAAGGTTGTCACAACGGGTTAGCTCCCACATTACTTTCGGGAACTGATCCACTTGTATACGCCACCGATGAGGTCCTTGACATGTTATGTTCCCCTTCTAATTCAGTATTCCCAGGTCAAGGCTCCGTTCCTGGGGTGATTCGGGGCTTTTGCCAGTGCAGCTGCGAGACTGTGGAACGCGTTGGCCTCCGATATAATATGACAATCAGAACGTTTAGAGCTATTTAAATCTGCTCTGAAAACTCACCCCTTTAAAATGGCCTTCCCCCCATAGTTGTGGGTCGTTTACGCTGCTGGCTCTGTCTTATTTCCTTGCTTTCCACCCACGGCGCATTGGGATCCTTGGATGAAATGCGCATTACGAAATGTGAACTGTTTTCTTTTAACCAGGCAAGGTAGTTGACATCTCACCACCCGTGGCAGCGCCACTGCCCCGCGCGTTCCTCATCACCCGTGGCGTTTTCCCTTCAACCCATTCCTGCCTTTCTTTCCCCCTCAGTTCTCCTAGCCAATCACCTTCCAGCCTCTCCTCACACTCACCCCGACTCAGTTGAGCAGTGACCTCATCCCCCCCCCCGTTGTTCATGTAATGCAGGTGGTGGTGGTGGTGATGATGATGATGCGTGTGTACCTAGCGTGTGCAGCGTGGCAGTGTAGCGGTTAGCGCACCCCGCTACGAACCCAGCGACGCGAGTTCCATTGCTGCTCACAGCCAACACCAGTGACAATTATCTGAACTGGTGCTGGGCCTCCCCTAGGTCGACTCGGCCTCAAATGAGTACCTGGTGCGGTGCGTATACATCGTCACTAGGGAAACAAAGGCGGCCGGGCGTGGTGCTGGCCACCCACCCCCTCGTGTGCCACAGTGCCGGCTTTCACAGGTGCTACTCGCTCACAGCACTCGTCCCAAAAGTCTGTTATGCCGATGCGGGGGATTCTTTATCTCTTGTTCCTGGCATCCGTTTGTGAAGGAGAAACTCGTGACTCGAGCAGGCAATCATCAACTGTGCCTCTGTGTGGTTCGAGTGCCCGGGACGAGTGGTGAATACTTTTGTTTTGGGAACCATCCCTGCAAGTGCACTAAATGCCATAGCAGGCAACCGTGAAGTCACAATGTTGCTCATACAGCACACGTGACGACTTCTGCATCTACTCGATTGAGAGCTCGTTTCTTTAAAATTGCTTTGTGTGTTCAGTTTGTCCTCCTTCCCCCCCCCCCGCACTTCCCACTCGCACGGTTGGCTACGTGCGGTGCGAAAGAAGTTCAACATCATCCAACTACGTACGAAGACACAGTACTCATGTGTAGCCGACATACATTGTTGGGCGCAAGTTCTGTTTGTGAGCACCTATTAAGGCTGGCACGGAACACTCATGAAAGGCTGAGACAGTCTATGGGAAGACCCAGGGCCGGGTCAGATGTTCATCACTGACGATGGGCATGAGTTAATCACACTATTAAACTGTGAACTATTGATTTCTTTTTTTACCAGGTATAAGGTCCCACTGAGCTACATTGCTCTGTTTTCATATGCGACCTGGCCACAAATGATAGCTCAATTAAGTGGCTTATTGCGTGGAGATTTATAGCAGCTAAATACTCTAAACGCGTGTCGATTCTAAACGTGCAGGGAACACCCGGAGAACAATCCAAGAGACAACGGGAAGATAAACATGCAAACTCCAAAATATACAGCAGCAGGCGTCAGGGTCGGGATCGAACCCACGCCTCCTGTATACCAGGCGAGGTCGTTAACATCTCGCCACCACTTTACACCAACCACTTTACACACAAAAGATAAATGATTTGGTGTCAGGTAGTTTTGGAACAGTGGCTCTTTGCGGGTATTGAGGTATCCAGGAAAACAACCCTTGCATATGACGCATTAATACATTCATGCGCTGGTTTGCGTTAAGGAAAAGGGTCCAAGGTGAAACTAAAAACTAATAATCATGGGAAGGGTTCTCTGTTGTGGTTGGCCACACACACACCAGGGTCCTGGCCATAGCAGCAGCAGCAGCAGCAGCAGCCCCTTAGGTTTCAAAACAATCTATTTCAGAAATAATATTTACACATCGCTCGGGTTTCCAGCAGATGCCATGACTTCCTCCCAACGTGCATGACACTCGTTAAAAAACAAAAGAAGAGGCCAAACATTCTGATCGCAGACCGTGTCGGAGAGGGCACGTCTTTTCTCGGCGGGAGAGACACGTGCATGGTGAGCGGTGCACCGAGAGAAACCACTTTGGCTGACATCTGCAACCGGGCGCAACGTGTTCCCAGCCCAAGGCCAACTTGATCAGAGCTCGCACTTACACGGATGCTCGGGCCGCATCGCATTTGTTTCCGAAAATGAGGGCATTCGTTGAGAAAAAGGCAGCGATATCGACGCTAAAATGTCGCGATGTCCGCTGCTCAAACGAGCGTTAGTTAGCGGCCACGTTTAAATAGATACATAAATAATAAACTCCCTCTTTTGCATTTCTAGGAGTCGGCGATGGGAAAACTCCACGGTTCTATGGTGGGCGCCAGTCTCCGTCGCGTGAGAAGTCCACAGGCAAACAGCGGATATCCTCGACCAAAAGGTTCGAATCAGTTTTTCTTGACCTTGGAAAGATGCTGAGCTCTTTTAAATCCTTGGACACGGATTAAACCCTGCAAGGCTGCGGCCGTGCCACACGATGCAGGAATGTACAGCAACGCATATTTTATGTACGTTTAGAACTGTTTTATTTTACCAGGCAAGGCCCACTGACCAATATACAGCCACCTAGCCATCACAAATGATAGCTCAACGAAGTGGCTTATCGTGTGGACATTTATAGCAGACAACTTCTCAAAAATGCATGTTGATTCTAAATGTGGAGGGAAAAACCGGAGGACCCGGAGAAAAAACCACGCGACCACGGCAACAACATGCATACTTCAATATGTAGGTGTCAGGGTCCGGATCGAACCCGCGACTTCCTGAACACCAGGCAAGGGAGTTAACATCTCGCGAATGCGGCACCCCTAAGTATGTATGTTGCACCGTGCGCAGCCAACGGCGCTAATCGGAGGTGAGGGGGGGGAAGGACATTAAACTAAACAAAAAAAGCGGTTCTAAAGAAATACTTTTAATCTAGATGATTTAAAAATGCATAGCTCCAGTAAGCTTCCGAATATCGGAAGGAACAGCGTTCTGGACGGCCGCAGAAGCAGCATCTGAAAGTGGCGCGCGATGCAGTGACCGTCTTTGTTCGATGGCCCAGCCAATATTCACATTACACGAGCACACACATGGAGCCAGGTGACCCGAATGAAAATGTAAATCTTTTTTTAACGATTCAACCCTGCAAATCTATCGAGTTCTCACAATTTCAATTTACTGGAAATGATTCTGATAAGAACGACGTTTTATTTTACCAAGTAAGGCCCACTGAGCTACGTAGCTCTGTTTCAGAAGGGACCTGGACACAAATGATAGCTCAACGAAGTGGCTCATCATCATCTCGTGGACATTTATACCAGGCAAATACTCTAAACGCGTGATGTTGATTCTAAAGGTCACAGAGGTTGCAGCGTTCTCCATGGTCAAAAAAGACACGTGGTGGGTCTCATCTATTGGCAGCCATGAGCCACTAGTGGACATTCCACATTCCTATGGGTGGGGACAGTTTTCCTATCTCCATCGGAGATAGAAAAACTTCCCACAAAAGGTGGCACTCAACTCATCCATCGCCCCAGAGGAATGAGCGGTTGAGCGGCCCTGACCGGAGTTTGAGCTCGCTCCCTTTAGATTGTGACTCAAGCAATCTAATCGCAGGGCCACAGAATGTTTATCTTAAGGGTGCCCCCCTCTGGGCGGATTACATGCCTATTTATTTACTTTATTTGCCAAACAATCCACCGAAACGGAGGGTCATTATTGTGAGGACGGGGCGATTATTAACTTGACTATTAACTGTTAGTGTTCGATTTTACTATTAGTGTTCGAGCATGCTGCCTTTCACTGCTGCCTTCGCGACGGTGGGGGTTAGGATCAACGTCGTCGTCCTTGTGCAGACAGACCTCGCCAAGCCGGTGTCTGCTCGGGGGAGATTCTGAAACACCACGGGGCTGGCGATGGTCACCACGTCTTTACAGGCCATTTCGTCAGTTTAACGCGTAGTAGGTAGTAGTAGAGATTTCGCGACCAATATTATCCATAACAGAAGTTTTTTTGGGTTAGATCACGTAAATAAAAATGTTAAACCCGCCACCACCCGACACAGCCAATTAGTAAGGTTTGTCACGTCAACAAAATATGCCAGTTCGTTACTAGTTCAGCACACCGGTGTGTTGGGGAGTAAATCCACATTTATAATTTGAGTATTGTGACGTTTCACCGGTAATTACAACCAGCATCATCAGGCGGACTTTGGCAATTCACCGCACAAGCGTGCTGGGCGCCGGCACTGGGGTGGGGACACGCCGAGGGACGTCGACAGAGGAGACGGAGCCACAGGAATGAGCTCGGAGGCTGGATTATTCACGCGTCGAGATTTAGATAATTTTTCCCTGCTATAAATTTCCACATTGATGATGAGCCACTTTGTTGAGCTATCATTTGTGGCCAGGTCGCTTCTGAAAAGTAAGTTCATACCTCAGTGGGCTTTGCCTGCTAGGATGGTTTAGTTGGATTGTTTAGTTTTGGGTGATTTGTTTACTCCTCTTGAACTTTGCCTACTCCTATCGTGTGTTTGTGCCGTTTGTTGTTGTCACGTTCTTACCCCGCGTCCCTACTGGACATGTGCGAAAAAGAGCTTCATAGCTCATCGGATTCCTCCTGCAGTATAAATAAATATTCTGATTGTGATGGTCCGTCGCGGGTGCACGATAAATGTCAGCAGCTTGGGATGGCCTCCTCCAGTGCAGTGGCGTGCGACGCAGCAGCGATAGAGCCCGCACCGTGCCATCGACTCGCATTGCCGTGGCCTTCGCGTCGAGACGGGAGCCTTGCGAGAGGCGGGAGTCGAGCGGGACGGGAGTCTTCACGTGTTTTGTTTGTTTTGCTATAGGAGGCAGCGCGCGCCGCGGTACTGCCACGCTCAATATTTGCACAATGGATTCACGTGCATCGGACCCAAGAGGTCCCGATTCCGTTTTGGCCGACCTTCTGAGCAAACACGTTAGCTCAGCAGTGCTAACAATGAGCTCACCTCCTCCTCCGTAGCCGCGCCTCCTCCTCCTCCTACTACTCGGTGGTGGCGTTGCAGGGGCCGAGCAAGCCGAGTCACACAGACGCCTCGCACCCTCCGCACCGCCCCAACCGACAGCCCCCTCCCCCAACTCACACAAAGATCACCCCCCAACTCGCCGTATAGCCATTAACGGACTGTCAAGGCAAATGCTGTGAGCGAGTGGCAGCACCTATTTAAGACCGGCACGACGCACGAGGTTCGGGTTGTTCGCAGTGTTCCCAATGCCGATGTTTACAAATCGCACCGGGAACTCATTTGAGGCTAAGACGACCTAGGGGGGGGGGTGGGGAGGCCCAGGACCGGTTCAGATCTTGGTCGCCAGTGTTGGCCGTGAGCGAGACTCGAACTCGGCTCACGCACGCCCATCGATGGCCGCCTTTGTTTGTCACAGCGCCACCTGACTGCGCCACCCTGCTCGCGGGGTGGCTCGCAATTCGAGGCCGCCGCGCGAAGGGTCACGGGCTCGCGGGTCAAACCCAGGTGCGCGTCATGGGGCTACCCGGGCCGAGAATGACCGACAGGTCGAGCGCACGGCCGGTGCCGCGGGTGCTCACTCCTCACTCACTCACCCACCCACTCACTCACTCACCCACCCACTCACTCACTCACCCAGTCGCCTCCTTGCGCATCTTCCCCCGCGCAGTCGCTCATCGCTCCCCGCCAATGTGGCCACAGGAGGCCTGCAGCCGGGCACAACGAGACAGAGACCCCCCCCCCACCCCATCCCGTGGAGCCTTCAGCACCGCTCTTTGCAAACGCCGTTCGCGAGCACACCTATTGGTAACGCCGGCACGGCAAAACCGCAGCGAGTGGGTGGTGGTGGTGGTGGTGAGGTCAGCACCACGCCCGGCTAACTTTGTTCCCGCCACTGCCGATGTTTGCACACCGCAGCAGGTATACGTTTAAAGCTGAGTCGACCTAGAAGGGGGGTCCAGAAGAACAACTGCGGGTTCGGATATCACTCTGAGCACTCAGGCTATTGGGGGCCTGTAGCGACGCAGGGCGCTAACCTTTGCACCACCACGAAGACAAAGATCCCCCTCACAGCCTTAACAGACTTTTGGGGCAAGCACCTATGAAGGCCGACACGGTACGCGAGTGGGTGGGTGGCCAGCACCACGCCCTGACCGCCTTTGTCTCCCGAGTGGCGGTGTTTAGAGATAGCACCGGGTACACATTTGAGGCTGAGTCGACCTAGCGGCGGCCCAGGACAGGTTCAGATAATTGTCACAGTTGTTGGTGGCCGTAAACGGCAATCGAATTCGGGTGGCGAGTCTCGCAGCGCAGTGCGCTAACCACGACACCAGCTCTCCACACAACACACACGCATACACGTGCACAAACACTGAACTCAACAAGTGCAGCATTGAAAAGCTAAAACAAATATCTTTTGTCCTGTGGAAATCAAACACGTGTATTGGTTATACGAATGGTAAAAATACGTCCCTTAAGTTTACAGCGACTAAATATGCCGCGACGTATCACCGCGGGCAGTTCGCCACGGCCAATGTCGCCACAAACTTGGGGTTCACACCGTGCCATCGCTTCCTTCCTTCTGCCAGGTCGTGCTGTCTCGCAGAGTTTCTTTTTTTTACACAGCAGTGACGCAGAGGACCCCAACCGTCTGCGTTTGGGCATCGCACCGGTGACCCGGCGGTCACCGCCCACGTGACGCGACGCCGGGAAGCGGACGACCCCCCCCTCCCCCCCCCAGGAGAGAACGTGAAGCACCCTCCCCGCCCCGGCTCGCCAAGCGCACCCGCGGCATCGATCGCACCGCGCCACTGCCGCCGCTGTGTCCCCGCTGGGCGAGGCGCACGCGGTGGCAAGGAGATGTTATCTCCCTCGCCTGGTATGCAGGAGGTCGTGGGTTCGTTCCCGACCCTGACGCCTGCTGCTGTATATTTGGAGTTTGCGTGTTCTCCCCAGGGTCGTGTGGATTTTTCTCCGGGTCCTCCGGTTTTTCCCTGCACATTTAGAATCAACATCACGCGTTTAGAGCAGTGGCTCTTAGCCTGGGGTGCACGCACCCCCTGGAGGTGCGAGATGCCCTTTCTGGGGTTGCGAGACATGGCCAGATTTTTTCGAAGGTAAATCATCTCACCACAAATTAAGCACGAGCACGTAAATGCAACTACTTTGTTTAATCAAATCCTATGTATTTATTAACATTATATATTTTTTTACGATTGAGGGCCAAATGAGTGCAAGGCTGCAGTAAAGGTTAATAACCACTGGTTCAAAATATTTTTCTGCTATAAATGTCCACACGACGATAAGCCACTTCGTTGGGCTATCATTTGTGGTCAGGATCGCTTCTGAAAAGGAGCTACATAGCTCAGTGAGGCCTTACCTGGTAAAATAAAAAGTTTTAGTTTTTTTTCGTTTCATCTCATAACGTTTAGCCCCTCTGACAATCCACTGCTGGACGAAGGGCTTCCCCGTGCCGTGTCGGTCGCCGGCGACCGTTTGATTCATTCTTCACCGACCCAACGGCGGTCAGCGTGGGGTCAGTGAAGTCAGGAACCAGGACCGCTTCAGGTTTCGTTCGCAAGCGGATCGCAGCCGCGGCCGGCAATCAAACACAGGTTGGCAGGTTCATAGCGCAGTGCGCCCTTGTGGGGAATACTATGGATTGTCGGTTCAGTCACCCCTCGCAGAGTTGTCAACACGAGTGTCGGTGTGTAGGTTGATGACAGCTGCAGAGAGACTCGCGTTAGTCACGGCCAGGGATAGAACTAGGTTGGTAGCGTGGTGCGGTGACCACTGCACAAGTGTACACGTAATCCACTTGGGTGGCGTTGTGATTCGAGGGCTCGACACGGCTGTGTCTAAGGCAAGTTGTTTTTACTCCGATTTCTGTTCGCTTCATTGCTGCACTTTATTTAATTTGTTTAGCTTACGTCATTGTTGGTGATCGACCGTCAACGTTGAGACTCATCCTTGGACCCTTGGAAGTCTCGCCCGGTTTAAATGAAATAAGCTTGAGACAACTTGACTCACGGTCGTAAAAGTGCGAGTTCAAAATCCTGGTTGGGAGTTGACTCAGCCAATCGTCCCTCTGGGCTCAATTTGAACGTGAGCCGCTTTGTCACAGGCCAGCAGTGGTGCTGCGAATTCTACTGTGCTGATGCGTGCAGTGGTGGCACAATTTTTAGCGCACTGTGTTAACCAGTGGCAAGTTTTTAATGCATTTTATCATTTTACAGGTAAGTCCCACTGAGCTAAATAATTATTTTTCAGAAGCGACCTGGCTATCACAAATGATAGCTCAACGAAGTGGCTCATCATCATCGTGTGGACATTTTCAGCAGCCAAATACTCTAAACGCGTTATGTTAATTATAAATGTGGAGGGAAAAATTGGAGGACCCGGAGAAAAGCCACATGACTACGGGGAGAGAGACACCGCAAACTCCAAATATACAGCAGGCATCAGGGTCTGGATCGAAGCCACGACATTCTGCATACTAGGCGAGGGAGATAACATCTCGCCACTGTGGTGCCCCATCATATCTGAACCAGTCTCACTAGGCTCTCCTTTCCATAACTTCACTGACCACCGTGGTGAAGTATGGTCAATCAACCCCCCCTCTCCCCCCCCATGGGCAACACGTCGTGGGGAGGCCTTCATCCAGCAGTGGAGCGACAAACAGCCGTCCGTTATTATTCAGAGTGTACGGGGATGATGATGCGTCACGATGCATAAACCACCACTGGAATATGAACTCACAACCTTGCGATTGGGCAAAGGGCACTCGATGCCACCGGTCTGATAAATCCTCATCAGCATCATCAGCCACGATCAATCCACTGCTGGATGAGGGTTCTCCACACCGACCTAGACGGCCCCGGCAACGCCGCAGCAGCAGCAGCAACAACGCCCCCTCGGCACCGGTGCGTGCGCCTGACACCACGGCACGGCACGGGCGATTCCACCCGACGATCACACCAGCGCAGAGAAAGTATTCCACGAATGCGGAGGAGGAGGGCGTGTCCGCATCCACGAGCAGCGCCGTCCGGGGGCTCGTGATGCAACACCTCCTCTGCCTGCGGGGGGGGGGGGGCTTCCTTTGACACAACGCCGCTCCCATCTCTACCGGATGCTGAATTACGCAAATTAGGGCTCGCCGTCCAGCAACGACGGGTCACCGCATCGCACCGCGCTTTCAGACGGTCGCAGCGCTTGCCACAGATGAACCACAATACCTCGCTGATCTCGTCAAGGAGCGTAAACCACCATCACGCGAACCTCTGGTCATCCTGCAGCGGCTTTTGGTTATATCACTGGTCTACAGCCAAAATGCTTCCGAAATAAATGTAGTCCAACTTTACTAATTCACGGTCACTGAGAATGAAAATTATGCTTAACATTGTTGATTGGCTCTAGTTTTCAAGCTATGCTACTGGGTCAGTATATACGATCCTTGACTTGGGAATGGCAGAGGATAAGTGAGTTATAAAGAGAAGGGATCTACATTTAAACCAGAAATGACTAAAATACTTCTAGATTTGAAGCTTTCGTGACTGCAAGGATTTATACTGTTAGTTTTTTCAGGAAAAAGTCACGTAGGTAAAAAATGGAATTAAAATTATTATAATTTTTATTACTTTATTTTTTATTAATTTTTATTTCATTTTTTACCTACGTGACTTTACCGAAAAAACTAAGAGTACTAAAATACTTATTTGACTGGATCTATGAATAAATCTATGACTGGGTTTAGCCAGTACTTGCTTTTTGAGCAAAACAATGAATGATGCAATATGAACCTGGTATTGCATCATACATGATATGAATTGCATCATGTTATTCCTAGAGATCATGGATGATGCAATAATAACTAGGCTTACATCCGTCTGCTGAACAAATTGCCCTATCAGCTCTAGAAATCATACAGTGTCATGCTCTTTTATTTGTCAGTGTTTGATTTGCAAAGGGACACATTTATGTTTAGTAAAAGTGAGCAGAGATGCCTCGTACGTGTGTGAACAAAGTAGATAACTTCTGCTATGTATGTGGTGAAGTGACTTTTGCATCACAAAAGTGCCGTATAACCATTATGGTTAAGAATGTCTATCACCTTTATTTTGGCTGCAAAATTGGCAAAATTGGAGATCAGGACAAGATGTGGGCCCCACACATATTCCGCAACACTTGTGCAACAAATCTTTGCCAGTGGTTGAACAGGAAAGGGAATCTATGCCTTTTGCAGTGCCAATAATTTGGAGAGAGCCAACAAATCGTATCAGCAATTGTTATCTCTGTGTAGCGCCTCCAGTTGGGAAAGGTGTGTCAAAGAAGAAAATTGGACTGTGCATTATCCAAACATTCCATCGGCTATTCGCGTAGTACCCCACGGATAAGGACTGCCGGTTCCTGATGCACCAGAATCATTCTCACTTGAGTCAGACGAGGAAGAGGATGACGATGAAACTTCTGATTCTGAACCATCAAGATCACATGACCCAGATTTTCTTCCATCCTCCTCCTCTGAACCACACCTCATAACAAAGTGAACTGAAAGACCTTGTCAGGGATTTGGAACTACCCAAGAGTAAGTCAGAGCTGTTGGGCTACAGACTGCAGCAGTGGAATCTCTTGGCAGGTGATGTTAGGGTTAACATGTTCCGTGACCGTCAAAAGGATCTTGTCCCATTCTTCTTCATGGAAGGTGATCTTGTAGGCTGCAACATCGATGGTGTGATGGCAGCCCTCAACATCGCTTATGATCCAGATGAGTGGAGACTGTTCAGATGGGTCTTAAAGCTGTTTTGCTGCATAATGGCAATGTTTTTCCATCAATTTCAGTTGGCCATGCAAGTCCATATGAAGGAAACCTATGACAACATGAAACAACTTTTGAGGTGCATAAACTATTCCCAACATCAGTGGCAGCTTTGTGGCGATTTGAAGGTTGTTGCTCTCTTACTTGGTCTGGAGTCTGGATACACAAAGTACTGCTGTTATATCTGTGAATGGGATAGTCGTGCGAAAGATTCCCACTACATCAAGATAGATTGGCCACTCCGACAGTCATTGGAGCCTGGGAGGAAAAGTGTTCAGCATCCACCACTTGTTGGATCAAGGAGGATTTTGTTACCACCCTTTCACATCAAGCTGGGTCTGATGAAGAACTTTGTCAAAGCCATGGATAAAACACAAGCAGCTTTCAAGTACCTCCGTGGAAAATTTCCAAGGTTAAGTGAAGCTAAGATAGAGGAAGGTGTCTTTGTTAGTCCTCAGATTCGTGAACTTCTTAGATGATGCATTTGACTGTGCACTGCGTGGCAAGGAAAAGACGGCATGGAAAGCCTTCCAGTTAGTAGCAACACATTTTCTTGGAAACAACAAGGCAGACTACAGGGAGTTTGTGGAAAACCTCAAGGCATACAAAAGCCTTGGTTGCGACATGTCACTAAATACAATTATTTTGCACTCTCATCGAGATTTTCCCCACCCAACTGCAGAGCAGTGAGCGACGAGCATGGCGAGCGATGTCACCAGGGCATTGCAACAATGGAGCCCATCAAAGCTTGCAAACTATTGCTGGACAGTGACACGAGATGCTCCATTGAATGAATGCAAGAGACAAGCCAAGAAGAGCCGAGTAGACACTGAATTAGGACTAAACTATTTACTTAAATATACATGATCGTTTTTTGCCTTTTGTTTCATAATACATTTTATTTATATAACCCTTTTGGTGATTTTTAAAGGGTTACATGAACATGATAGGTGGCATGTTATCATGTAAAGCAACCATAAATACATGAAAAGACCTAGCCTTACAATTTATGAGTAAAACTCTACTATCTACACAACATACATAGACGTAAAATGTAAAAACTTAAATATCTTGGGAACAGTAGACAATCAGTTGTTTTAATTGTCATATTTGAATTCAGCACCTTAAAAACCGTATTAAACAAAACATTTAATCTCTGAAGCAAACGATGTCTAAAACAATTGTAGACCAGTGGTCCATCGAAAAAAGACGGTCACTGCATCACACTGCGCTTTCAGGTGCGCATTTCCGACTGGCCGTCTGGAACGCTTCTCCCTTCCGATATTAGGAAGCCGCTGGAGCTATGCACCTTTTAAATCATTTAGATAGACGAAGTAATTTATTTCAGAACTGCTTTTTGTGTTTAGTTTGTTATTCTTCCCCCGCACCTCCGATTAGCACGATTGGCTACGTACGTTGAGAAATAAGTTCTCAATACGGTCTGTTCTCCTATAACGTGGTAGTTGCCTTCCTGAAGAAAACCGCGTTATGGAAAAATATAGGATAAAGCACAGTCCATGATAACACGTGCGATGCGTAACGCAGGCTGAACAAAGACGGAGGCGCGTGGGTAGCATCTAGAAGCATCCAGCAGCATCCCACTGCCTTGTGAGATGCTACGCCGAGGCAGCCGTACAACCGCTTATTCCCTATTCGCGCTGCGACGTAGTTCTGTTTACTCAAATCACGTTACAACCAATTCACATCCTCGTGAAAAAAAATGTGTTCTCTAATACATTAGTCGCTTTATATCCACTTCGCGTTATGAAAATACGCAGCGTTATAGAAAAACAGACAGTACATGCATGATAGAAATTGTTTGTGTTAAAAATAATCTGTCAAGTTCTTGCTCTTTATGTTCTCGCCGAGTCTCAAGATTCCACGAGAGTGCTGCATGTGATGTGTGCCCAATCAGTACATATGTTGTGTGTGTCTGTCGTGTTATTCCATCAGGAAAGCAGCCCCACACGCTAGGGGTGTGGCAGTTCCATCCCAGTGATCGTGCAATGAATTGTCGCGAGTCAGCGTCACGAATTTATTCCGGAATTGGGTATCTTCTTTGAACGTTTGCTGTAGGTTTAGTGGCCTCCAGTGGCTGGAAGTGGTCACGTGATCTACGATATTCGTCCGTACGCACACGCCAACCGAGTCACGTCGATCTGGTCCAAAGGTGGCTCGTGCATTACCGCGAGGTTTTAACGTCGACGCTGCTGAATGGATAAACCCCGCAACGCTGGGTTTGCCCTATAACCGCAATCTTAGTTGAAAGTTTAAGCTCTGCACTCTCCCTCAAAACGACCAATCGTAGAAATTATGATTATTTAGAAACACGCATTTATTTTCCTGGAGTCTGCGCGAGCGGGAAAGTCCGCCTTGGAGATGAAGCGGTGAAATCAGTTGGCGCGGCAGGTGGCGGGTGGATTGTTGCGACGCAGGATCGTGCGGAGGTGGCGGCGGTTGTGGCTTGGGGAGGAGGCATTCATCCAGCAGTGGATCCACCACGGCCGATGGTGGTGAAATTGCATTTAATCGGAAGGCTGATCTAATGTTATCGATATTTTTATCGAGCGTAGCTTACAAAACGGTGACAGAATGGAACGACGTAGATGCCAGGGGCGTGCTGCACGGATTGAGGAATGAGTGACAGCTGAGGGATTGTGAAAGGGCTACAGGGGAGGGATGGCAAGGAGTGGAGGGGCGTGGGGTGGGAAAGGAGAAGAGGGTGAGGCTTTAAGAGGGGAACGAAAGGAGGTGAAGAAGGGGGACACTGCAGGAGCAAGAATCATGAATCGGCCAGACCTTGCGGATAGTCGGTGTCCAAGTAAAAATTGACAATACTTGAAGGCAGTATGTTGTGCGCTCTGATATTCATATCTTTAGGATGCCGACATTGGTGCGGAGTCCCAATGCGCCACAGAGCCAAGGGCACTTTTAGAATTCCTTAGGTGGTCAGTGCAACGGAGCCAAGTTGACGCATCCAGAACGCCTTTAACGGACGGAGAAATAACCTCAATCCTGCTGCCCGGTGACGTTTGTTAATTACATTCTTCGCCACTGATGCTGGTGAATTATTTGCGTCACACCTTTAGGTTTCGATTCACCTCTTATCTGCGATACCTTTCCTTTCAGAACACGAATCTTCATTTGGACCGGAGGAGGAATCCGATGAGCTAGGAAGCAATTTTTTTCACGGATGTCCAGTCGGGGCGGGACAGCGAGTTCCACCAACAAACAGTACACAACAACGAGATCATAGCAAGACGCTAAAAGTAAATAAATATAAAGCATATTTGGCATCGTCTGAACGTCCGTAAAATTCCGTCGGCAAGCACGAGCAACAACAAACAATAAGGGCATAACAACAAACCAGCCGGCAGAGTCAATAATCCAGAGGGGGAAATTACCGAGGAGTGGCGGTGGTGCGACACGCGTTTGTTACGCCACCGCGATCCGGTGATATAATCACGGCACGGGAGTGGCACGCGGCTGGTGGCGTGCACCGCCGTTGGGTTTCGCGCACGACGCGGCAGATTGCGGTCTGGCGATAAGAGTTTGCGGTTTCGCGATGATAACAAATCTCGCGCGACATGATCGTCGCTGTTATACAATACTCCAGTGACAACAACACTCTGCGGAGAGAGGGGGGGGGGTGGCGTGGCGGGGGAGGAGAGAGATGCGGGTGAGAATTTTGACGCTCGTTCATTTAACGCTCGGCAACGACAGAGTCGCGAACCTCGCGGACCGACGTGGCCGGCGCTCGCCGTGCGCTTGTGCCAGGGACTGTGCGCGCTGAACAGCCCTCCACGGCAGCTGCCGCACGGGGGTCTCCCCGCGACGTGCGGGTTTGCGTGGTGTGGCCGTTGTTTGACCGAACTTAGCCGTGCGAAAGCGTCAACTCGTTTTTCTAGCTCCTGCCAAACAACAAGTCGATTTGAAATACCTCTGGGTATGTAATCGTCGTAAAAACTGTAAAGTGTGTTTTTTATTTTACCAGGTAAGGCCCGCTGAGCTATATATAGTTATTTTTCAGAAGCGACCTGGCCACAACTGATAACTCAACGGCGTGGCTTATCACGCAGTCAAACACTCAACGCGCGTTTCTGAAGGTGGAACGGAAAACCGGAGGACCGAAAGAAAAATCCATACGACCACAGGGTGAGAGACACCACAAACTCCAAATATTTCACAGGCATCAGGGTCAGGATCGAATTCACGACCTCTGTGTATACCAGGCGAGGCAGTTAACATCTCGCCACCGCGGCGCTCCAAAGTTACACTTACCCAAGTGAAGCCTCAACAAGTCGGCTTTCGCGGCCACTGTTAAAATTTGCAAGAGTTTTTTGGGCCAGATCGCCGCTTGAGTGAAACGTTCATCGCGCGACAACTTTATTGATTGGCCGTGTGGGGTGGAGGAGGTGTGGAGGATGTATATTTTGCTTTTGCGGAGCTCTGAATCGAAGTGAAACCTCACCGAAGCATTCCTGCTCCGTGCATAATTCCCCTGCGCACAACGTTTCACGCTTGAAGTCCCCGTTTATTTCATGTTGGACTTTTCCGCACACATCCTAACATTCCCCCCGCTTGTGCACCGACATCTGAACCAATTCATTGGTGCTGTCGGCGAATCGAACCAAGGCTCAGGCACTCTGAAACATGGCAGCAAGGAAGATGCGGTGGCAGCGTGTTTGACGTCTTTCGCACCGTACGTAGCCAACCGTGCTAATCGGAGATGCGAGGGAAGAACAAACTAAACACAAAAAGCAGGTCTAAAGAAATTAGTTCATCAATCTAGATTATTTTAAAGTGCGTAGCTCCAATGGCTTCCTAATATCGGAAGGAAGAGCGTTCATGACGGCCGCAGAAGCACATTTGAAATCGCACAATGCGGTCACTTTAGCCAGAAGCCACCGTGCGGATGACCGGAGTTCGCGTGATGATGGTTCATGCTCCTTAACGGGATCAGCAGCAGCGAGGTATTGTGCTTCATCTGTGGCCAAGCACTTTGTGCCTAAAGAGTGAAGACCTAAAAAATGCCTCCTGGACTCCCAACGAGAGTTTTGCAACATCTGTGCAGCGATGCAGCAACTCACTGGCATTGCCTCCAAAGTGGCATCGCCACCACCGCCCCGGCTCTACAGTGCCCTCAGTTAATTATTGATGGTGCCCAGTCAGTGGGGGGGGGGGGGGGGTGTTGAAGGAGTCTCTCCAGTCTGAACACCGACTTCCGATCGGTGTCGCGTTCCCACGGCTCGTGCCGAGTAACACGGGAGGTTACAAAATATTTGACGCATCCGCTCGTGACATGCGACACCGGCCTGCCGCCAGCTTCGCAACACGACCCTCCCGAGTCGCCAAGCGCCGGTCCTCCGCACGCGCATCAGGATTTGACATTCCTCCGGCTCGGGAAAAAAACTCGATAAGTCAACGCGTCCAGTCAAACAAAAAAAGGTCAAAGTGATCTTTCACTTTCTCGAATGAGCATCGAGGCGGTGCTCATCTCTCGATTTTACAGCTGTGGAAATTCCCCATTCCTATGGCGGGGATAGAATCCCATCCAGAGGACAACGGCTGCTGTCTTCCCGGCTTGTTCGAGCACAGAGACACTTTGGCATCAAAGCAGCAGCAGCAGGACCATGACTGTCCCCAACGACGGCGGCCTCTCTCTCTCTCTCTCGCGCTCTCCGTTTTGCGACCCAGTCAGCCCCTCCGCTTTGACCCACTGTCTATCCCAATTGGGTTCATCAATTCGGTTGTTCGATCATCAGTGACTGCATCGATTATTTATCGATTATGGTCTCCAAGAGTTGAGGGTTGAAATTTTGAGTGGCGACCGGGCTGGCACGCCAGTTGCGTTAGAACTGCACGGCAATCCCTGGCGATTGGCCACGTGGCACCCTGTTACGTACAATACTTACGTATATATTGTAAAGAGACTCATCTCCTCACGATCATTCGACTTACGAACTTTCAGAGATACAAACAAACAAACAAACCTGTCCGTATGTCAAATTGCCTGATCGGACCGAGAGTAGTAAGCTCAACCGCCGCGCAATAGATGGCGGTGGTTGTTCGGTCTCATTACCCAGCATTCCCATTCAGTACCCAGCATTCCCATTCGTTACCCAGCATTCCCAGCCTTTCTGCTTGGGCTGCCACCATTCTCTGTTATTGTGTTGTCGCTGTGCAGTTCACTAAGACGCTCTCTGTGTTTTTCACGAATAATTACATTATCAACCCCCATCATGTTTCAGAAGCATGGCATCTGCAGAATATGAAGAACCACCGGCATTTACATCTAAAGAGATTTTACAACTTTTAAAGCCATTACCCTGTGTTTAGTGTACACAACGTACAACATGTTTGGAATCGACAGGAGTAAAGTTGGACTTACGAACAAATCGACTTACAAACAGACCTCTGGAACCTAACTCGCTCGTAAGTAGAAGAGTCCTTGTATACAACTTACGGCCCCTTCTCTGTAGGTCCACTGCTGAACCCCATTGAGCTGCGTCAGTCACCAAGATTGATCTGACTATACTTCACCACGCTGGGCAGTGCGACTTATCGATTATGCAAAAGAAACCACGATTAAACAACCCTAGTCCTGACAAAGCAGTGAGCGCATAGCACTCAGCTGTGTCCAGTGTTGTCGTACTTCCCCCGCACCTCCGGTAATCACGCTTGGCGACGTACGGTGAAGTTGAACACACACACATACAAAATAAAGATCCCCCTTACATAGCCTGGAACAGACTGTTGGGGCAAGTGCTGTTAGCGAGCACCTAATGAAGGCCGGCACTGTGGCACAAGAGGGGGTGGGTGGCCAGCACCATGCCGCCTTTGTCTCCCCAGTGGCGAAGTTTTTACACACTGTACCAGGTACTGATTTGAGGCCGAGTCGACCTAGGGGAGGCTCAGGACCGGTTCAGATTATAATCGTCACTGATGTTGGCCGTAAGCTGGAATCGAACTCGGGTGGCCAGGTTCGTAGTGCAGCGTAGCGCTTACCCGCTACACGACACACACACAGGCACACGCACATACCTGGACGGTAGCCGCACCGCGGACGAATCTCATGGCTGCGCGTCGTGGGTCAGCTGCGGCGACGTGAGCGGCGACACCGGCACCCGGGGGCATGCCGGGGACTCGGACCCTGGCCGTGGAGCTCAGCAGCGATGTAAGAAGGGCTCCCTCCTCCCCATGCACCACCCTCTTTGTCTGTCACTCTCTCCGGCGGCTGAAATTCGGCACGATGATCCTCCTCATCCTCCTCCTCCGACCCTGTCTTTCACTCTGCAGCAAGATGGAAAAGAAGTTGATGCCCAGTGTGAGAAGAATGTGGCAGGCGTCTGCAAACGAACACCGGCTGCATTATTGATAACCGCTACCACCGCCACTGCCTGTCGCTATGCGTGCTGCCGGTACAGTGACACTCTAAACTATTAAAGCAAAGTATGTTTTATTTTAGCAGGTAAGGCCCGACCGAGCCACGCAGACTCTTTTTCTGAAACGACCTGCTCACAAACGAGAGCTCAACAAAGTGGCTTATCACGTGGAGATTTATAGCAGCCAAAAGAAAAATTAACCCGATCACGGGGAGAGAGACACCACAAACTCCAAATATGCAGAAGCAGGCGTCAGGGTCGGGATCGAACGCACGACATCCTCCATACCAAGCGAGGTAGTTAACATCTCCGAACCACCGTGATGATGAGAAAGAGACACGGAAAACTCCAAATATACAGCAGCAGGCGTCAGGAACGGGATCGAACACACGACATCCTCCATACCAGGCGAGGTGGTTAACATCTCACAGTCACTGTGATGATGATGATGAGAGAGACACCGCAAACTCCAAATATACAGCAGGTGTCAGGGTCGGGATCGAACCCACGACCTCCTGCATCCCAGGCGAGGTAGTTAACATCTCACAGCCACCGTGGCCGCTCAGTGAACCTGCCTACCCATTGGCACGACAATGAGGTGATCACTTCCCTCCTGATGATCGCCTCCCAGCGGCGGTGGCGCATCGCTCTCCGCGGCGTGTCCAGGGTGTGCCACCCCGTGGACGTTCGGCCCGACGCTGCGTCCCGCGAGGCCCATGATCTCAATGTGTCCCTCGTCGCTGCGTGACGCCGTGCAGGCGCATTGGGACCCAGGCCCTCAACCTCCAACAATGCAACATCGACCCTCAACCTTCTACAATGAAGGTTGAGCGTCACATACAGAACCAGACACACACAGATGCCATCAGATTCGCATACAGAACCACTCACATAGAGACCCTTAGATTCACATAGAGAACCATAAACTCACATAGATACCCTTAGATTCACACACAGAACCATAGACTCACATAGAGACCCTCAGATTCACATACAGAACCATAGACTCACACAGAGACCCTCAGATTCACATACAGAACCATAGACTCACATAGAGACCCTTAGATTCACATACAGAACCATAGACTCACATAGAGACCCTTAGATTCACATACAGAACCATATACTCACATAGAGACCCTTAGATTCACATAGAGAACCATAAACTCACATAGATACCCTTAGATTCACATACAGAACCATAGACTCACACAGAGACCCTCAGATTCACATACAGAACCATAGACTCACACAGAGACCCTCAGATTCACATACAAAACCATAGACTCACATAGAGACCCTTAGATTCACAAACAGAACCATAGACTCACATAGATACCCTTAGATTCACACACAGAACCATAGACTCACATAGATACCCTTAGATTCACACACAGAACCATAGGTTCACATAGAGACCCTTAGATTCACATACAGAACCATAGACTCACACAGAAACCCTTAGATTCACATACAGAACCATAAACTCACTCACAGAGAGACAGATTCACACACAGAACCTAGACTCACATAGAGACCCTTAGATTCACATACAGAACCATAGACTCACATAGATACCCTTAGATTCACACACAGAACCATAGACTCACATAGAGACCTTTAGATTCACACACAGAACCATTGACACACCTAGAGACCCTTAGATTCACATACAGAACCATAGATTCACACAAAGACCCTTAGATTCACATACAGAACCATAGACTCACATAGAGACCCTTAGATTCACACACAGAACGATTGACACACCTAGAGACCCTTAGATTCACATACAGAACCATACACTCACATAGATACCCTTAGATTCACACACAGAACCATAGACTCACATAGAGACCCTTAGATTCACATACAGAACCATAGACTCACATAGAGACCCTTAGATTCACATACAAAACCATAGACTCACATAGAGACCCTTAGATTCACATACAGAACCATAGACTCACATAGAGACCCTTAGATTCACACACAGAACGATTGACACACCTAGAGACCCTTAGATTCACATACAGAACCATACACTCACATAGATACCCTTAGATTCACACACAGAACCATAGACTCACATAGAGACCCTTAGATTCACATACAGAACCATAGACTCACATAGAGACCCTTAGATTCACACACAGAACCATAGACTCACATAGAGACCCTTAGATTCACATACAGAACCATACACTCACATAGATACCCTTAGATTCACACACAGAACCATAGACTCACATAGAGACCCTTAGATTCACATACAGAACCATAGACTCACATAGAGACCCTTAGATGCACACACAGAACCATAGACTCACATAGATACCCTTAGATTCACATACAGAACCATAGACTCACACAGAGACCCTTAGATTCACTTACAGAACCATAGACTCACATAGATACCCTTAGATTCACATACAGAACCATAGACTCACACAGAGACCCTTAGATTCACATACAGAACCATAGACTCACACAGAGACCCTTAGATTCACATACAGAACCATTGACACACCTAGAGACCCTTAGATTCACATACAAAACCATAGACTCACATAGAGACCCTTAAGCTACGAGCACTAACTGTGCACAACTATTGAAATAAAAATGAATACCAAAAATAATTGCCCACGGGCCGAACTTGGGCCGGTGTGTTTATGGAAGCCTGGGGCCGACTTCGTGCAGTCGCAGTCCCAGTCACTGCCCACCCCCCGTTGTCTATCCACTGCTGGATGAGGCTCCGTGGGGGTTCTTTCACTCTACTGCACCACGCTGGGCCAGCGCGTGTTGGCGAAGGCGGTGGGGGGGGGGGGGTAGATTCTTGACCATGGCAGCGTAGAAGTACGGTACAACAACGCGTGTCCCCGCCGCTGCGTGGCTCATTGGAATCTCGAGTCTTGGAACGACGCCGGTTGCGCAGGCCGGGTGTGTGCACATCCAAGCGCTACACCCAGGCTCGAGACCTCGCTCAGCCACTCGAAGGTGTGTGATGATGATGATGATGAGGCCACGTGGCCGCGTTGCGAGTCATCTGGCCGCAAGGCCACACACGGAACGTCGGATCTGCACCGCGCGGAATGTTGTGCCTGGCACACGAGATGTTTAGCCACCCACCACTGGGTTGGTGCTGGCACACCGCACCGGGTGCTCATTTGAGGCTGAGTCGACCTCGGGGAAGCCCGTAACCGGTTCAGATATTCGACGCCGGTGTTGGCCACCACCGCTCCCCACCCCGTGAAGTAACGACAACAACAGCCACCGCCATTCGCCACTAAGTGGCGTTGACGTCACCACGTCTCTCGTGCCAGGCCACGTGCACGCTGAGGCCACGTGGAGTGTCGAACGCCCGGCCGGCAGGAGGTCGCGGTGCAGACCCAGCAGGTGCCGTGCGTCGAAGCGACGATCCACTCGGCACGCACAAGCCGATCTCATGGCTCCGGCTCCGTAGTTGTGAGTGGACGTCGCCTCTCTCTCTCTGGGGCGCGTTCCATCCCCTTGGCCGTCGCGAGTCTCGACCGCCGGTTACCCTGCCAGCCAGCGGATCGATACCGCGGGTGGATTGCGACGCAGCTGCGAGATCTTTAACAATAACCCCCCAGGGCATTTAATATCGTACAGGCGTCCCTCGATTTACCGAAAGGCTTTTGTGGTTATTCAATAAACACGAAACTTCGTGACTCGGAATGGGCTTCTCCCCGTTTGTTTAATTTGTAAAAAAAGTTATCGATGTTTTTCAGTCATTTCCAACTCTCTCTCTCTCGACTCCTAAATCTAAAAAGACAGGGTCCTTCAAAAAAAAGTTAACGCTTATATGGGACTATCGTTTTTAATGTAAAAGAACGGATAATACACTGTAACGTGATAACAAATGTATTTTAATAGCTTCAAAAAGTCAAACAGTCTTCACTTGTTCGCCGTCATTGTCAACGCATTGCCTGGAGTCTTCTCCAGGTGGTCTCCAGAGCCCGGAGGCACATTTCTCGTGGTGTCGTTGCAAATTCTCAGAAGTGTTAAAAAAATGGAAGCACCCTGCATACACACCTACAGCACTGTTCACAATACAAATAACAACGACGACGACGTACACCTTAAATGAATGAGCCCTTTTCAAGGAGCTCACCAAAACTATCCGCTTTTGGCAAGTTTGCAATGAAGTCTGGAGGGGCGACGTGGAGGCGTTGGGGACTGCTGCCCCTGTCGGGGACGACACCACGTGACGCTGTCGCGGATGGATGACGCGGCCGGCCACCCGGGTGCTGCCGATTCTTCTCGTTCGACAAGCCACGTGGCGCGCACGTGCCCGAGCGAGTTCGATTTCTGGTGAACCGAACGTTCGAGCGAGTCGAGGGACGAACTCGAGTGGCGGTGGAGACCGCCGATGTTGCGTTCACAACAAGCCGCGTTCCCCGTTGCAGCGGCACTCTTTGGAGATCAGACTTCAGTTCGACGAGACATTCACCAACGTTTAATCAAGACGACATGCCAGTCGACCCACACCGCTTGACCCGTATTCCTGTGCAGGGAAATTGAGTTTTCAGGTCCATATCGGCGTACAGCCGTTTAAATACGGGCAGAAAATAAAAACATTGTCTATTAGTTTGTGTTTCTCGCTTGTGATGGAACTTTGGAGGATGAACGTTGAAATGTATAAGGGGCACGGGGTGACCAATAAGGTCTGAATTGTTCTGTAATGAGGCAGGCACCGATAAGGGGTTGACAGGTATGTGAAGGTGTAATTGGCTAAATTCAAGATAACCGAAGGTCCTGGAGACAATTGATGCGTTGTGAGCAGTGCCGGATTAAGTTAGTGCGGGGCCTGTAGCATATATTATAAAGAGGCCCTCAATAAAGAAAACACGTAAATATTAAAAACGCAAATGTTCTACTTGTATAGTAAAGTAATTGTATTTTTTCATTTGCTATACAGCCAGATAATACGACAAATCGCTAACCTTAAACACCCAGTCGTTCATAAATGTTGAAGGCGGTATAGTACTACAGTATTAGAGCTAGTGCAGAATCACTGAACCGGGATTGATAGCTTGAAAGCATTTAGCGCGGGGCCCTTGAAAGTATTCTTAGGTTTTTTCGGTAAAGTCACGTAGGTACCTACGTGACTTTACCGAAAAAACCTAAGAATATGAATCCTTGCAGTCACGAAAGCTTCAAGTCTAGAGCCCTTGAAAGTGTGGGGCCCGTAGCTACTACTGCACGTGTGTAGCTACTACTGCACGTGTGTAGCTACTACTGCACACGTGTAGCTACTACTGCACATGTGTAGCTACTACTACTTGTGCAGCTACTTTTGCTACGAGGATAATCCGGCGCCGCACGGGATGACCAACACGGTCTGAATTGTTCTCTAATAATGCAGGCATCGAGCGAGGGTTGGCAGGTACGTGAATGTGTAATTGGCTAGTTCAAGGCAACCGGAGCACCTGGAGACAATCGACGCGTTGCGAGGGCCCAGAGAGTGCCTGGCTGGGGCCGTCATGGAATGCAGGAAGCGACTGAATGGGCGACTGCGCGTTGATCAACGCGCGTCACGGGATCCCTGCAGAGCTCTGCCGGCACTGCCCTGATGTGTCAAAGAGGGTTGGTAGCTCTGTGGGTTAGCGGCACGGTCCCTTGCATAGCCGCACTTCTCCACAAATCAGTAGGTCACTTTATCGACCTCGGAGGGGTGATGGGTTGTCGACTCGCAACTGCGATTGAATAAGCGAGCTGAGTCATTCAGAGACCCATCACCCATAACCATGCACCCCCGTCATCAATAATCATTTACATATATCAGTAGGCATCCCCGTAATCAATAATCACCCCCACCATCAATACTGCCATCATCAATACATTTTTACACCCATCAATAACCACCCCCATCATCAATAATCACTTCCACCATCAATAACCACCCCCATCATCAATAACCACCCGCGTCATTCAGAATAACGCCCACAATCAATCAACACAATCATCGTCAATGACCACGCTCATCGTGAACGCGGGCGGCGTTATCATTTCTTTGTCAAACGCGGCGTCAGATCGACCCGGCCTGGTGCAGCCTGGTGACCAACACCGATCCTCAGCCAGGCTGCACCCTCGTCACAAGCTGCACGCTCGTCACAAGCTGCACACTCGTCACAAGCTGCACTTTTGCTGCACCCTCGTCATAAGCTGCACGCTCGTCACAAGCTGCACTCTCGTCACAAGCTGCACAATTTACTGCACCCTTGTCACAAGCTGCACGCTCGTCATAAGCTGCACTCTCGTCAAAAGCTGCACACTTTGCTGCACCCTCGTCACAAGCTGCACACTGCTGCACACTCGTCACAAGCTGCACCTTTGCTGCACCCTCGTCACAAGCTGCACACTTGCTGCACCCTCGTCATAAGCTGAACACTTTGCTGCACCCTCGTCACAAGCTGAACACTTTGCTGCACCCTCGTCACAAGCTGAACACTTTGCTGCACCCTCGTCACAAGCTGAACACTTTGCTGCACCCTCGTCACAAGCTGAACACTTTGCTGCACTCTCGTCACAAGCTGCACTCTCGTCACAAGCTGCACACTTTGCTGCCACGGCCGGTTCAAAGTTAACATCCAGCGTCGTCGCGCGTTGACGAAAGCTCTCCGCATGAAATAAAAAATAAATAAAACTGAACTCAACTCAATCATACGTGACCTCGAGCAGCACAACATAACAACACAGAGACCATAAACAGCAGCACGAGTTAAAAGATGATTCGGTGGGGAAGGTAAATTACCCTCGCACACTCACCGTTGCCAAATCTCGGCGAAGAACGGCAGCCGCAGCACCGTCACAGGTGCAGCCGCGTGCGGCCTCGGCTGCAGTTGTGGGGAGCGGTGGCGTAGTGGTTAGCGCTGCGCTTACGAGCCCAGCCACCCGAGTTCGATTCCCGCTCATGGCCAACACCAGTGACGATTATCTGAACCGCTTCTGGGCCTTTTCTAGGTCAATTCAGCCTTAAACGGTGTGTAGACATCGCCACTGGGGAGACAAAGGCGGTCGGTGGTGCTGGCCACTCACCGCCTCGTGCGCCGTGCCTGCCCGTTAGGGTCTCGCCCACAGGCACTTTCCCCAACAGTCTGGTAAGGCTATACGGGGGATCTTTGTCTTTGTGTGTGTGAGCGCGTCTGTGTGTGACGTATGTTGAACTTCTTTCGCACCGCACGTAGCCAATCGTGCTAATCGGGGGTGCAAGGGAAAGGCGAACAAACTAAACACACAAAGATTTTCTAACGAAACGAGTTTTCAATCTCGATGATTTAAAACCATTTCGCTCGAATGGCTTCCTAATATGGGAAGGAAGAGCGTTCCAGACGGCCGCAGAAGCGCATCTGAAAGCGCCGCGCGATACGCTGACCGCCGTTTTTGTTCGGCGGCGAGCAGCCAAAAGCCGCCGCTGCCGCTGCTGCTGCTGCTGCGAGGATGACCGCGTGATGACGTCCGCTCCTCGACGCGATCAGCGCCGTTCTCTGCGCTTCATTTGTGTGCGACGCTTCGGGACGGACACAAATCCACAGCCGCCGGCTTCAATCTACGAGCGACCTCAGGAATTGTGTCACAGCCCCTTCGTGTGGCGTGGCTCTCGCTGGAGGCAGATTGCGTGGGGACTCATGGGTACCCCCCCCCCACCTCTCGGCACGCCTGCTAACCGATTATTTAAACACGTTCTTTGTGTTCGTGATACTGAATTGGCAGTGGAGCACAAGCAAGGAAACGCGAACGGTCAACACATGAAAGTCACCATTGACACGTCTTGCAAGGCGCAACTCATCCGTAGATCGCCACGCGTCCCGCGTGTGGGAAGCCAGGAAGTAGACGGGACCTGCGGGGTGCACGGCCAGGACGAGATGTGGGGTAACGGCCACGTGGCTTGAATCGATCTGACGACTCTGGTTTATTTTAGTTTATACCTACGTGACTTTACCGAAAGAACCAGAGTATGGTTGTCCTGTTGGCAAAGAGTTCCCAAAGCTTGGCAGCTGCACAGTGGCGAAGGCCCCGATGGAAGCCCAGGAACAGAGCCTTCGCCTCGGAGTATTTAGAAGAAGGCGATCTGAAGCTCGCAGGGACATCATTGCAGAGTGAACGCGGTTCAGTGCCTGTCAAACTTGCGGGGCTGACCCATTGAGAGCCGTGCAGATCAGCAGCAGCATCTTCTAGTCCACTCGATACTTGACAACACTGTTGTCCGAAAAGGACAACATATATATATAACAGGCAACGTTTCGGGCAATTGTCCTTCGTAACATAATAGCGTAGGACTTAAGCATTTATTAATAATAATTCACTATGTAACACGATTCTTTTTTACTGGGTAGTAAGTATTATTTTCTAATTGCTTATGCCTCAAAAGTAGAGAAAATGGCTATTATTCCCCACAAACTTTGCTTTTGTGACCAGGACTTTAGTGAAGGAATGACACAAATGCACACCACGTGTTCTCATTGAAAATAGGTAAATTTCAAAATATCACTGTCCTGGTCACAAAAGCAAAGTTTGTGGGGAATAATAGCCATTTTCTCTACTTTTGAGGCAAAAAGAATTAGAAAATAACATTTACTACCCAGGAACAAATTTGTTTTAATGTTTTTGTTACACAGTGAAATAACAACCAATTGCGCCGATGAGTTTAAAGAGGCGGGGACAGCGTTCGCGTGCACGTGGGTACTCGCATGTCAGTCCCAGATGACACAACACACTGTGACTAATGCGTGCAATTAGCGCGACGCTGCCTGCCCCTCGTGGTGCCGTTCTTCTTCACAGAGGATGGCTGCACGCTTGCTAATCGGCTCTCCAGCCTCAGGGGCTCCCCCCGCGCAAACAAACGTTGGGCGGTGGCTCATTTTCACCGGTGGTTCTGAGCCTGTCGTGGAAATTCCACATTACTCTGGCCTAGGCCAGTCATTCATTGAGGACAAGCAAGCAGTGGTAGGTATTTTAGCGACCCTTGTGTAAATGATGGCCTAAACCAACCCTCCACCTGGTTTCTCCCCGAAGCTGACTCGACGCAAAATGAGTAGTTGGTGTGGTGTGCGAACAAGATGCGTTGGAGAGACAAAGGCGGCCGGGCGTGGTGCTGCACTACTGTGCCATGCACTTATAGGCGCTCGCGAACATCACAATGCCCGCGCGCCGGCGGAGACACGGCGGCTCTACACGGCGCACTGGCATCCAGCTGAGCCAGGTCCCACGCCTGGCCGTGCACAACAACCCGCTTGCTAAGCGGAGGGCGAACATGCCCCGGCTACACTCCGCCTCAGGCAACAGACACCTTGACTCGACGCGTCACCATCAGCGCTCCCGAGACGGAGACGCCCGAGGTGGGAGATTGTTGTTGTTTTCCCAGCCGACACGGCGGCGTGGCTATTGAGTGTGCAGGCGGTGCAGCTGCACCAGGACCCAAGGGCCAGAGAGCTCCACGTGCCAGCTACGAGGACGCGAGGGGGGGGGCAGGGGGGGGGGAGATGGACAGGGCCCCCTACTACAATGTCACTCGTTTCACCAGGGCCCGTGCCAACCAAGCCACGCCACCGACACAACACCACGATTCCCCAGTGTGCTGTGATGACCTAAATAGGCGCTCGCCAACAGCACTTACCACGACAACAACAACAACGGCAGCGGCAGCAGCAGCAGCGTGTAGGGCTAAATGTGTGATACTTGTGTCTGTGCGTGCGTGCGCGGTTCAGGACAGGCGTGTGTGTGTGTGTGTGCGCTATACCGTGACGCGCGGCTGACACGGGGCTGATCCGCTGTAAGCTCCACCACACCTGTCCCGCAGGTGAGTGCGGGCTGCCACCCACTCGGCTCCCCCAACCGCAGGGGCACGCGGGTGCGGGGACACAAACACAAAGCTCCCCCGTGTAGCCTGCAACTGTTTGTTGGGGCAAGTGCTGCTCATGAAGGCCAACGCAAGAGCGAGGTCGCGAGCGGCCAAAACCACAGCCTTTGTATCCTGAGTCACGATGTTTACACGTTGCACCAGGTACTCATTTGAGGCTGAGTCGACCTAGGGGAGGCTCAGGACCGGTTCAGATATTCGCCGCTGTTATTGGTCGTGAGGAGGAGTTCAACTCGGGTCGCCGGCTTCGTGGCACAGTAAAGATAAAGACCCCCCATATAGCCTGTAACCGACTGTTGGGGCAAGGGCTGTTTGCGCGCGCCTATAAAGGCCGACGCGGCACACGAGGGGGTGGGTAGCCAACACCACGCCCGGCCGCCTTTGTCTCCCCGGTGGTGATGTTTACGCACCACACCAGGTACCCATTTGAGGCTGAGTCGACCTCGGGGAGGTCCATGACCGGTCCAGATAATCGTCACGGGTGTCGGCCGTGAGCGGGAGTTGAAACTCGGGTCACCGCGTCGTAGCGTAGCGCACGCACACGCACACACGCGCGCGCGCGTGCGTGTGCGCGTGTGCGTGCACACGAACGCGGATCTCGAGGAAGGCACACAAGTCAACACAGCGCTTCACCGACCGACAGACAGACAGGCGATTTACTCAGATTCTTTCCAGCACATCTGTCAGTTCTGAGCGATGTTCAGAGTGTAACAACAACAAAAAAGTGCAATGATTTCTTGAAACTAGAGCTAAATAGCTAACGAGGCATTTCTGCAAATGCTTTTGCAACGTGTGTGTGTGATTGATACGCTCTGCTAAGGAATAGTCCAGTGCGTTCCAAGAATTGCTGGTCATCTTTTCACATCCCACTAAGAACTGTGTTTTTTTATTATCATGAAAGCATCACTTGAATCCCAATACTTTTTTGAAAAGAGGATCCTGCCCAGTTTTCGCAGTAGAGGGGGGAGGGGTGGTGATGTTGCTGCTGCTTTTCAGCGTTGAGATGTTTGGCCAACCCCGGTGACATTGCACGTTTTATTTAGCTTACTGGAGGGAACCCCGGGCACACGGAGAGAACGCACACAGAACAGGGGGGGGGGGGGAGCATACAAACACGTAGACTTTCGCAACCAATATCATCCATAATATAGGTTTTTTGGCTGTCGGGTGGTGGCGGGTTTAACGACACAGTTATATTCACGCGATCTAATCCCCCCTCCCCCCCAAAAAAACCTCCGATGTTATGGGAAAAATACGAACTCCGCAGAGAAAGGCGCCCGAGTCAGGAATCGAACCCAGGGCCCTTGTTACTGCTGCTGCTGCTGCGAGGCACGAGTGTTGTTACCGCTGCGCCACCGCCCCGGTGACACGGTCACGGCAAGTTCACCTTCTGCTGAAGAGGCGTTCACTAGGAGCCGTCGCATCATCCTCCACCCCCACGCGTCACCGGGCAACTTCAGGAACCATCTCGACGGACGCAGCGCTCGACGCTGTCTGCCGTGTCCGTCCAACCGTGCGTTCACAATGAACCCCCCGACTCTCAACCGACGTAGAAGTCAGAAAAAAGGTTGCACATATGAGAGGACCCTGAAGATGATGATGCAGGCAGCGATGAGGAGGAAACTGACACTATTTGGACGCACATGCAGGATGGACAACAAGAGTATCATTAAAAGTGCATTGTTCGAAAACATGGAAGGAACCCGAAAGAGTGGAAGAGCTAACAGAGGATGGCTTGACGACGACATGGTGACAGATTGGTGCCAGAAAGATGTGGTCACTACTATTTGGGCGCATTGGCACGAGACAGAGGAAAGTGGAAACGAATTACGAAATATTATATGGGTCTTTCGATAAAGCCACGTAGATAGAAAAATAATAAAATAACACGACGTTTCGATCGCAACACAAGCAACCGTCTTCAGGTTGCTTGTGTTTCGATCGAAACGTCGTGATTTTTTAATTATAATTTTTCTATCTACGTGGCTTTACCGAAAGACCCATAGAATATGTATTCCTGCAGTCACGAAAGCTTTAAGTCAAGAAGTTACGAAATGTGCAGTGCACACCTACGGGCTGTCTGCCCCCTATGGATCGTGACAGTGATGCCTCGGAAGACTCCCAGAGATGGCAGTTGGACTCCCTTAGCCCTACCCATCAACGCGGTGTACCATTGGCCTCGATATTCGAGAATTTACATTTCACAGTGAGGCTCCGAACAGACTGGCGTAGAGTTCATGCGCGTGTCGAGTGTTGTGTACCTGCTGCCCACCTGATAGGAGACAGACGCGAGGATGGTGATCACGTTAACCACCACAAGGCAAGCACGAGTTCGAACAAATATGCGTTGACGTTTTATGAGCGTGAATTCCATTGCTCTGCCAGTGTCGCCACCATCAGCCGCGTTCGAATCCGCTGTTGGATGAAGGCCTCGCCAGCCTGTCACCCATCTCTCCCGGCCCTGCGATGTTCACAACCAGCTCGGCGCCTGCACACCGAGCTGGTTGCATCGCTCCATCTCCGCAGTGAACGTACTATCGGGCACGTTCCCAGCATTGGCTGCCCAACGAACTCTGTCTGACTGACTTTGTGGCCATAGTTGTCACCCGGCCGTATGCGCGAGTCACCACTGCCGCCCATTGGCAAATGCAACTTGGATTCTCAGCAAAACTAAACTCTCTAGATTTGAAGCTTTCGTGAATGCAGGAGTCCATACTCTTTGGTTCTTTCAGTAAAGTCACGTAGGAATAAAATAAAATACCTACGTGACTGTACCGAAAGAACCAAAGAGTATACAACTAAACTAGTTTTATTTATTTTACCAGGTCAGGCCCCACTGAGCTATGTAGCGATTTTTCAGAAGCGACCTGGCCACAAATGATAGCTCAACGAAGTGGCCTATCGCGTGGACATTTATAGCAGTCGCCAAAAACTCTTGGCTCAGGCGCAGCCCTGCAAATGATTTGCTCACACCCCTGCTTCACCCCACGACGAGGCGCGACCTACCGATCGACTGCAGCGACCCCCGTTTACACGGCTGGGTCAACAGAGGAGGTGGCGGTGGGGCGGGTGGGTTAGGGGATTGGACAATCTTGCACCATAGTTCCAACTGGGTGCCACGGTGGCTATGAGATGTTAACTAGCTCGCCTCGTATGCAGGAGGTCGTGGGTTCAATCCCAACCCGGACACCTGCTGATGTATATTTGGAGTTTGCGTTATCTCTCCCCGTGGTTGCGTGGATTTTTCTCCGGGTCCTCCGGTTTTTTTTCTTTCCACATTTAGAAACACGCAAGTATTTGGCTGCTATAAATGTCCAGGTGATAAGCCACTTCGTTGGGATATCATTTGTGGCCAGGTCGCTTCTGAAAAAAGCTAAATAGCTGTGGGCCTTATCTGATAAAATGAAATAGTAAAATAGTAAAAATAGTAACTGCCGCGCCGGGAGATCGAACCGGTGTTCCCTTGCAAGTGCAGTGTTACTAACCATTACACCACGGCCGCATCCCTCTCAATAACAGATAACTTAAAACATAATTGAATACATTTACAAAGCCCCTTGCAAATTAACAGCAAGCAGGGCCGTCTATCGGGGTGGGGGTGCAGCAAATCCCATTCGCGGGGCCCCCCAAATCGCGGGGCCCGGGGCGGTCGTCCCGATTCGCCGTACCCTTGGGTCTAAGACGGCTCTGACTCGGCAAAGAGGAGAGATTTGTAGGGGCTCGCAGCAGGGACTCTCACTTCCGTCTGCAAGGCGGTCGCGTGGCCGCGATGTTCCTGGGACAGGGCGGGCGATTGTCGAACGATCCTGCGTGACTCGTGTGACCAGTACACGACTCATCGGACATCCTCCAGCCCCCACCCCTCCACAAACACGGCAGCCGAGTGACCCCGGCAGTCATTTGTCACCGCTGCTGGGTCCGTCGCACGCGCTTGCAGGCACAGTCCAAGCGTGCCCTGGTGACCGGCCAACACTAAAGCGCCGAGCCATGCGGTTTTCCACGTTCGGATTAAAGCCCGCGGTTGTGATGGCCCAAGATTGTTTTTTGCCTTGTGCTTTTGTCATGCAAATCGGCGCGGGATATCGTATTCTCCCCGGTTGTGCTCAATGCGTGTACTGCAATGGTGTACTGCAATAGTGTACTGAAATGGTGTAATGCAATAGTGTAGTGTAATGGTGTACTGCAATGTATTGCAATGGTTTCCGAGCACGACGATGTTGCTGATGATGATTAAACTCTCGAACGGTTTAACAGCAGTGCGTAATTCATGTTCGAAGATGAATTGGTGTGTCAACAAACTGCCCACGAACTATTGGATTTCACTGTTGAGATAACCCTGATGCTAATCCTGCCATTATTTGTACTTAAACTCAATCATGCGTACACACACACACACACATCAGTACTCTGCTGTTGTAGGCTATGCGTTATCTGTACATATCTGCTGCTGATGCTGCTATCCTCGCATTAATACCAGCTGCATAGACGATGTAATCCTAATATTATTTAATTACAGGAATAGATATACATTGAATACCTCGTGTGTGTCCTGTATACTGGAGAGATGTCGGTAGAGTGTCATGTTCTAGATAGTCGATGGAAGTTTTCTGTTGACCCTACAAACAACAGGAACAGCAGCAGCCGTGTTCCTCTGTGTATGTTTGTGTAAGGTTATACACCATTCCAAGTTGCGACATATCTTGGAAAGTAGACTCAAGATTGCGGTTGAGTGTTGACCTTTCTGCAGCAGCAGCAGCAGCCTCGTGCCACTGTGTTTGTATGTTTTCGTGTAAGTGAACGATCGTGTAAGTGAACTATAATGTAAGTGAACGATCCTGTAAGGGAACGATCCTGTAAGTGAACAATCATGTAAGTGAAGAATCATGTAAGTGAACAATCATGTAAGTGAACTATCCTGTAAGTGAACAATCATGTAAGTGAACAATCCTGTAAGTGAACAATAATGTAAGTGAACTATCCTGTAAGTGAACAATCATGTAAGTGAACTATCATGTAAGTGAACGATCATGTAAGTGAACAATCATGTAAGTGAACAATAATGTAAGTGAAAGATCCTGTAAGTGAACAATCATGTAAGTGAACAATCATGTAAGTGAACGATCATGCAAGTGAACGATCATGTAAGTGAACAATCATGTAAGTGAACGATCATGTAAGTGAACAATCATGTAAGTGAAAGATCCTGTAAGTGAACAATCATGTAAGTGAACGATCATGTAAGTGAACAATCATGTAAGTGAAAGATCCTGTAAGTGAACAATCATGTAAGTGAACTATCCTGTAAGTGAACAATCATGTAAGTGAAAGATCCTGTAAGTGAACAATCATGTAAGTGAACGATCATGTAAGTGAACAATCATGTAAGTGAAAGATCATGTAAGTGAAAATCATGTAAGTGAACAATCATGTAAGTGAACTTTCCTGTAAGTGAACAATCATGTAAGTGAACAATCATGTAAGTGAAAGATCCTGTAAGTGACCAATCCTGTAAGTGAACAATCCTGTAAGTGGACAATCATGTAAGTGAACAATTCTGTAAGTGAACAACCCTGTAAGTGAACAATTCTGTAAGTGAACAATCCTGTAAGTGAACAATCATGCAAGTGAACAATCCTGTAAGTGAACAACCCTGTAAGTGAACAATCCTGTAAGTGAACAATCCTGTAAGTGAACAATCCTGTAAGTGAACAACCCTGTAAGTGAACAAGCATGCAGGTGTTGCGATGCATCCCTGGGTCTGTCGCTGCATGTCCATCCTGTAGCGACAACATCAGCAGCAGGAGCGGTGTGCCTTGTGCGCTGCCTATGATTCGACTCTTTGCTATTCTACGCTTCATTATTCATGATTATTTTTGATGATAAACATCGCATTGCTCTTTCCTGCAAAGATGTTTTGTTAATATCGTGTATATATAAACAACATATCCGATTATTAGCACAGTTGGCTACGTACCGTGTGGGTTGACAGCTATGAAAGTAAATTGCAACCGCGCGCAAGATGAAGTTCAACCGATTCGCAGCTGATTGCACAACAATTGTAAGTGGTGAGTGGAAAAGATAATAAGTGAAGAAACTGTTTATTTTATTCTTTATTTTATCGGTGTACTTTTAACGTTCGCCTTTGCAGCGCCATGTCCTCGTGGTCAGCACAACACCGCCTTGCAAGTCGCCCCGCGCTTGCTGCAAAGACGCAGCAGTCAACCCACCACACGTGTTGCCCCGTATTCTTGTACAGGGACACTGAGATGTCAGGTCCATGCGGCGTACAGCCGTTTCAAAGCGGGCAACAAATATATATTGTTGTATATTAGTGCTTCTCCCTTGTGATGGGACTCTGCAGGATGAACGTTGAGATTTATAAGGGCACACGGGGTGACCAACGAGGTCTGAATTGGTCTGTAATAAGGTAGGGCACTGATAAGGGCTTGACAGGCATGTCAAGACAACAACAACAACACCTCCGGTCAGCACGGCTGGTGACGATACGGCGAGACAGAAAGTTCGGCATCTTACGTCTGCAAGTGTCACGTGCACGCTCTCATTCGAAACAATCGAGTGCTGGCGATATCGATGGTGGTTCTTTTAACTTTTTGGTTAATCAAATATTTTCAATTCCACATCCTCCCCCACGGCATACATCAGAGCAGCACCCTGAGGTCCTGGACGGTGGCACTGGACCAGGTACATCAACGGTACCAGGCACGTCGGACTCATCAGAGCAGGCGGGCGGTGGGGGGGAGGGGGCTGTTGTTGTGCCTCCTCCTCCTCCTCGACAGAGACTCAGCCACATGCCGCCTCGACTCTCTCGCTCACACAGCAGCAGCTGCCTCTTCCTCTTCTTATTCTCCTCTCTCTCAAGGCTTCCCCACCCCTCGCCCACGATCCTCTCAGGCTGAGGGCCACTGGGGGGGGGGGGGGGGGGGCTGGTTCTGCTGGCTCCACTGGGTGGGGGGCTGGTTCCACTGTGGGGGGGGGGCTGGTTCTGCTGGTTCCAATAGGGGGGGGGGCTGGTTCTGCTGGTTCCAATAGAGAGGCTGGTTCTGCTGGTTCCACTGAGGGGCTGGTTCTGCTGGCTCCACTGGGGGGGGGGGGGGGCTGGTTCTGCCGGCTCCTGGGAATTGACGGAGGGCATCGCGGGGCAGGGCCGGTGGGGGAGGGGAGGGAGGCTTCCACACCACCCAGGGGCACGGCGGCGTGGGTTGCTCGCTCGCTCGGGCGAACGCGCAAGGAATGCCCCTCGTCAGCATTGCGATGCCCCGCGCCTCGTGCCTCCAATCACTCATGGCCACGCTGCTGCTGCTGCCTCTTCGTGTGTTCCTTCCCCCTTCAATAGGGGGGGGGGGCACTGCACTCAGGCCAACGTCACAGCCCTTTCTCCCGTCAATTTGGCGAGATGCTAACTACCTCGCCTGGTATACAGGAGGTCGTGGACTCGATGCCGACCGTGACGCCTGCTGCTGTATATTTGGAGTTTGCGTCTCTCTCTCTCCCCGTGATCGAGTGGATTTTTCATTGGGGTTTCCCTCCACATCTCGAATCAACATCACGTGTTCAGAGTATTTGTCTGCTATAAATTTCCACGTGATAAGCCACTTCGTTGATCTATCATTTGTGGCCAGATTGCTTATCGTTCGGTGGCCCTTACCTGGTGTGAAAAAACACGTTAAAGAGTTTGTTGTTGTTTGTTACTTTGCTGAGCTGTCATTTGTGACCAGGTCGCGTCTTATAAACAAGTGAACACCTCAGTGGGCTTCGCCTGGTAGGATGGGGATGGGTTCGTGTTGTATTTGTATGTGTTGGGGTGACTTGTTTGCCTGGTAGGATGGGGATGGGTTCGTGTTGTATTTGTATGTGTTGGGGTGACTTGTTTGCCTGGTAGAATGGGGATGGGTTCGTGTTGTATGTGTATGTGTTGGGGTGACTTGTTTGCCTTTCCTGTGCTATTTGCACTGCTGTCGTGTTTCTGTAGTGTTTGTGGTCATAACGTTCTGACCCGCCCCTAATGGACATATGTGGAAAACAAGAGCTTTATAGTTCATCGGATTCCGCCAGTATAGATATGTATTCTGATTCCGATACCGGTGGCAGTGACGCCGCATGCAAGCAGGCGCGATGGAGATTCCGTCCCGATATTAATAATAATCATCTCTGCGTGCAGTCTCAGCCAACTTGTGGGCCACTCACCGTCGAGCACAGGGCCTGTATTCATTGCCATCGAGCGGTGGTGCCAAACTCCACGTTACTATGGCGGATGTCCAAGCTATCCGCGTGGCGATGACTACGAACTATCCACAAAGCGGTGCCCTTGCGTGACGAGCACCGCAGGTAAGAGGAGGAGGGAGGGGGGGAGTGAGTTGGTTCCCAAGCGGGTGAGGAGTTCACGCCTCCCAATTGCGTGCGGAGTTCATGACGCGCACTGAGTGAGCCTGGAAAGGAGTCCCTGGATGGGTGACCACCGTGCAAGCCACGGGGCAACGGGTGGGCTGACGAGTCGTAGGCTGCGAAAAGCAGTGGAGATAAATCCATTGCTTCACTCATCAACTAAACAAATGTCATCGTATGAACAAAACAAGAATAGGTTGTTACCTTTCCCGGCAATAAAACAGGAGGTGTGTAATGCGGGCGTAAACGGCCCTCCGGAGGTGCCGTCATGAGGGGAGGAGTTAGGTCACGTGGGGGGAGAGGGGTTGAGCTATAGAAGGAGGGGAACCGGAAGAGGATAGGGAGTGACGGGGAACCAGGGACAGAGAGAGGCCACGAAGGGCGAAGCGGAGTGTGGCGAGATCGCCACGAACACGGAGGGAGCGAGGATCGGCACCGTTGGCCAGCGGTGACCGACCCGAGGCAGCGAGGAGGCTGCAGTCAGCAGCGGGGCTGCACAGAGAGAGTGGGCAGCGGGTCTGCATACAGTGGCAGCCGGAGGGTCTGCACATAGGGGTAGCAGCGGGAGTCTGCATAGAGGTAGCAGCGAGTCTGCAGGGAGGAGGTTACAGTAGATGAAGCAGAGAGTCAGAGGGAAGAAGAAGCTATAATAGCAGTGAATAGCCGGGGGCTACAAATACAGAGTTATAACAGAGTGCCGTGTGGGTGAAGACGAGAACCCAATAAAAGACACGAAGACAGAAGGAAGTGTCCGAGTCCATTTATTACACTGGAGTCAGAAGTGAAACGGCATGGCGAAACAACTGAGGAAAAAGAATATCCCATCTCCGGCGTCGGCTTCATCATCGGACGACGACGATCTTCCTCCTGAGGTCGGCTTCACTTCGGCGGAGGGAGAGATCCGTGAGGGCCCGGGTGTCGAGGAGGTTGCCGCTGCGTCCGCCCCGTCTGCGTTGAAGGACGAAGATTTAAGATGGACCCGAATGGCGGAGCAGCTGGCGACTCTTAAAACCGTCATCACTGAGTTGTGTGACCTTGTCACGCCAAGGGCGGCGTTGGAGGGGGACGGTGGTGATCGGCAGGAGCCCGGATTGTCTTCAATGGCGCCGCCATCGGCCACGCGGCGTGAAAACGCCATCTTGGGCGTGGCGCACCACGGAAGGCGGGAAGCCGCCATTTTGGGGCCGCCGCGAGGATCGTCCGCCATCTTGGCGACACCGCGTTGCGACGCCTTGCTGAACTTACCGCCGGAGGAGTCAGCGACGGACGGAAGCAGGCCAAGGGGCCGCAGTCGTCACCTTACAACCGTCAAAGAGTTCTCCATCGGGGGCGATTGGAGTGCGTTCGCCTGTAGATTTTTGGCGGCGGTACGTACGGCAAGGTGGACGGACGCTGAGGCACTGGAGGTGCTTCCGACTCTTCTTGATGATGAGTCCGTTCGTTTTTTTCGCTCTATAAAAGCTGCGAAGAAGAAAACTCTGCGTGGGGTGTTCGATCAAATGGCGGACGCGTACGAGCCACCGGATGACGCCCATCGCCGCTTCGTGCAGCGGCAACGCGCACCGGAGGAGTCGCCTGTAGCGTACAGGGGCGCCGTGTTGGAACTCGCTATGGCCGCTTACCCGGAGACGGAGCCTGACCTGCTGGAACCTCTCATCTTGGGGAAGATGTTGGAGTTATCCCGGGATCTGGGCATTCCTATGCCGGCGTGCGGTCACGAAAAACTCACGTCCCGGGCCGCGGCCAAGTGTTTGGACGCCCAGTTCAATCTCCGCCGCTGGAAACAAGTCACGGCGTGGACGGGCGGTCCTGTCGTCGATGGGGGGGCCGTAGGGTGGGACCCTACAAAGGCCATGTACGTGCCGGATGCGACCGGCCCAAAGGAGTTGTCGGCCGCCTCCACTCCGTGGCCGGCTCGAAGCGGGCCAGGGCCGCGGGCTCCGCCGCCGGCGCGGCCGCGTCGGGACGGGGTGCCCGCTGCGCGCCGCCCCGACGTCGACTGCTTCCGCTGCGGCCGTCGGGGCCACTATGCCAGGGACTGCTGGGCCCGGTTTCCGGGGCCGCCCCAGCAGGAGGCCTCGACAGCGGACGCCCCAAAGAAAGACCCTCCGGCACAGGCAAGTCGGTGCGCACCAGACACCCGGCAAGGCCTGACACCTCACTCATCGCCGTTGTTATGCGACGCGGATGTTGTAAAATACGGGAGGCCAGTATCTGAGCCTTGTCGCTCGATAACGCAGTGGCGTAAGCTGGCTCGGCGGGTTGTCGCGGCCGCTACCGGTTCGTCCACTGTACCTGGGTCCATCCAAGGGGTGGACGTACGTATTTTGGTGGATTCCGGTGCGTCCGCGACCATTATTTCGGATGTAATATTCCATCTTTTGAACATCCCACCGGGGGCCGTGAGGCCGGCTTACGCTTCCTGCATCGCTGCGAACGGGGGTAGTATGGGCATCGTGGGACAGGTGGACGCTAACATTTCTATCGGGGGTGTCTCGGCCTCGGGCGTTGTGTTGATTTCGAGGTCCCTGGCGGTTCCTTGCCTGTTGGGTACGGATTTTTTGGCTAAGATGCCCATTCTAATTAGAATCAATGAAAATTGCATAGAACTACCGGGGGGCCGGAAATTTGAATTTTTACAGTCCGCCTGGGGGCGACCGGCTCCTGTCGCCCAGGTGCAGGCGCTATCGGAAGTTTCGGTTGATATTCCACCTGGCTCTCAGATGCTCATTCCCTTACGATACCGGAAGCCGGTTCCGGGTCGGCAGGGTGCTTTTGGGATTTTGCTGTCGCCGTCCGCCGCGGTTACGGGCGGCTTAGCGCTGGTAGGGGCGCAAACTATTGTCCGTCCAGATCAGCGCCCGTTTTTGCAGGTGTTAAATGCGAGTGCTGAAAGCGTGTGTGTGCCGGCTGGTACCGTTGTGGCACATGCCACTACGGCGTTTACGGCTCAGAGTGACCTGCCGGACGGGGGGCTTGTGGGTGGTGTTTCACACGATGGAGGGGTTGATGATCGTTGGATCGCCGAATTATGTGGGGAAAATTCGGCCCTTTCCACCGAGCAGCGTTGTGCGATTCATAAATTATTATCGAGCTATTCCGATGTGTTTAGCTCGGACGATTTGGACTTGGGACGCACCTCGCTGCTCTCTCATCATATCGACACGGGGGACGCTGCCCCTATCCGTTTGAACTCGCGTCGGATGAGTCCGGCTGAGCGTGAGCATGTTCGAGGGGCAGTGGAAGACATGTTGAAAGCGGATATTATATCTCCGTCTAATAGCCCATGGGGCGCGCCTGTTGTGTTGGTTAAAAAGAAGGATGGTAAATTGCGATTTTGTGTGGATTTTCGGAAGTTGAATAAAGTGTCGGTGGCAGATGCGTATCCCCTGCCGCGTATGGACGATTCTCTCGACGCCTTGTCAGGGGCTAAGTTTTTTTCAACGCTAGATCTCTCTTCGGGCTTCTGGCAGCTCCCCCTTGACGAGCCCTCGCGAGAAAAGACAGCTTTCCGTACGCCGCAGGGGTTATTCCAATTTAACTGTCTTCCGATGGGGTTGAATGCTGCCCCTGCCACTTTTCAGAGGTTGATGGAGTTGGTATTGACGGGGTTGCAGTGGGAGACATGTCTCATTTATTTAGATGATATTATAGTCTTCAGCCGCACATTTGATGAGCATTTACTGCGGTTGGAGGCTGTATTCGCCAGAATGCGTTCTGCTAATTTGAAATTCAAGCCTAAGAAATGTCATCTACTGCAACGCTCCGTTCGATACTTGGGACATATTGTTAGTGCGGACGGGGTGGCCACGGATCCAGAGAAAACTGCGTGTGTCCGGGATTGGGCAACCCCGGCCACGGTGGGTGATGTGCGTCGGTTTTTGGGGTTCGCCTCATATTATCGGAGGTTTGTTCCGAATTTCGCTACTATCGCCAGGCCTTTGCATCTCCTTACTGGGAAGGGGCATAAATTTGTGTGGGGACCGCCGGAGGAGGCGGCGTTTCGGAGCCTGCGCGATTTACTGGCTACTGCGCCGACGTTGGATTATCCGGATTTTGAACATCCCTTCATTCTGGATACTGATGCGAGTGACACTGGTATTGGGGCGGTGTTGTCCCAGTCAAAAGGTGGTGTTGAGCGTGTGGTGGCGTATGGGAGTCGGGTTTTATCTCCCGCGGAAACCCGTTACTGCGTCACTCGCAGGGAACTTTTGGCTATTGTGTTTTTTCTCCGACAATTTCGACCGTATCTGTACGGTCGGTCGTTTATTGTCCGCACGGACCATGCGGCCTTGCAGTACGCTCTTAAGATGGACCAGCCATCCGGACAATTGGCGAGATGGCTGGACACGTTGCAAGAATTCTCCTTCCAAATTCACCATCGGAAGGGTGTGCGTCACGCTAACGCGGACGCACTGTCCAGGTTGCCGCAACGATCCCCTTGTGCGTGTGCGTCGGGGACGCATAGGTGTGGACCGACTCAGCCCCCCCCTCAGCCTGTCGCGCTGGCAGTGGATGTTCTCGAAACTCCGCTTACACCGGGACCGGTTGATGGGGGACCGGCTGACGGGATTTTGCGTCTTCCAAGGTCTGTGTGGATTCGGGAGCAAATGTTGGACGAATCTTTGGTGTCGTTATGAAAACGAACGGAGAAGACGGGTAAGGAAGTCGGTGCGGGTGGTATTTCGGAAACTGCTCTCCGAGATGGGTTACTGATGTGGAGGGAAGGGATACAGGAACACTGGCGTCTCGTTGTGCCTGCGTCATTGCGGTATGAGTTGATTAGATCTTTGCACTGTGACACACTTTTACACCTGGGGGTGCAGAAAACCCTATTGACGCTGCAACGAGACTATTATTGGCACGGCATGACGACGGATGTCGTCGGTCACGTTCGCGCGTGTCCCGATTGCGCCCGCCGTAAACCACCTAAACATCCATATGTTCCGCCGATACAATCGATTAAAGTATCTCGGGTTAATGAGCTGGTGGCGTTAGATATTTTGGGACCCTTTCCGCCATCCGCTAAGGGAAATAAGTATTTACTGGTGGGGGTTGAGTACCTCTCTCGCTGGCCGATGGCCTGGCCTTTGCCTGACCAGTCAGCGGCGTCTATCACTGACGCCTTTCTATTTGGGTATGTAATGGACAAAGGGGCGCCGGAGAGGCTCCTTACGGATCAAGGACGTAACTTTTCGTCCAAATTGTTGGGGGAGGTGTGTGCGGCTCTTGGAACTAATAAGATACGGACGTCCCCCTACCACCCGCAAACGGATGGTATGGTGGAACGGTTGAATCGGACTCTGTCCGCCATGCTGTGCCATACAGTCGGGGAAAATCAATCTGATTGGGATTTGCATATCCCTGGGGTGCTTTCGGCGTATCGCATGACGCCGCACGCGGCTACTGGATACTCGCCGTTCTTCCTTATGTACGGCCGTGAGAATGTGCCGCCGATTAATGAACAGTTGGGAACCGGCGCGAGGGGGCCTGTTAAGCCTCTTCCTGAGTATATTAAGGACAACGTTCGGCGTGTCGCTGAGGCGAGGGAAAGTGCCCGCATGGCTACTGCCAAGGCTCAGGCCAGGAATGAGCGGTGTGCCCGACGATCAAAGGGGGAGTGCCCCTGGAAAAAGGGGGACCTGGCCTGGCTTCATTGCCCACAGGTGCGGCCAGGTACCTCTCCTAAATTACATAGACCTTGGCAGGGTCCGGTCCGCCTCATTGAGGTTCCCAACCCACAGTCGGCGCGTGTTCAGGTTGGTTCACGGCGCTGGTTCGTGCATACATCCCGGTTGAAGCCATACATTGCCCCGCGGCCGGATGCGTCATCTCCCGAAGTTGCCTTGCCGGGGTCTGTTGCTGCCGACTCGCCCTTGCCTGTGTCTGCTGACCTCGCGAGAGCGCCTGTCGTACCCTTCACAGACAAGCCGGCCGTGACAGCGCAGGGAGGAGGACGTTCCGCTCGTGGGACGTCGACTGGAGCCGCAGAACCCACGGGACCTGCAGCTCTTCCTATCCCTCCGCGGACGCGAGTACGGGATGTCTCTGGACGCGAGCGGGACAGTGGCGGGCCTCCAATGGCGACGGAAGAACTTGCGCCCGTCGCCCCTAAAACCCTTCCACGTTCCCGCTCGGCGGGTGGTCTGCCGACCGTCCGGGACGGCCCGGCTGCCCGTACTCGCTCGAAATCCCTCACGTTTCGTTAGATTGTGTTGTGTTGTGTTCATTGTTATATTGTTCTTGCATGCGTCGTGTCTTTTTAGGTATTGGCCCTTTACACCCGCATTGCTTTTCAGGTTGCAATTCAGCCGAGGTCGGCTGGATTTTCTTTATGGGGGAGGGTGATGTAATGCGGGCGTAAACGGCCCTCCGGAGGTGCCGTCATGAGGGGAGGAGTTAGGTCACGTGGGGGGAGAGGGGTTGAGCTATAGAAGGAGGGGAACCGGAAGAGGATAGGGAGTGACGGGGAACCAGGGACAGAGAGAGGCCACGAAGGGCGAAGCGGAGTGTGGCGAGATCGCCACGAACACGGAGGGAGCGAGGATCGGCACCGTTGGCCAGCGGTGACCGACCCGAGGCAGCGAGGAGGCTGCAGTCAGCAGCGGGGCTGCACAGAGAGAGTGGGCAGCGGGTCTGCATACAGTGGCAGCCGGAGGGTCTGCACATAGGGGTAGCAGCGGGAGTCTGCATAGAGGTAGCAGCGAGTCTGCAGGGAGGAGGTTACAGTAGATGAAGCAGAGAGTCAGAGGGAAGAAGAAGCTATAATAGCAGTGAATAGCCGGGGGCTACAAATACAGAGTTATAACAGAGTGCCGTGTGGGTGAAGACGAGAACCCAATAAAAGACACGAAGACAGAAGGAAGTGTCCGAGTCCATTTATTACAGGTGTTAAGATGTTCAAACACTAAATAGAAACCTTTTGTAAGGAATCGAGTTTGCGTTAACCACACATGGTACTTGGTAGTTGTGGTGAACATGCAAACAAACTCTGATGAAATATGGTGCATTGCCTTTGAAACTGATTGGTCTACACCAGAGACAGCCAGAAAGGGTAAAATATATTCTTATTTTTTCAAATTTTATTTTACCAGGTAAGGCCACTAACCTGCACAGCTCTTTTTTAGAAGCGACCTGGCCACAAATGATCGCTCAACGAAGTAGCTTATTGCGTGGAAATTTATCGCAGCCAACTAATCTAAACGCGTGATGCTGCTTCTAAATGTGGAGGGAAAAGCTGTATGACCCAGAGACAAATCCACACGACCACGGGGAGAGAGAGACACGCAAACTCCAAATATACAGCAGGTGTCAGGGTCGGTATCGAATCCACAACCTCCTGCATACCGGGCGAGGGAGTTAACACCTCACCCCCTCCCATGACCCGCACAGTGTGCGTGGCAGAGGTGGTGGCGGGGGCGGTCTCGTCGAGCAGTGAAGAGAGGAGGAGGATGATGGTGACGAAGCCATGGCCTCCGGCTGGTTGGGCATGGGCGTCAGGGAGTCCGAGGCAGAGCCTGCCCTCAGGTACTGCAAATCGGAGCGACTGCCCCGGGCCCCGCACTTTGGGGCGGGGGGGAGGGGCGCGCTTCGACGTTACGGGCGCGCCCACACAGTGTGATTTGCCCCCCCCCCCTTCCAACCCCCCCTGCCCGTATGGACGGTCCTGCTGCTCAGAGGGCTCCCCCCCACCCCCCTCCTCCGGCACAGGTGCGAGTCGATCGCACGCAGGCGCTTTGCAAACACTGCGCTGCGATGTGGAGACGAGCTGATGAACGCGCGTGGCGTGGAGAGGCTGCGGCAGAGCAGCGCGTGTCTGGAGAACCGCGACGCTTTGAGAGCGGCGCTGAAGACACGGCCGTGGAGGCGAGCTGAGTTTGCGCGCCACGATGAACGCGCGACTTGTCGAGGAATGCTCGAAACGGACGTAATTTAAACTAAAATGAAAGGCTGAACTTTTTTTTGTATTTACCAGCTAAAGCCCACTGAGCTACGAGCTATTTTTCAGAGGCGGTCTGGCCACACGTGACAGTACATCGAGGTGGCTTATATCATCATTACACGTGGGGAATGCATAGTACGGAGCAGCCAAATCATCTCAAGCCATGTTTGATTATAACTGTGAATGGGGGCAAAACCCAGGGGAACGCAGAGAGAGAACACAGCTACAGACTCAGTGCGGCCTGGAAGCGTATTATTAAATAAAAAAATATATTACAATACTAATTAGTAACAATTTAATTAGTAACAATTTAATTAGTAACAATTTAATTATTACCAATCTATTATTTAATTACAATACCCTCTCCGCCTCACATCACTGCGCCAGATTGGGTTAAATGATGACGTCACCCTGCTGCTGCTCTATTCAAGACCGGGAGCAAGTGGAGGGCTTCACCATTCTGGCAAATTGCCCGATGATGCTGGATGTAATTACCAGCGAAACGTCGTACTCAAAATTGTCAATGATGTTAATTCACTCTTCAACACACCGGTGGGCTAATGTAGTGAACTATTGGTATTTTGTAAGCGTGACACATCTTTTACTGTTGGCCGTGTCGGGTGGTGGAGGGTTACGACACATTTATAAATAACGCGATCTAACCCAAAAACCTTTATCATGAACGCGGGGTCCAAATATAAAAAAAAGGCATCGCCAGGGTCCGGGATCAAACCCACGGCCTCCTACATTTATATTTGGTGCTGAAAATGACCAATGTCTGTCTCCTCGTTGATTTACTCGCCCACATTCACCGGACGAGCGCATTGGTGAATGTTGATACTGCCTCTATAACGTGCGTGGGAGGGAGTGGAGGCGCAGTGGTTAGCGCCCTGCGCTATCATCCCGCGGCAACCCGAGTTCGAATCTCGTCCACGACCAGCACCAGTGGTGAGTGATATCTGAGCCGGTCTTGTTACCCACCATTCCCTTCCTCCCTCGCACGTCTGCGTGTACGTACGTATACATGTTCATGTTGAACTTCTTTCGCACCGGACGTAGCCAACCGTGCTAATCGGAGGTGTGGAACCTTCTCACCAACCCTCACTGACCGGCGTGGTGAAGTATGTTCAAACAGTCACCTCCCGTGGCCGACACGGTGTGGGCAGGGAGGCCTTCAACCAACTCGCCTGACTCACGGCTGCAAGGATGTGTCGATACACGAGCGGATCAGGGATATTGAGGCCGCATTGAGGCATTGACCCCGGCCACTGTGAACTCAGGGGTCACGGGGCCTGCAGTGGCCAGTGTCGTGGGCACGACGGGTTCTCTCAAGTTGCTCTTGGAATGTTCCAGTATATTTATATAAAACACGAATTACAAAAGCGACACTTCCATATTTAATTATGCACAGTGCGTGGGTGTCAATGTTTCACGATGTTCTACCTATTTGACAAATACCAAAGGTCTGATGGGCAAGGCTTGACCGGGGTATAACCCGCCAGCGTTGTGAATGTGAGTCTCGTGTTTCCACAGAACCGCCCAGCCGGACGCGGTCTGTTTGCGAGCACCTATTAAGGTCGGCTTGGCACATGCACCTCTGAAACTGCACAGGAAGTTATCCCTTTAAGGCTGAGTCAACCTCGAGGAGATCCAGGCAAACTTACAGTGCCCAATTCCACATAACTAAACTTTTTATTTGACCAGGTAAGGCCCACTGAGCCATGCAGCTCTTTTTCAAACGCGACCTGGCCACAAATGATAGCTCAACGAAGTGGCTTATTGCGTGGAAATTTATAGCAGCTAAATACTCTAAACGCGTGTCGATTCTAAACGTGCAGGGAAAACCCGGAGAACAATCCAAGAGACAACGGTAAGATAAATATGTAAACTCCAAATATACAGCAATCTTCAGGGTCGGGATCGATCCCACGCCCTCCTGTATACCAGGCGAGCGTCTCCACTGACATTCAAACCCCACGCGGCACTCTAAGCACCCACGATACTCGCGACGACATCCACGCAAGTTCCTTCTGCGAAACAACGAGTCGCCCCCTTGGGGGTGTCTCGGGGAGGGAGCGAGGGGACCTGTCGAAGTCACTTGGGCACGGCTTTTCTGAGCAACAACAACAACCACCAGATCCCGCCACCTCGCGGGTAGTGACATCGCCAGGGGCGCGCCCGCCACACTCGGCCGGGAGCGGTCCCAGCGCCCACCGCCACCACCCCCAGGGGCATCTGCCGATACTCCTCCCCCGGGGAGGGGGGGGGGTGACTTTTTGTTATTGTTATTGTTGTTATTGTTTTTGTTTCGTAGAATAAATCCCGAACGGCGACTCGCATTGCGGCGACGTTCATCGGGAGCAAGAGAGCAGGGAGACAGAGAGACAGAGAGAGGGACAGGGGTGGTGGGGGAGATGGAGCGAGATGGATGCACACAAACACACACAGAGCAGGGCACTGGCAGCGCTCAGCAACAAGGGCCCCCGCGTACTGACTCCGAGGTCAAGTTCACTGAGCTGCTGCCCCCCCCCCTCTCTCTCTCTACCACCACCAGTGACGATTATCTGAACCGGTCCCTCCTAGGTCGACTCGGCCTCAAATGAGTAGCTGGTGCGGTGTGTAAACATCGCCACTGGGGAGACAATGGCGGCCAGTGGTGCTGGCCACCCCCTCGCGTGCCGTTCCGGACTTCATAGGTGCTGCTCGCTAGAAGCACTTGTCGCAACCATCTGTTGAGTCTCTGGCGGTGCACTGAGATTCACCATCAGGCATCGACAGTCACTGACACTTACCTATACAGTAGCAAGGGCTCCAGCATATCTAAGTCACTCGTACGATTGCAATGGTGACACCGCCGGTAGAGTACGGTCACGAGTCAATGGCAAGTCCACTCAGCTCCAAGTCCTCCTGCTCCACATCGGTCCCATCCCCTCTCTAGACCGTGCCACGCTCGTGCAGCCCCTTCTACCCCCGCTACACACAACCTTGCACGTCCGTACATACGAGAACAATGCGGGGGACATCTCTCGAGAGTATATGTATGTACGTATACATGTTGAACTTAAATAATAAATGTTAGCTTTATAGGACAAAACTGCCTTAACAAAACTAAATGTTTTATTTTACCAGGTAAGGCCCACTGAGCTATGTAGCCCTTTTTGCAGAAGCGACCTGGCCACAAATGATACCTCAACGAAGTGGCTTATCATCATGTGGAAATTTAAAAGCACGTTGATTCTAAATGTGGAGGGAAAAACCGGAGGACCTGGAGAAAAATCCACGTGACCATGGGGAGGACAAACTCCAAATATACAGCAGCAGGCGTCAGGGTTGGGATTGAACCCACGACCTCCTGCATACCAGGCGAGGTAGTTAACATCTCATAGCCACCGCGCGGCGCCCCAAAAGTAAATTGCCGTCACTTTCTCTGCAGCGCTTAACAAGTTGCATGGCAGTCACTAGTGATAGGGCGTTAAAAGCAATTACGTATAAAGAAAAAATAATAAATTAAAAATTAAAAGCAATTACGTGTTTTTTTTCTTCATGATTCCTATTACATAAATTCAGTGCTAGACTTCTGAAGCGTTTTGAACATAGCACTTTAATATTTTTCAGTGGCTGCCTGGCTTGAGAGGGAAACGCGTGAAAGCATGTCACAGACCCGGATTCAATGCAGGGTTTGTGCGACCCAAGCTAAACATGTGTGTGAGTCTGTGTTGCAATGCCCACCTCGTCCTGTGCTACCTGTGAAATTCCGGGCTCTCTGACAAAGACAGGATTCTCCCTATAATAGCCTGCTCAGGCTGTTGGGGCAGTTGCTGTTGGCGAGCACCTATGAAGGTCGGCGCGGTGCACAAGGCGATCGTTTGCCCAGAACCACGTCTGCCCGTCTTTGTTTCCCCAGCGCTGATGCTTACATACCTCACCAGGTATTCATTTAAGGCCGAGTCGACTAAAGGTGAGCCCAGGACTGGTTCAGATATCCGTCACTAGTGATTAATGAGCGGGAATCAAACTTGGTTTGCTCGGTTCATAGGACAGAGCGCTGACCACTTGTCTCGAGCATTTGACGTCCTCCACTCTTCCGAAGGTGTGTACGCGCCCAGCAAAGGCGGAGCGTGCTTACGTAATCACGATCATTCATCAAACGATCGCCTCTCGGCGTCATTTCGTCAGCGCCACAGCCTGACCTGCTGTTGACCTGTCGACGAGGTGTCACGGGCCCGACTGAGAGAACAGGAGGTGCAATTGCACCGGTGCCCACGGGCTGGTGGGGGCCCTGACACTGGGCTACGAGGGGGTGGTAAGGGCAGGGGAGTGGGGCGTAGGAGGCATGGCTTGGGGGGGGGGGGACAACATTAATTCCTTACACCCAAGCGCCATGCCGAGCACTCTACAACTCTCTGTGCGCGTGTCTCTATATAAAAAACCCAAACCAGACGAACGGGTGGAGGAGGGGCGGTGGCCCCGGCCGAACGGGCGAATGTCACGCGAGGGGGCCCGCTTCGTAAAAACCTTGCATTTACGAGTGAGCGAGAGAGAGAGGAGGAGGGGGGTTGGCCAAGAGCCCCGTAAAGCGAGCATCGCCTTGTCCGCGTATCTAACCCCGGCGGCGCACGTGGCAGGGTGGCCTCGGTGCGCTCAGCGATGGTCAAAGGTTTAAAGCGACTGCTAGAAACCATCGCCCTCCCCCCCGACTCGCTGCAGGGCCACTGTCAAAACTGCACGAGGTGAGAGTTGCGCACGGAGAAAGCCCTGCGCGCGCCGGGGGACCGGGCTCAAACAGATCAACTGCCACCAAAATCGACCACTCACTCCGTGTAGCCGTCACGTGTGTTAAGGGGCAGACATCACCCCAAACCCTGTATCCGGCCCGCCGTATCGCAGGGGTGTGCCGCTGCCGCATCCGGCGCCGGCTCAGAGCCGCGGGGCCGTGCTATTGCGTCGCTACGATGCATTCCTAAACACCACATGGCAGCACGGCAAGTTGCCAGTTGACCTATAACCACGGCCCCTCACCACACGGACTCCGCAGCCCCCCCCCCCCCCCCATTGCACGTGGACCCCAGTGCTGCACCACGGCCCCCACGACGTGGAAAACGCAGCCCCCCCCCCCCCCCCCCCAGCGTTGCCACGTGTCTAGGTACCTTTCTGTCCAGCGTGAGTGACGGCGTGAAAATGAATGTCTTCGGTCGAATGCCCATGTGGGGTCTTTGTTTTGAACCCGTGGGTCGGTGTTCATTGTTTTCGTGAGGACGCCGCCGCGTGCTTCACCTCCCAATGTCGATTTAACAGTCGCCAGAATTTGGCGCACAGTTTGGATCAAGAATATTTGTTGATGTCGGTGCCTCAATGTTTTTTGGAACCACCGAAGTTCGGTCTCTATTGGCATCTTCATTCTGCCATCTCTGACCTCATTTAAACTGACTCTATTTAAAAATTTGTATCAGTAAAGTTGAAGAGTGAATGTAATTTTACAACGCAACTGCCGTGGATTTGTAATTGTGGAATGCCGTGGTGTTGCTTGCTGCTCGAATCGCTCTTAAAGATAAGCTTCTTAGCCCAATGGGCTTTTAGTTGGTGGTAAATACATTTTTGATTCTGAACTTCTGATTCTGGCTCAACACCAACGTCAACAGTGATTGGCCTACTCTACATAGCCAACACAAGGCTGTCGTGCCTTAACCAGGTAAAATACAAAATAGTCATGATCTCTAGTTTACTGTATTATGTTTTGTAGTCATTATCTTAGAATGCATACACACATGCACGTACCATATCATTCGTTTGAATTAATTTCAGATGTGTCCGTGACGTTCGCTGCGATGGCAGAGTGCTGCTGATGATCTGTCACAGGTTTTGATTCGTTCAGCTGGGAACCAGAGCAGAGTTATGAGTCCGGTTAGCCAGGGTTTTATTGTGCACACACACACGTGCGCGTGCGTGCGTGGCTTCATCTCTATACCACGTAGCCGTGGCTACCGCACTGCTCTAAGAATACGGCGACCCAAGATCGATTCCCGGCTACGGCTATCGTCGGTGGCGAGAGAGCTCTGATCTGGTCCTCGCAAGCCCCCCAATCCTCCCTTTCAACCGAGCAACACCGACCAGCGTGGTGGAGTATGGTCAAAGACTATCATGGCGTGGGCAGTCTTAATCCAAATTCCAGTTTCCTGTCATGAGCACAGATACTGAACGATGCAATCAGCAAGTGTGCAATGCAATGCGAGACCCTCCTGCAAAATGCGAGATGCTGGAGTGAGCAAACAACGTGATGTGATGTTTCTAAATTTAATGGGGTGAGAGTACAGAGTGGCTCCATGACCCCGAAACTATGGGGGTGAGGGTACGGAGTGGCCCCATGACCCCATGGCTGTTGGGTTGCGGGCATGGAGTGTCCCCATGACCCCATGGCTATTGGGGTGAGGGTACGGAGTGGCCCCATGACCTTGTGGCTATTGGGGTGAGGGTAAGGAGTGGCCCCATGACCTGTGGCTATTGGGGTGAGGGTAAGGAGTGGCCCCATGACCCCATGGCTATGGGGGTGAGGGTAAGGAGTGGCCCCATGACCCGTGGCTATTGGGGTGAGGGCATGGAGTGGCCCCATGACCTTGTGGCTATTGGGGTGAGGGTAGCGAGTGGTCCCATGACCTGTGGCTATTGGGGTGAGGGTGAGGGTACAGGGATGAGTAGGAGGCACGCAGGGTTGAGAGGGTGACACGGTCATTCTGGCAGGAGCAAGAGTCCTTGAGTTGGGTGGATACCTTCTGAGAGACAAACCCTTCACGTGCTCTCAATGTAGTTAGTGCTATGTGGGGCACGGGCGGTAAAAAAAATCATTACACTTTATTTATTTACCCAGCTTTTTTTTTAACGCACACTAAAACCATACAGCACCGACTTTATTATGCAGAATAGAACAGAAGTTCAAGTGCTCACGACGAGTTATTTATGCACCCATTATTTTCGATAGTATGGAGGAAGCCGCCGCGGGGTTAACGGTCAGCGCACTCCAGAGGGCGCAGGTTTGAGTCAATCCCCCGGTGCGGCAGTTGAACAACATACAACCGGTGCAAGTTTAAATGTGGCCTTAAACCCGCCACCGCCCGACACAGCCAACGAGTAAGGTTTGTCACGTAAACAAAACGTGCCAATGAGTTGCTACTTCAGCCCACCGGTGGTGTGTTTGGAGAATAAATCTACAACTTTACAATTTGAGTATCGTGAAGTTTCGCTGGTGATGACATCCAGCATCATCGGGCGATTTTGACAGAATTGTGAAGAGATCTACCGACTTCCGGTCTTGAATAGAGCAAGATGACGTCATCACTGTAAGCCAATAAAGTGACGGAAGCAAAGGGGGCTATTGTAATTACATCACAATAGATTGTTAATCACAGTTAATTAGTATGTGATGCCTTTACAATGCACACAATTGTAAAGTTTATTACTTAATAATATGCGTCCAATCAGCACTAAGCCTGTAGCCGTCAGAACGGTGAAAGTTACTCGCATTTCTCTCAATTTCAATAGATTCTCGAATTAGTCTGGGCCAGTAATAATTAGTTTTACACAACCCTTCAACGCCATCAAAATCAATCGAGTGTCCTTGTTGGCAAGCATGTTCTGCAACTGCCGACAGTTGTGCTTGCGAGCATTTCATATTCCTCGTGAAAACCAGTGCAAGTTTGATTAAATCCGCCTGCCGAGCCGCGCCTGTCCACCCGGCAGAGTAAACGCGGTAGACCGCGGTTCGCCCTCTGTCGATGGCAGCTCACGGTGCGGTGAAGCATGCGCTACTCCTGCCCTCATTTAAGGCGTCTGGCCGAGCATGGAAAAGTAGGCCAAGTACTGTGATCCTGTTGGAGGTGGCTCCCTCTTAGAGCTGATTCTAATTTGAGGCTGTTCCAACGGCAGTGGTGTGAGCAAGCAACTGCGGGGCTGCGCTGGTTACCGTTACGTTTGAGACGAGAGACGAGTAACGCGTGCATGAAGGTTCACAGCGAATTCCGCACACGAGCCAAATGCTCGGTGGCATTTGTGGCCAGGTCGCTTCTGATATTTACTAATGCAGCTGATTGTGACTCACACTTGCCCGACGTGCATACCCACAAATGCGCTTCATCTCACATCGATTTTTTATTTCCACGAGCATGATGAGCCTTTCTTCTCCTTGATTTACACATTGTTATTAAACACTCGAGCTGCACTTTCAGGTCAATGTCTTCAGATCAGTCTTTTGTTTAAATGTTAATGTCACCTCCTTGAATGTCGTGGCCGCATGTTACTTCCTGCAGTCCGTTTCTAACCGAATGTTACAATGACGATGTCGTTCGTCCGGCGAGATGGGTAACATTTCCGCGTATATATTCACGTTTTTGCTGCCCCCTTTTCAGTTTTCAGGAAAAAAACAAGCTTTTAATGTCGCCACGAATCACTTTGGCAAAAGCGTGGCACCTTGTCTAACTCTTCCCGTGTCTGTCTTCGGCACACTCGCGTCCACGCAATCTCAGTGTGGCCGCTCCATCCCTTTAAATGTGTTTTTAATTTATTTCAGTAGACTCTCGATTATCTGTGCTAATGATAGGGAGGATGGCCGTGGATAATTCAAAATCGCGGATAATCTAAAAATATATCCTTTTCCACGGATCTCTATGCCAAAAAACATGAATATAGTAGGTATAAATTACCGATTGATGCGTGCGCTCAGTGATAACACTTTCCTGCTTCTACGCGGAAGACTCAGCCCACTAAGTGGAGATAGCAGAGCCACGCCAATCAACATCAAACTCCGCCCACAGTTGTAAAGATATGCAACTACTGTACTGTAGAGGCAATCACGTGGATTTCGGATTCACACCGGACATTTGTTGCTTTAAACATGTGACTTGTAATAAACATTTCCAAGAATAACAATGGATAACCGTATTCAGATTATTAATTCGGGCTTGAGGGAAAATCCATGAGTATTAATATACGCCAAAATCTCAGGTGCGGCGTTAGTCCGCAAATTGGATAAACCGCACGTGGATAATCTCGAGCCTACTGTATCAGCAAATAGTTATTTATTTATTCATTCAGACCTCGGTTTGCGAGCGCTTCGGTGACTCGACATCAATGCCCGCTGAGTGACGCGCCATTTCACAGTCGACAAAGGCGTGAGTGTGTTTCGAGGTTTCAAGATTCATGGCACGGCGGGCTCCAGGATAGAGATCAAGTCACGGGGAACGTATCGACAGCTGCTGAAAGGTCCCCATTATTGACTCCCCTACAAAGTGGCCTTCCTGCACCTGCCCCCCCCCTCTCTTCTTCACAATAGAGGCAACAATGACTGTCAGCCCTCGCGCTGGCATTTGCGCTCACAACTTCCTGATGGTGGTGTCTGGTTGATAATTACACGTGTCCTTTGGCTGTGTCATAGCTCAGCTGATGGAGCAATAGGAACCTTAAGTTGCAATCATGTGAGTCCAAATCACCGTCATCATCCCACAGGGCTCCAAACCAGGCGAGGCTGTACTTCTCAATGGCTGGTTACCCCCCGCCCCCCCCCCCCCCCAGACGAGTATCATAGGAGTATTGAATTTGCACCACTAACTCAGAACTGCTGGTTAATAATTAGACGAAATATTTATTAAATAATAATATACTGATCCAAAAAAGCCAAACTCAGTCGAATGACTCATTTTCAGGAGGGTGCTGTACTGGGTTTTGTAATTTGGGATGGTTTTTAGTCAATTAATGATGAGTGTTGTTATATAGTTTGTTATTATTATCTGTTGATAATAACAGAGGGGTTACCAAGCAGTGCGCGCGTGAAGGGGACCACGGCGCTGGAATGAATCGCAGGTCCCTCACCCACCGGGTTGGGCTCAGGTGAAGGGGGCGCGTCCGCATGACGACGACACAGCCCTGGGGCTCGTCCCTACCGCAGCGCGCGACATACACCCCTCACTTACCCAATCTCTTACCCCCTCGCTTACCCCCTCTCTTACCCAATCTCTTACCCCCTCACTTACCCCCTCACTTACCCAATCTCTTACCCCCTCGCTTACCCAATCTCTTACCCCCTCACTTACCCAATCTCTTACCCCCTCGCTTACCCAATCTCTTACCCCCTCACTTACCCCCTCACTTACCCAATCTATTACCCCCTCACTTACCCCCTCACTTACCCAATCTCTTACCCAATCTCTTACCCCCTCACTTACCCCCTCACTTACCCAATCTCTTACCCAATCTCTTACCCAATCTCTTACCCCCTCACTTACCCCCTCACTTACCCAATCTCTTACCCCCTCACTTACCCCCTCACTTACCCAATCTCTTACCCCCTCGCTTACCCAATCTCTTACCCCCTCACTTACCCAATCTCTTACCCCCTCGCTTACCCAATCTCTTACCCCCTCGCTTACCCAATCTCTTACCCCCTCGCTTACCCAATCTCTTACCCCCTCACTTACCCCCTCACTTACCCAATCTATTACCCCCTCGCTTACCCCCTCTCTTACCCCCTCGCTTACCCAATCTCTTACCCCCTCTCTTACCCCCTCTCTTACCCCCTCGCTTACCCAATCTCTTACCCCCTCTCTTACCCCCTCACTTACCCAATCTCTTACCCCCTCGCTTACCCAATCTCTTACCCCCTCTCTTACCCCCTCACTTACCCAATCTCTTACCCCCTCTATTACCCCCTCGCTTACCCAATCTCTTACCCCCTCTATTACCCCCTCTCTTACCCCCTCGCTTACCCAATCTCTTACCCCCTCGCTTACCCATCTCTTACCCCCTCTCTTACCCCCTCACTTACCCAATCTCTTACCCCCTCGCTTACCCAATCTCTTACCCCCTCACTTACCCAATCTCTTACCCCCTCACTTACCCAATCTCTTACCCAATCTCTTACCCAATCTCTTACCCCCTCGCTTACCCAATCTCTTACCCAATCTCTTACCCCCTCGCTTACCCCCTCGCTTACCCAATCTCTTACCCCCTCTCTTACCCAATCTCTTACCCCCTCGCTTACCCAATCTCTTACCCCCTCTCTTACCCCCTCGCTTACCCAATCTCTTACCCCCTCGCTTACCCAATCTCTCACCCCCTCGCTTACCCCCTCGCTTACCCAATCTCTCACCCCCTCACTTACCCAATCTCTCACCCCCTCGCTTACCCCCTCGCTTACCCAATCTCTTACCCTGTCTCTTACCCCGTCTCTCACCCCCTCTCTTACCCAATCCCCGCAGTAACAAATTACCTACCGCTGGCCGGCACTCCCCCCCCCCCTTGCCTTGCACCTTCCAGCCCTGCCCGGCCAGTTGTTAGAGGGGCCTTTTGCGAAATAAATAAACGACTCCTCCAATTTCTTGATTTATAACTCGTTCGCGAGCCCTGCTGAGTTACAATCACTCGTCTCTCTTGCTAGCAAGGACCCGGCCGTAAATACTGAGAAAGAGAGAACGATGGGGGCACACGCTGACAAGCGAGCACATTGAGCAAAGGTTCCGCTGTGCGGTTTAAAATGATATCGTACGCACAAAGATCCCCCGTATAGCCGGAACAGACTGCAAGTGCCGTTAGCGAGTAGCACCTATGAAGGCTGGCAAGGCACATGAGGGGGTTGGGGTGGCCAGCACCACGCTCGGTCGCCTTTGTCTCCCTAGTGACGATGTTCACACACCGTACTAGGTACTCATTTGAGGCTGAGTCGACCTAGGGGAGCCCCAGGACCGGTTCAGGTCCTCGTCAATGGTGTCGGCCGTGAGCATGAATCGAACTCGAGTCGCCGGGTTCGTAGGGCAGCACGTTAACCGCTGCACTACCGCTCCCCATTATGCGTACGCACGTAAGGCGAGTGACAATGTAGTGCGAAGCCATCAGTGGCATTGCTCGTGTTGTTAATTGAAGGGCGATGCGTCGCACCGCACTTCACGACGACGCGAGCCGCTCAAGAGAGCGGAAGGGCGGCGCACGAAGAAGCGTGGAGAGAGGTGGACGCACGCGCCGCGGGTCAGAGGAGCCACCTTCTACTGGAGAACACACGCAGGTGAAGGATGCGGTTCAAACTACTGTATATACAGAAACTGAAACAAGTTGGCAGGGTGGAGGGTCGGGAGACAGCGACCGAGGATGAGGGGCATAACCACTGGGAGCCGGATTCGGAGGGGTGGAAAGACAAAATGGTCGTTTAGGGCCGCCTCTTATGTATTTATTTTCTTTATGTCAGCTGTGTTTCAGTTATACCCCCGTCTCCCCTTGTCATTCCTTCCCCATTACTTAAATAAGTCACACTTTCCTCAATTGGGTGGGACCCCGTTGTATGGTTTGGAGCAGCGAGCCCATTCCCGAACTTTCTATATCCTCTGCTTTTCTTAAGCGGCTCGGCTTATGTTGACGGTGTGTGTGTGCACGTGCGTCACAGCGTAATGTGTTGGTGGCCGCACATTGCCTCAAAAACAACAAACATAAAAAAAAGATGGCGGTTAAAACTCTGCCTGTCCGCCTGATGATGCTGGTTGCAATTACTGGCGAAACGTTGACCTTGAATTGTAAATGTGGTGGGTTTTACTCTCCAACACCGGTGTGCTGAACTAGTAACGAATTGCCACGTTTTGTTTACCTGTCAAACCTTACAAATTGCCTGTGCCGTGTGGTGGCGGGTTTAACGACACATTTATTTATATTTACACGATCTTACCCAAAAAACTCGCCTATGGATACTATTGGTCGCGAAAGCCCTACTTAGGACGTGTTAAACTGTTAAGAACAGATCAGTGGGCTTTCACATGGGAGAGCCGTCGCCGTCGTCGTCGCTAGAAGGGACGAGGAGCGACGAGGTCGTGTTAACGATATGGAGTGGCGAGCCGGGGAATGGGAAACGTGTCCCGGGAGCGCGTCCGCCGGGGAGGCTGAGTGACGGGATCGGTTCGCGTGCCCGGGCGCTGGGTGGATTGTCACATCGCAGATTCGTGGGGCGGGTGGCAGCGGCTTGACGCCTCAATGCCAGCGGTGGATTGACCATGGCTGCTGGTGACGATGATGACTATGACGCGTCATTCGATTTCTTCAAAGCCCTTCGTCAATTCAATTATCGATGAACGGTCGTTCTGAGCCGTTTTGGTCGTTAGAGTTGTTTGATCATACATACGTCACTGTGTTCGTGAAGACTAATACACCAGCAGCAAACCATGATTTATCCACTGCTGGCTGATTAGCCATACATCACCGCGCTGGTCAACGCACTGGGCTCCACTCACGGCCACCATTGACATCAGTGGCCTTTGACGAAGCACGCGGGGCTGCTGCTCTCTCCGTCGCGAGATTGGCGAGTTCACAGAACCACGCGGAACCAAACACTACAAGCAATTCATGGAACAGTGGCACCTCTGATGTTGTCAATTATTTTCATCCAGTCTACAATATTCTACAGTGTCATATTGTTCGCTTCATGTCTCCACTTGTCACCTGCAGCTTAAAGATTACTTGTAAACATGTATTTTTACACGTCAGAAAATATCATTTTGCACAGAATTCTATTCCAAAGTGCATTACTTAGCTGGGGTGTTAAACCCAACCCTGGTGCTATTACCACCACGCCTGTAACTCAACAGACTTCAAAAACAGACCGGGTCGCCGCAGCAGCGAGGGGCCACGCGCATCGCGGCGTCTTGTGGAGGCTGGAGGCAGCGGGCAGGAACGGGGACCCGGCTCAGGTCTCTACCCTCAGCCACTGCTGCTGGCAGCTGACGCCGAGTGCCGTGGCCTCGCAGCTGGAGTTCAGTGGAGCACATGTGCTGTGCAGACACGGGATAGGTGGACTGTGTGTGAGTGTGCGTGTCAGTCGACCCGTGGCACCTGCTGGGTCTGCCCCGTGACCTCTGGCCAGCGGGCGTTCGACACTTCACGTGGCCTTAAAGGTGCACTTAGCCTGGCACAAGCGTCGTGGTGACGTCACCACCACTTAGTGGCGCATGGAGGCTGTTGTGACGATTGCGTAGGGCCGTCGGCGTGAGTAAAGTTCTGGATCTACGCCTGATGCACGTGGCTTTGTGGTTGTATTGCCCTGGGGTGTGTGGCACCATTTGAGGTGCGACTCACATCTCCCCTATTGTATTCTTGCCATCGTTTGTACCCACTGGATGAAGTTGAACACAAAATCTGACACCCGCAGAATCACGTTTAGGATGAAATAGAACATCAGAATGCAACGTTCTTGTATTCACTCACTGAATTAAGTTTAATAAAAGATCGGACACTCACAGAGTTAAGTTTACGATGAAGAATCGCGGCTTTGATAAAATCGTACATTAGCATAACATTAAATTATAAGCATAACAAATGAAAAATTTCCAAAGCGATTTAACACAGCACTGATCGACTATATGAACAAACTACTGTAAAAAGTGACGTTCAAATCGGACATCAAGATCGTTGTTTTGTATTAAACTGTGAACCGTGGAATTGAGCTAAACGCGCACATTCTCAAGATAGCTTGGATCGGCTTCGAGCTGGGTGGTGCCGGATCGACTGAGCGGAATCGAAAATAATCAGCTTCGATTCACGATCGACAAGATCATTAAAATGGAGGGGGGCAATCCTGTGATCGGTGATGTGGTTCGGGTGTGCGATGTTATCGCTGCTCTTATTACAGCGCAGCCCCTGATGTCAGCCGTCGTGAGTCGTGTACCCCAACGTCACGGCTCTCACTTCATGGTCACCGGTAAAACTAACTCGGGAAGGAAGGCGCTGAGACCTACAGCAGGTGCTCAAAGCGCGTACGCACTTTCCCTTGTTGTCCAATCCGGGGTATCCGCGCATCATGCTTCCAAGCGCGGCTCACAAGAAGGGACGCGAATGACATTTGCCACGTGAGCGCAGTCGTCTGCAGCAAGCGCGCGAGCACGGAGGTGACATCCCATTCAAATGCGCACCGCTGGGATCACGCACCGCCACCTGCGCCGAGCACATGACGCAAGTTACAGTCGCAAGTTTATCTCTGCGTCTTCTTTTTAAAAATAAGAATGTTTTCCATCGGTTGTTTTTGTTGTACACAAGAACGGAGGGCCCCGTAAGCAAAGCGCAGGGTGACAAACAACAACAACAACCGCACGCGACCATCCACCAGGCCCATGTGCCTGCCGGACGCGTTCAGTCTGATAAGGGGAGGGGGAAGGGGGGGGGGATTTGTATATATTTTTTAAGCGATTTGTTTAACTTTCCTATGCTTTGCACCCCTGTCGTGATTTTGTACTGTTCGGTCGGTTGTCACGTTCTGAGCCGATGCCCCTTTTAACTGGACATCTGTGGGGGGAAAAACAAAGAGATGTAGAGACCATGGGATTCCTCCAGTTACAAATAAATATTCTGATCCCGAAGTTTGACGCGAGCGGTGCCCGCCGATGTTGTCTTGACAGAGACGGCCGCTGGACGCGGGAGTTCATCCCAGGGGTGTTTTGCCAAACGGAAGAGAAATTCATCAAAGAGTTTTTCTCTTTTGGGGGTTGGATCGCACAAATATAAATGCGTCGTGAAACCCGCCACCACCCGACACAGCCAATTAGTGAGGTTTGTCCCGTAAACAAAACGTGGCAATTCGTTACTGTCATGGGACCCACTTTGCCAGTACCAGAATGAGAATAGGGTTTCCCCTATTGTCAAATTCGTTACTAGTTCAGCACACCGGTGTGTTGGGAGGGTAAACCCACAACAACTACAATTCGAGTACGTCGTTGCGCTGGTGGATTACAACGGCCAGCATCATCAGGCGACAGCCAGAGTTGTGGAAAAATCCGCCTCCTGTTTCGTTCTTAAAGATAAAGTGCATATGATTTATTTCCTGCTGCCGGCCGAAGCCGATGGATGACCAGATCGCCTCGAATGTGCCCGATCTGGTCAGATCTCAAACGATGAGCACGGCTGATTGTGGATAGCGCTTGCAATGGCGGTAAGAAGGCGGTGCAGCGAAATAATTTGTTGTGCTGTACTTTTCTGCATCTATCCTCCCCGCTTTCACCAAACCGCGTCAATCGGCGTGGTGAAGTCCGGAAAAATAACCCCCAAAATGCCACAGTGCCTCGCCGTTCATCAGTAGCGTTGGGTACCGATGCAGTGGTGAAACTTCTGCATCGCCATTACAGGCGCCAAGTCTCCCCATAAGGACAACCAAATGTCCACTTCGCACAGAGTGGTGCCTTATTTTACTTACCCCACGGAGTTGATGGGCTGAGCTGACATACGCCTGGGATGCGTGGTCAGTGCCACACACCTGAAACAAAGTTTGTTTCAGACGTCGCAGTTTGGCTTCAGGAAAGAGACTTTTATTTTGAGACGATAATCGCTTGGCCTCAATTATACATCTCTCATTGTGAAGTCAGGACAGGCTGCTTGCTCACAGAAAAACATAAACTAGGTCACTCTTCCGGTGGCTTTACACTGGAGGGGGGGGGGGGGGTCGTAACGTAAGCGATGGCTCTGCAATGTTTTTTGTTTAAATAAATATTGTTGAGTTTTTTTTTACACAAAAACAACTATTCAGATCGTTCGTTCACATCCGGCCGTTGCGGCCCCGACGGCGCCTCGCGGCCCCTCGCGAGACTCGCTCTGCTGCTGCTGTTGCTACTGCTGCTGTTGCTGCTGCTGCTGTTGCTGCTGCTGTTCACTCGGGGTGACGCAACGGCACCGTGGCACTTCGCGACAAGTCAACGGCAGCCAGCCCATGGATCAACTGCCCCCCCCCCCCCGCCGGACCAAGCGAATGTGGAGTTTTCGTCAGGGCCGTCAGTGGAGCGGCGCGCTGTCACCACGTTCCCCATTTGGGCAGGGACACGGTCGGACCTGCACTTATTATGTGGCCGATGGGTCAGAGATAACATCGCACCGATGTATTTATACGAGGGAATGTTATGATAAGGAGGTCATCACATGATTAACTGCTATTGGTCGCACAGAGACATTGGAACCGCGAAAGTTACGTCACCTCGATGTGAACAATCTGGTGGACTGCTCACTGCTGCCCTGTAGAAACAAATTCAGTTCGTCTGCGGACATTCACACGCTTCAGATAGCATCACACAGGAGGAGCCAGGCAGGCAAAGACGGCAGAGGTGGGGTGGTCGTGGCATTTCCTGGTAAGTGCGCTCAGCTGATCGCCACTTAATTTGATGGGCGCCACGGTGGCTATGAGATGTTAACTTCCTCGCCTGGTACACAGGAGGCCACGGGGTCGATCCCGACCCTGACGCCTGCTGCTGCTGTATATTTTGAGTTTGGATGTCTCGCTCTCTCTCTGTGGTCGCGTGGATTTTTCCTACGGGTCCTCCGGCTTTCCCCCCCGCATTTAAAAATCGACACGCGTTTAATCGCAATATGTGGCTGTCATACACATCCACGTGATGACAAAGCAACTTCGTTGAGCTATTTCTTTGTGATAGCTCAGCTAAGGGGGGGGGGGGGGGCTTGCCTGGTTAAATGAAAAATAAATGATCGCGGAAATCGCGACAACAAAACCGGAGGGGACAGGTGGCCTTTAGCGCGCGAGGCAGCCAGCCAGGAGCCGCCGAGCGGACGGTGACGTCAGCCCTCTGTTGCAGAAGCGCTTTGTTTCCTCGCTGTTACAAGAGGCCTGCCATGGTAACGTCTCGTTAAAACAAGTCGCTTGCCCCAATGGAGACTGTGACTCGCCTCGCGAGGGATTACTCACACCTACGCAGCGAAGCCTCGGCAAGAGAGGGAGGGAGACACGCGCGGAGGTCCGTGCTCATTCCAATGGCAACCGAGACGGTACACAAAGTAAAAATCGCCGTTTCGCGTCTGCGTGCTTTTACGCTCAGCCCCGATGAGCTGTAACAAGTCATCGCAGGCGCTCGCGCGCACAGCGCCGATGTGCGTCGGTGGGAATGTCGCGATGTCGCGCAAGGGCGCAGGTCGACTCAGAACGTCGACTTTAATCTTGATGTGAAGCTTTCGTGACTGCAGGAATCTTTGGTTCTTTCGGTAAAGTCACGTGGTAGGTATTTTATTTTAGAACCAAAGAGTTTTGACTTTAATTCCTCACTCGCCATTTCGCATCGGGTTTACACACATTTGTCCCGTTTCTACACCGGCGTTCAGGTAGCGAGCGAAGCAGTTTTTTTTTCTCCCGTTTTGATACATATCTTCCAATGTCATAAGCGCGACAATGTACTTAACAATTAACTCAACAAATTATTATTTTACCAGTTAAAGGCCCCATTGAGCTATACAGCTCTTTTTCAGAAGTGACCTGGCCACAAACGACAGCTCAACGAGATGGCTTATCGTGTGGAAATATATAGCAGCCAAACACTCTAAACGCGTGATGTAGATTCTAAATGTGGAGGGAAAAACCGGAGGACCCGGGGAAAAAAATCACGGGACCACGGTGAGAGAGACACGCAAAATCCAAATATATAGGCGTCAGGGTCGAACCCACGACCTCCTGTATACCAGGCGAGGGAGTTGACATCTCGCCACCGCCGCGCCTGTAACATCAACATCGCAGCTGAACCTTCGCGTTGTATCGGTTCAACTTCCTTGTCTTCCGCAGCCACCGGACTGCGACCTCTTACACTGCGCTGCCTTGCTGGCACGCTGCTGCTTTGCCTTTGCGAATTTAAAAGCAAGACCAACGTTGCGCAATTTGCCTTCTCCAATCATTCGTTTTGTGGCCGGGCCAAAACAATTAGATAATTCTGCCTGACAGCTTGATTTCATTTGAGGATGTCAGCAGAGCTGCCTCATTTCCTTGACGTGTGAACAAACAATGCCCACCCCGTGTCCACCAACACTCATCCTTCACCACTCAATGCCATCGTGATGGCATTAACGACAGAATGCGTGCGCTGCACATTGACACCCAAGCGGTCTCCCGGGCTCAAACGTGTCATCTCCGCTGGTAGCCAGCCTCAATTATTTTGAGTCGAGTAAATTCCACAATCGCATTACGGGGGCGGGGAGGGGGAGTGTATCCACGGGCCAGCCAAGGCTCGACTTGACTTTGCACAGTGGTGAACGATTTAATCACTCACCCGGTAGGGACGATGATGGGCTTCGTCAACACCACGATCTGGATTCAAAAGTCACGACGTTACAATGGCGATCGTGAGCACGCCAGACGCGACACGCGTTCGCCTTGTGGCGTTGTTCTCTGGCCTACTAACACAATGGCGGTGAGACAAGGCCCCATCAAGAAGGCTGTCTCTCTCTCTCTCTGGTGTAGGCCAATCCGTCTCAAAGACGATGTCGATATATTATCAGAGCATGCTTGTTTGCATGTTTTGCCACAAGTACGTGTGGTTAACGCAGACTTGATGCCTTGCAATAGCTCTCTATCTGGTGGTTGAACATCTTAACATCTCCTGTTTTATTGGGAGAAAGGTTAAAGCATCTTCTTATGTTTTCATAATTTTGATACTGGCAAAAAAATTAAATAGATGCACAAAGACAAAGATCCCCCGGATAGCCTTAACATAATGTTTGGGCAAGTGCTGTTAGCGAGCACCTATTAAGGCCAGTACAGCACACGAGGGGGTGGGTAGCGAACACCACGCCCGGCCGCCTTTGTCTCCCTAGTGGTGATGCTTACACACCGCATCAGGTACTCATTTGAGGCTGAGTCGACCTAGGGAAGGCCCAGGACCGGTTCAGATAATCGTTACCGGTGTTTGCCGTGAGCGGCAATCGAACTGGGGTCGCCAGGTTCGTAGCGCAGTGCGCTAACCGCTACACTGCCGCTCCTCAACACACACACATACACACGCCACTAAGTGGCGGTGACGTTACCACGATGCTTGTGCCAGGCTATGTGCACCGTGAGGCCACGTGTAGTGTCGAAAACCCGCTGGCACGAGGTCATGGGACAGACCCAGGTGCCATGGGTTGACTGACTGAGATGACTGGCTGATGCACCACCTGTGTCCCCACTGTGCAAACTTGCTGTGCTTTAGTCACCCGGCGCTCCACTCGTTGTGAGCGTCGCTCCTCCGCCCTCCGTTGTTGTTGGAGGGCGACTGCCTCCAACTGCCCAGTAGCGTCCTTCACGAGCCTCCTTCAGAGGCCGATCTTGACACCGCTGGTACCAGTCGTCGGCAAGTCCACTTAGCTCCACGTCCTCCTGTCCCACATTACTCCATCTCTTCTCTAGCCCGTGCCGCGCCCGTTTAGCCCCCTCGATCCGGCCAAACAAAAGCTGTTTAGGCATGCGGTGGCTGGGCATGCGGGCTACATGACCCAGCCAGCGCAGCCTTGCCTGCCGGAGGAGCTCACCGATGGGACTTTCTCCACATCTTTCAAGGATTTGTGAGCTCCTCACACAATCCAGCCTGGTTAAACCCAGGAAGGATCGTAGGCAGACCAGCCTAAATGTTTCTAACCGGTGAAGATGTTCCATTAGGGGGGTCCACGTGTCGCAAGCGTAGAGAAGGGAGGGAATGACCGTGGCCGAGAAGACCTCAAGCTTCGTGCGGAGTGATAGACCAGGTAGCTTCCACACAGCGTTATGCAACCGATGAAAAGACATTGCCGCTCGGCTGATTCGGAGTGAGACCTCTGCTGTTAAACCGGAACCGATCATGAGCACACTGCCAAGGTATGGGGAATTCTCCACTCTCTCCACAACTGCCCTATCACCAATTGGGAGTTGTAGGGGTGGAATGTCCGATGGTACAAAATACCCAGGCAGGTGCTTAGTTTTGGTGGGGCTGATGGTAAGGCCCCACCAAAACCACACACACATAACCACACACACACACACGACTGCACGTGCACGTGTGGTCGTTCGTTTGCTCGAGTCCCACGGGAGGAATGTGGCGGGCTCGTGGTGGGGGTGGGGGACATCGACGAAGTCGCGGATGTGTCGCCAAGAGCGGCGAATGGAGAGAGAGAAAAAAACTCCGCGCCCCATTCGAAACCTCGGTAGGAAATCAAATTCATTCATTCGGTGCTCGGTCCAAGGTGGCATTGCCCTAATTGCCATACTCGCAGTTCGGTAATGGGGATTCTAATAGCACAAGCATTTAAATGTGTGGACAGTTATACGAGATTTGTGTCCGAGGATACGTGCGACTGGTTTGAGAGCGCGAGCTGTGACTGCCGCGATAAGAGCCTCTGTGCGTCTGCTGGACATCTTTAAAAAAGAGCTTAATAGCTCATCGAATTCCTCAAGTATAAATGAATATTATTCTGATTCTGTATTTTTGCAAGAGGCTGCGCTGGGTATCTTGCTGCAGTCCCGCTGAGTTCGTGGCAGCCAGCTGGCGCCACGTGACAGAGCTCCCCAGTGCTGCCCTCGAGGCACAGGCTTGGTGGATCACTCGGAGTTCCATTCCCCGGCCAACGGCGAACGTGAGCTGGGCGAGCGAAATCTCGACAGGTCCCCATGCGCCTCTCCTCTTCACCATACCCACACTGACCCGCGTAGTGAAGTATGGTCAAATATCCCTAACAGCCGACACGGCCCCGCGGAGACCTTCATCCAGCTGTGTTTTTTTCTACAGTGGCGTTCACCCCCCACCGAGCCAATTATGACATCAACCATCAAATTGCACCCGGCGCAAATAGAAATGTTTTTTTTTTTATAAGGCGTTGCGCGCGAGCTCTGTTGACGTGGCCTTGCCATCGGAAGTGGGCGTGCGCGCGGCTGTTTGCGAACGACTCACGAGCGCATCTGGCAGTGATTTTGAGCGTTAGGGTCACCCGATACCCAAGCGCAGTCCTCCCCCTCCCGAGGGTGTGCGTGGTGCTCCACCCAAATGTGACACAGCAGCAGCAGCCAATTGCCCGTGTGTGGCAACGGATCAGCCTCATACACTGCGCGCTTGTTAAGCCTCTAGGTGTGTTGCGCGTGCGTGTGTCGGTGTGCCGCGCGTGCACGACAAGGTGCGTGTGAGTGTGTGTGTGGACGTGTGTGTGTGTGCGCGTGTGTGCTTACACAGACTCTTTGTCTCTGTGTTTACGTGTGGGGAGCGCTATGAACCCGGCCACCCGACTTCTCTTCCTCTTCACGGCTGGCAAGTGGCGAATATCTGAACCGGTGCTGGGCTTCCCCTAGGTCGACTCAGCCTCAAATGGGTACCTGATGCAAGGCGTGTTGTCTGTTAAGCTCTGGGGGTTTTTATTTTATAATCGCCAAGAAGTTGGACCAACCGCTTGATCAGCGTGGCCGGGTTTTCTTGCAGGCGAAGTCTGCAACAGCAACACACCTCGACACGGGAGTTGCGCTGATATCGAGAGTGCTGCCGCGTCACCCTCCACCCCCTGCCCTCGTTGCAGATGGACAGACGGACGGAGCTTGCGATGGACGCGTTCGTTGCAGAGCGTTAAACGCGTTTAGACGTGGTTAAACGTGATTAAACGTACGTCTAAACGCGTTTAAACACGCACGCGACTAAATATCGCCACCTCGGGTGACACCGACGAGCCAAATATTTTGGTCTGGGCCTTAAAGAAGTACAAAAAGAAGAAGAGGCCGCCTTTCTTTGTATGCTTTTTTGTTGCGCTCAAAAACGCCCGGGGCGTCCCGAGCTGGTGGCATTCGTCCGCATCGCGCACGGGGCCAGCACAGACCCCCCCCCCAACGCCGCCCCCTTCCCCCCCATGCCCCCCCCCAACGCCGCCCCCTTCCCCCCCATGCCCCCCCCCAACGCCGCCCCCTTCCCCCCCATGCCCCCCCCCCAACGCCGCCCCCTTCCCCCCCATGCCCCCCCCCCAACGCCGCCCCCTTCCCCCCCATGCCCCCCCCCCAAACCATCACTGTGAGTGCGCGCACAATCTTGAGTCAGTTTTTCGGCAAATGTCACACACACGCGGCTCGCCCGGTCCCCGTGTTTACACACGGGGCCCACTTCCTCTGCCATGAATAACCCCCAACCACCCCTCCACCCCCTCCACCCCGACACGTGACTCGGTGCGGTGAGTGGCGGCGGGAGGAGCAGGAGATGTGCGATAGAGTCGCGAGTTAGGAGGCTCGAATCTGCGCGCCCCCCCCCACTCCACCGCCAACCCCCCGGGGAGCCCCCCCCCCCCCCTGGACATTCGCCGCACCCCGCCGATGATGGCAGCGCAGTGGTGGGGGGGGGGGGGAAGCCTCCAGACAAATGGACACGGACCTCCCGAGAGCGCTTAGCCCGGATCCGCACAAACCGTGGTAACATGCGGACACCCAATGCGACAAGTGGAGAAGACAAGAATATCTCTCTCTCTCTCTCTCCTGTCTGCGTCCGACTGCCCTCGTGGCCTGCAACCCATCGGGCACCTAACTTCGCATTGCCCTGTAGATACCCGTGAAGGCGGCGAGCGAGCGGGCGGGCGGGTGAGTGGATGAATGGGTGCATGGGCGAGTGAGTGGGATGAGTGAGTGGGTGAATAGGTGGGTGCGTGAATGTGTGGGTGAGTGAGTTAGTGCGTGTGTGAGTGGGTGGTGCGGTGTGTAAAACATCAACATTGGGGAGACAAAGACGGCTGGGCGTGGTGCTCGCCGCCTACTCCCTCGTGTGCCGTGCCGGGTTTCATAGGTGCTCGCTAACAGCACTTGCACCATCGGTCTGTTAAGGCTCTACCGGGGGATTTTTGAGTGATGGATGGGTGAATGAGTGAACGAGTGCGTAAGTGAGCGAGTGGGTGTGTGAGTGAGTAGGTGAGTGAATTAATCAGTGGGTGAGTAAGTGGGTGGATGAGTGAGTAGGTGAGTTAATGAGTGGGTTCGTGAGCGGGTGGACGAGTGGCTGGGTGGGTGTGTCTGCAATTCACCAACTCTCAGGCAAAGCAACTGCATGGCTACATCATATAGAACTGTATAACTTACAGTTGCACTTAATAGGCCATACAAAATATAGAAAACCATTCTACAAAAAAAATAGCTCTCACCAGCATTTTCCAATACATACGAAAAAGCACCGGATGATAGGTCACTCTAGTAGTTTAGTATCAAGTAATACTTCAGATAATCACACAGCGCCTTAGATTCAAAACACTCAACCCTGTGTTATGAACCTCAACACTAACTGACCCTCCCAAAAACCTCTGTAAGTGTTCAAAAATCTTGATTCCATAACAATAAAGCAAATGACTCTACCATAAATATTGACTGTCTTAGCTTTGAAGCGAGTTTCATTGTAACTTTGTGCCTCTCCATCGTCTGTTGGTTATTGTTGTTGTCGAGTTCTTACACCCGTGTGAAACAAGAGCTTTATAGATCATCGGATTCCTTCAGTATAAATAAATATTCTGATTATGATGTCTCACACGCCTCGGCCTTCATCCCTCACGTCGCCGCATTCTACTCAAGTCCACTCACGGCTCAACTCGAGAAACTCTGATCCACACGTTTATGTTTCGCGTCTCTCATCCCTTCCAAGCGCGCGCATCCCCTCGCTTCCTCGCGAAACGTTCACAGCTCCTGCTCCGCTTTCTCCCCGCCAAGTGCCCCTTGCGTCCGGGTCCACTCGTCACGTAGCAAGGTCACGTGCGCTCATTGACATTGGCCCTCGGAGGACAGAAGCACCTTTGATTAAGGCCACGTTCCCTCAAACGCCGCGAGCCAAATGGTCTCTGCCCGGTTTTGGGAACAGGCGTTACCCCCTGTCCGTAAGAGGGGTGTTTTGTTGTTGGGTTAGATTGTGTAAATATAAATGTGCCGTTAAACCCGCCACCACCCGACACAGCCAATTTAGTAAGGGTTGTCACGTATACAGCACGTGCCAATTAGTAACTAGTTCAGCACGCCAGTTGTGTTGGAGAGTAAATCCACGACAACATTTACAATTCAAGTACTGTGAAGTTTCGCCGGTAATTCCAACAAGCAGCCTCATTAGGCGACAGACAGAATTTGTGGATAAATCCTCCTGTTTCGGTATTAAATAGAGGGGCTGCATGTTACGTCGTCACTGTGAGTCAATCAGGTGCGAAGACCAGAGCCGGGTTAATGTAGCCACATCAATTACAATGGATGTCTAAGAGAAAAATTGCTGTGATTAACGACATATTTATTTTCGCGATCTAATCCCCATGGGTAACATTGGTCGCGCAAGCCGAACTGCTGCGTGTTAAACTGTTACCCGCTGCTGCGTGGAGCCAGAGATCACCTGGCAGAGGTCACCTGGCAGAGGTCACCTAGCAGAGGTCACCAGAGGTCACCTGACAGCGTCTCGGAGCTGTTCTCCTCTTCCGCCAAGGGTTGCGCGGCTGCATTGAGATTCCTGGACGGATGCTTCGTCGCGACAAGCAGCCAAAGGTTACAATCTTCGTTCGTGTGGCTGCTGACTTAGATGCAGAGCAACGGCTACAATGTCACCACATCCAGGGTGGTCAAACCCAGTTAACCGCGTCAGGAGTAGCGCGGAGTGCCTCGATCTGTGATGATGTCTCCTTCAGTATTTGTGGGTCGGGGCATTGCGTCGTTACACGTTGTACCGTCTCTGTTCTGGATGACCACAGTCGCACCGCTACTACTGGAGAGTTTTACATTTTCCATTTGTGCGTCAGGATATCCGCATCTGCCGCTGCCCTGGTTTGTGCAGTGGGTGGTGCGGTTTAGGGTGCACCATGAGCAGCTTCGTGGGAGATCAAACCCCAGGGGATCTTCTGGGTTGGGTCTTTCAGACGTAAAAGATCAATGTTACATAAAAGATCACGAATGAATTGAGACGTCTACATCTAAAGGGGGGGGGGGGATCTCTGACGTGCCAATGCCGGCCACTGTTGTTTAGAGCGGAGGGGAGTGGGGATGGTGGTGGAGGTAGTGTAGTGGTTAGCGCTACGCTGCGCTTCGAACCCAACCGCCCGGGTTCAATTCCTGCTCAAGGCAATCAACAACAGAGACGACGATCTGAACTGGTCCTGGGCCACCCCCATGAGTACTTGGTGCGGTGTGTAAACATCGCCACTGGGGAGACAAAGGCGGCCCGGGCGTTGTGCTGGCCACCCACCTCCTCGCGTGCCGTGTCGGCCATTCGTAGGCGCTACTCCTCGCTAACAGCACTTGCCCCAACAGTCTGTTCAGGCTACACGGGGTGAGCTTTGTCTTTGGTGAGGGGAGGTGGCGCGTTGGTGGTGGGGGTTGCGTGGCGGGGGGTGAGAGAGGGTGGGGGCCGTGGGGGAGGGTGGGGGCCGTGGGGGAGGGTGGGGGCGGTGGGGGAGGGTGGGGGCCGTGGGGGAGGGTGGGGGCCGTGGTCGTGCCACACAGGAGGCCACTGTTTGGAGCCACAAAGCGCGATTCACGTGCGGCCCGCCCCAGCCCCCCCCCACTCACGCGGGAGGCAACAGCACAATCCACAGCTCTCTTCGGCGCAGAAACTCCGCGCTGAAATGTTGTTTAAATTAAACCCGAAATGTGGAAATATTTTTTCGCGCGTCGTTACGGCGAGGGCTTGTGTGTGGTGGTGGTTTTGCCTCTTTCCTCCCTTATTTTTCTCGACGTATATTTTTAAATGAAGCGGCGACTGGTGTGGCTTTCTGCGCGATCCGTGCGCGTGCGAATCCACCCTGGGCCTCCCCTAGGTCGGCTCAGCCTTAAATGAGTACCTGGTTTCGATGCGTAAGAAACATCACCAGTGGCGAGACAAAGGCGGCCCGGGCGTGGTGCTGGCCACCCACCCCCCTCGTGTGCTGTTCGGGTCTTCATAGGTGCTACTCTCTAACAGCACTTGCTCCAACAGTCTGTTACAGGCTATGGGGGGGGGGGGGGGTCTTTGTCTCAAGGTGTAATTCTGGCTGTGAGTCTGCATTTCTGGAATAGCCGGGTCCGATCCGCACAGTGCTATAACGTGAACCCACATGAACGCCCATCTGCACGCGCCCAGTCCTTGGGAGTGAACGCGTTTCTCTAATCAGTGTACCGAAGGCGGCAGGCAGGTTAATTATTGTCGCTCCAATTACACTTGCTTCAATCAGATCGCTGTTCCGCGCGTGGCGAATTAAGTCAGGAGGACAGAGAACCCGGTTCCAATCTGAGGTTTGAGGCGCAGTGTGTGTGAATAACCGTGCCACCCGTCCCCTCACAAATATTTGGAGGTACAGTATAGTAATTGTAAAACATATATTTACTAAACTACTTTTTTTAGCAGGTCAGGCCCACTGAGCTACTACGTGCCTCTTGTTCACAAGCGACCTGGCTATCACAAATGATAGCTCAGCGAAGTGGCTTATCACGAGTACATTTATAGTGGCCAACTACTCTCAATACAAGTTTCTAAACGTGGAGGGGAAAAACCGGAGGACCCGGAGAAAAATCTACGCCATCACGGGAAGAGAGACACGGAGACTCCAAATATAGAGCAGGCGTCAGGGTCGGGATCAAACCCACGACCTCCTGTAGACCTGGCGAGCCAGATAACATCTCTCCACCGCAGCGCCTTACAATTAATGACCGCAATCAGGTAATATCAGTGTGAAAAATGTGGGATTTGGCAAATGCTCACAGGTGGTAATGTGGGAACGTTTTTAAAGGTGGCCGTCCAACGCCGCTGACGCCCCCCTACACGGATGAGGGTTGGCCCCTGCCCCTGCCGTTTGTTTGGCATCGTGGTCCGTGTCAAAAGCGGCCGCCTTCACCGCGTCAGCTGTCGTTTTTTTTGGTTCGAGGCTCTTGTCGACGCTGATGCGATTCACCCCGCCGCGAAGATTGCCGTCGGGATTTCATGCGAGGCACCGGGATGCGTCATGCGCCACAAGGCAGAGTGCGCGCACCAACACGCATCTGTTGTAGGCAAGCAACCCGCGTGCCCGGTCTTCGACCTTTCCGGGTCTCATCGGCAGTCAGGCTGTGTCGTGACAATTCCACGCTCGTCCCATTGGTGGCTGTTGAGAGAGTGGCAGAAATTCCACATTCATATGGCGTGGGTCACAGTCTCTCGGCTAGGATGACCGCACTTTCACCGGCCAAATGTTGGCAAGTGTAATCGGCGCCTGCGAGGCGGTGGCGGTGGACGGAGTTTTTTGACACCTGACAGGGGATTTCAATTTGCAGCCCGAACGATTTGCGAGAGGTGCCGCTGTGTCTCGTTGCCACCTGTCCCGGATCGGTAGAGGGGGCATCATCGTCATTATGATTATTATTATTTCTACGGAACTTTTTTTGTTGCCAGTACAGTATTAATATGATGAATAAATTCCACATTCGCATTACGCGGGTATAGTGGGGGGGGGGGGGGGGGGGGGGAGAAGTCTATCCTCGGGAAAGCCAAGGCTCGACTTGACTTTGCACAAAGCGGTGAACGATTTAACCACTCACCCGGTGGAGACGATGATGGGCTTCGTCAATACCACGATCTGGACTCAAAAGTCACGACGTTACAATGGCGATCGTGGGCACGCCAGACGCGACACGCGTTCGCCTTGTGGCGTTGCTCTCTGGTCGGACACTGGCGAGATTAGGTCATCAAGAGGCTGTCTCTGGTGTAGGCCAATCAGTCTCTAAGGCCGTGCATATATATTATCGGAGCGTGTTTTGCTTGCACGTTTTGCCACGAGTGATGTGTGGTTGATGTGGCTTTGCTGCCTTGCAACAGGTGGATTTACTTGGTGTTTACACATCTTAGCACACCCTCCCTGCTTTATTGCCTCGTCATAATTTTTTCATCACCGAGGGCATCATTACTTTGTGTATTATCGCGTACTCTGTGGCAGTTGGCGGGGCGGGTCAGGTTTATGAATCGATAAGGTGAGAATTGGATTCCAAGATGAATCCACTCGCGGTTGTCCCGCTGCTGATGCCCCCCCAATCTGCCCGTCGTTTCCGTATCGAGCAGATTTTGTGTCACCACGTGAGCACCAGGATAGATGGGGAGGGGGCAGGGGGGTTATTCAATTACTCATGGGGTGGGGGGCAGGGGGGTTATACAATTACTCATGGTGGGGGGGGGGGGCACAATCATACCTACTATAATCACCCAGGAATGTCCTTCACGCTCGTGACGTCACTCCACGTCTACCAGTCCCCCTCATTAATATTCATTATCAGGTGCCGTCCTAAAAATGGACCCCCCCCCATCATGAACGGTTGACGTCACTCCAAATTGGATACCCCCCCCCCCGCGTCATTAATAATCGTTCACGGATGACGTCACTCCACAGGCAGAAAGGTGGAGCGGAACTTAAATTTGTTTAGGCAAAATTTTTTGCACTTTGCCACTATTATAGAGTAATCTACGCGTCACCTTATGTAACGTGTCAAACCCGTCTGTGTGTGTGTCTCCCGCGCGTCACGTCACTCCACATGCGGCCCCTCCCCTCATGAATATTGACGTGTCGCTGCATTTCATTACTAACGCCGAGGAAGTTGGAGCGACTGTTGCTGCTTTTGTAACGCCAATTCACCCATCTTTATAGAGAGTTTACCATGACATTAACGCACTGCATTTCCTGCCTTCATTTCCTTCTTCGCCACGTCTAACAAGAGGGAGGTCAACTTTACGCTTCCAAATTATGCTGAAATAAAAAATGTATGCTAAAATAAAAATGTTCAGCTGCTTTGCGGCCATTGACTCCAATTACAATTGTTTGCAACTCAGTCGAGCTAAAGCGAAACACGACTACGTCTCAGAGCACTGCACCTTAAGTCTTTGAGTGTCCGTTGAACTCAGCGGCACAGCGGCATTGCTGTTTTATCGCATTGTTGCGTGCAACAATCACTGCCATCGCTGCAGTGCTGCAGTTACATGCAGTGCGGTGTTTTATGACATTTTTTTGCCAATATTCCCGCCATTACATTCAGCTAATTTATCATCTTTAACGACTGAGGCTGCTCCGCAAGGAGACACGTGGAGCGGAAATGACAATTTGTTTCGGCACAAATTACATGTTTTTACGTCCATTGTCCCCTCTTTATCGAGAGCTAACCAGACAATTCCATGCCACATCCCACTGCATTTTCTGCCTTCATTTATTTCTTCGCCACGTCAAACTGAAGCAAGGTCAAGTTTACGCTTGCAAATTATGCTAAAATGAACATTTCTCTGCTGTTTTGCCACCATCGCCTCCTATTTACATTGTTTGCTACTCCGGCGAGCTCCAGCACACCACAATAAGTAAGTCGCAGAGCACTGCACCTAAAGTAATTGCATTTGTTTAGGCGCAAATTGCCCCTTCTTTATGGAGACATTTCTCCGTGATTTTGCAGATATTGTATCGATTTCCAATTGATTTCAAACACAGCGACGAAAGCAGAAGAGAATAAAGTATCAGAGCAGTGAATTTGAACAAATTGAAGGTCAGTTTATATACAGTGCTACAGTGACTGACATGAAGTGAGGTGTTTTATGACGTAGTTTTGTGCAAGAATCACTGCCATGAATACAGTGCTACAGTGAAATGCAGTCAAGTGTTTGATGACATACTTTCGTGCAAGATTCACTGCCATTAAATTTACGCAAGATACAATTATACTCTGCTCAATGTATTCGTAAATATTACAGCTTCCGTCCTAGGACGGGCAAAGATGCTCGTTGATAAATAAACACGGAACCAATCTTAACCGCTAGACGCCATGTGTGTACGTGTTGAACTTCTTTCGCGCCGCAATGAGCAAGCGATGCGATCTGCTCGCCTCTCTCGTGCGGCTACATCCTCGCTCTCACCTCGCACGCGAGCGGCGGCGGCGGCAGCGGCGCTGTGAAGCGGTAAGAATGGGGGGTGGGGGGGGGGGGCCCGTGAAACTTGGCGTGACATCACAACGGTGATGTGAAGCGGTGGGGGGGTGACATCACAACGGTGATGTGAAGCGGCGTGCGGCAGTGCAGACCCCCCCCCCCCCCCCCCCACCACCACCGTTCCGTCGCACACCACAGTCCCCATTGCTAAATTGCATTCATGTCTGTACCAACGTTGTACCAACCTTTTGTGACTTGACTATAATAATTAAATTAGATGGTGGGGGGGGGGGGTATTGGGGAGGGGGGGGCGGGGGAGAGAGAGCCCAGCCAGCAGTCGCACACTGTTGGATATTGGCCATCGTGCGACAACCAACGCAGGAACGCGCACAGCAGGAGCGGGCGTCCGCTCGCCACCGGCCGGAGCCCGTTTGCCCTGACGCAATCCGGTCGCGGCCCAAACCCACCGCGGACGCTCGCGAGACGCCGGGACAGAGTGTGCCGATACGGTGCCTGCCCCCGTTACCTGTAGCCACTCCGGCGAACTTTACCCCACACCAAAACGAGGGGTACATTTTGAGCGGGCGGGCGGGTGGTTAACTCTGAGAATTGTCAGTGGGGCATTCACTAAAGTCAAGCCGCACACAGACGCATTCATGCCTTGGATTATGCCAAAGCGTTATTGGTGGAATTATACTGAAAGAAAACTCAGATCTGTGTCTCCATATAAACCGTTAAATATTTTAGCCCATAGGCCATTTGGCCTTCCAGACATATACTATTGAGCAGAAACATTTAAAGCCACAAACCCTGGACCGGGGTCGACTCCCTGGGTCTCATGGACAGTCAGGCTTGTGTTTGCTGCTCAAAAATCATCTCCCGAAGATGACAATGCCACATTGCTATGGCAGAATCCAATTCCGATTTAAGTCAACCACTTAAATTCTCGCCAGCTTATGTTTTTTATGTTATTCACCCCCTGGGGAATGGTTGGATAAGTTGACCCCTGGCTGGGATTTGAACTCATAGCTGTCACAATGCCACCGGGAGCGATTCATAATTATAATGATGACTCCAAGCTCGTGTGCTGTTTCATTCAGACTCTGTCGCCTCGACGGACCTGGTTTTCACCTGAGGACGGCTGCTTGCGTTGTGGCCGAAACGTCGTGAGAATTGTTTTATTATGTTTTATTTTTATTATTTTATTACTTCCCTTCTACGTGACTTTACCGAAAGAACCAAGAAGATGAATCCCTGCAGTCACGAAAGCTTTAAATCGAAATATAATGATGACGATGCGCACATTATAATGCAACAAATGATAACACTTACATTATGTGTATTTGATGCCATGCGTAAGATCAATTGGAGCAGATGGGTGACAGAGCGGTCAAGTCTGACCTCAGCTGCTTCTGCTCATGTGCGTTCGGAATAAATTGAGCAAACACCAACTTGCTTCCATCTCACCATCCGAATACTACGCTGCCGTGTGAATAATTGACACCACCAGAACACACAACCATTATTGCGTTGCCCAGCCGAACGTCCGGTTGTGATGATGATGATGATGCAATAGGTACCTTATTTCTCAATGCGAGAGCTCAGTAACACGGCTCTGGTATCGGCCGGTCGCTGCTGGCTATCACCAGCAATGGTGCTGACCGTGGTCTTGAGTCGGGGTTAGGAAACCTGCGTTGCCCCATCCTGTATGTGCGTACGTATGTTGCACTTCTTTCGCGCCACCGTACGTAGCCAACCGTGCTAAGTCGCAGGTGTGGGGGGGGGGGGGCGAACAAACTAAACACAAAATGCAGTTCCATTAAAATGAGTTTGTCAATCGAGATGATTTAAAAGTGCACAGCTCCCGGTGGCTTCCTAAAATCGGACGGAAGAGCGATCCAGGCGGCCGCGGAGGCCCTCCGGAAGAGCGGGCGCGCTCGCCTCAGGCGCAGAGCTTATTCCGGATCGCACTCCGGGCCCTGCTCCTGCTCCCTGACTGCTCTCTGATGGGCTAAGACCCCGCAATGTTTGCTGGAACCGATCCATTTGTTACACTCCAACCAGGTCCCCGAGATCGTCTTCTTCCATGTTGCTCCGAGACCAAGGGTCATGTCCTGGGCTGATCGCGCATTTGCCACTGTGCAGCTCCTAGACTTTGGTAACGCTTTGTAGCAAGACAATTGGAATCGTTAGATATTTAAGCCACGTCTTGAAAACTCACCACTTTTAACTGGCCTTGACCCCACGCCTAGTCCTGGCCGATCACCTCCTGCAGGTTGGGTTTCTTTCCTGTTTTCCATGCATGGCGCATTAAGATCTACGTATGAAACTGCGCCTTAGAGATGGAAATTATTTATTTTATTACCAAGAGCACCAGAGGCGTGTGCGCTCTGCAAGGGACACATGTGGACACTAACTACCGGATTCAAAGGCCCGCCGAGTAGCCTGAACAGACTATTGGGGCAAGTGCTGTTAGCGAGCAGCACCTTTGAAGGCCGGCACGGCACACGAGGGGTGGGTAGCCAGCTCCATGCCCGGCCGCCTTTGTCTCCCCAGTGGCGATGTTTACACACCGTAGCAGGTACTCATTTGCGACTGAGTGGACCTAGGGGAGGCCCAGGACCGGTTCAGATAATTGTCACCGGTGTTGGCCGTGGGCAGGAATCGAACTCGGGTCGCCGGGTTCGTGGCGCAGCGTGCCAACCACTACACCACCGCTCCCCACACATTCACACAAAGACCCCCCGTATAACTGTAACAGGCTGTTGGGGCAAGTTCCGTGAGCGAGTAGCAGCACACATGAAGGCCGGCACGGCACACGGGGAAGGAGGGGGGGTTGGCCAGCACCACGCCCGGCCGCCTTTGTCTCCCCCCGTGGCGATGTTCACTGCACACCGCACTCAGGCACTCAGTCGGGGCCGTGGTGCCACACTGCGAGACTCTCAAACGAAACTCAAAGGGGGCATTCCACCCCCCCCCCCCCCGCTATCCTTTCCTCGGCCCCGTCCAGCCAGCTCCCCTCCGCGGTCGACAAACTCCCCCCAGGCCTCTTCCGTCCCTGAGCATCGACTCCTGGTCGCAGCTATTTCCTGCGGAGGTGGTAACAGCGGCGAAGGATATTGCATTTGAGCCCGAAATAGCACCCAGCGAATAATAATAATAATCAAGCACGGGCTGACGGAGCGGCCGCGCAGTGCTGGGTGACTTAAAGAGGCGATTTTGTTTCTGACGAAGGGGAAATGTCGCTGAAAGGGCGAACGTTGAAACGTGCACCTATTCAGACTTCCCATAACGACTAAAATAAAAGAAACAGTTTCCTCACTTACCATTAACTTCATTCGCCACTCACCTTTGTTGTGCAATTAGTTGCGAAACGGTTGAACTTCATCTTGCGCGCGGTTGCAATTTACTTCCATCGCTGTCCACCCGCACGGTTTGCCCCGTATCCTTGCACAGGGACGTCGAGTTTGCAGCTCCGTACGGCGCGCAGGCGTTTCAATGCGGGCAACAACCAACAACCAATACCTAGTTTGTCTAATTGTTCGTGTTTCTCCCTTGTGATGGGACTTTGCAGGATGAACGTTGAGATGTATAATGACACGAGGTGACCAATAGAGTCTGAATTGGTCTGTGATAAGGCAGGGCACTGACAAGGGGTTGACGGGTCTGCACTTTGCTCAGTCTGTACGTGTGTTGAACTTTTTGCGCGCCGTACGCAGCCAACCGGTTTTATTTTATTTTAGGAACAAATCTTGCTTCTCTAAGTCAATTAAGAAGGATCTTGTGCAAGGTACATTCTTATCTGTGTTGGGTCACGGTGACATCATTAGATGCGAGCAGCCGCACAGTACCCTTGAGGTGCTGGACCCAGCATACCATGGACCACCGGGGTTCATTACTGATGCAAGGTTACTCACTCACCGCTGTGAATTATATAACACGGTGAAGTGCTCTTCCCTTCGCGCCAGCAGGCCGACACACCGGTACACGTTCGTGTGCGAGGCAGCAACTTGGCCTTGTGAGCCGCCGAGGGCGCCGCGGGTCTCTTTACTCATCCCCGTTGCTGCCCGATGCCTTCACCGCCCCCGTGTCCCCCCCCCCCCCCCGTGATGTGCACCCACGCACGCAAAATAATAGATCGATTGATTTGATTCGAGAGCGAGAATTCTGGTGAAAAATCTGAAGAAGAATAAAAACACCCCCCCCCCCCACACACACAGATACATGTGGAGATATAAGAATAGATGTTCCCCTTTCTGGCAATAAAACAGTTGTGCTAAGATGTTAAAACACCAAACTGAAACTTTTTGCAAGAGCTCACTCGGCATTGACCACACGTACTTGTGGTGAACATGCAAACAAAACACGCTCTGATAATGATATAATGGGCATTGTCTTTGAAACGGATTGGTCTACACCAGAGAGAGCGGCCTTATGGATGGCCTCGTCTCACCACCAGCGTCAGAACAGAGGACAACGCCAAACGGCGAACAGATTTCACGATCGCCACAAGTACGGGTGGTTAATGCGGACTTGATTCCTTGCAAAAGGTTTCAGTTTGGGTGGTTTTAACAATCTTAACACAACTGTTTTATTGCCAGAAAGTGTAAAAAAAACCCTATTCTCATACTTTTTCTTATACTGGTGTAAAGGAGAGCCAGGGGTTCGTCTTTTATTCCTTCATTCAGTCCACACTCGCCCCCAGCCTCCTCAATATCGTTACCGCCAACCCCCCCCCCCTCTTCCCGCCCGTTCTCTCTCTCTCTTACATCTCCTCGCTTGCTCCCCCCTTGCCCTGTCACCGTCCCACTCCTCCTCCTTTTGGTGGGAATCCTTCCCCTGACATCCCTGACATCGGCAAGGGATGCCCTCAAAATCTGGAGATATTCCACAAGTGCCCTTGCACGGTGAGCGGAATCACGCGGTGGACACACTTCGAGGGGGGTGGATTTCTCTGGGGGTCACGCGGGGTGACTGTGACGTCAACGTTGGGTGGGGGGGGGGGGCGGCGGGCGAGGAACGAACGAACGAAAAATCCTCGCTACAACGGTGGCGATCGCCCCGACGGCGCGCACGTAACTCATCCGAGGCGTCGTTGCACTGTACGCACTGCGCTGCCACGTCTGACCCACCGCGCATTCGCCAACCCGACCTCGCCGGCGCGGTGGGGCGGCGCGGTGGGGCGGCGTGGTGGGGCGGCGTGGTCGGGCGGCGCGGTGGGGCGGCGCGGTGGGGCGGCGCGGTGGGGCGGCGCGGTGGGGCGGCGCGGTGGGGCGGCGCGGTGGGGCGGCGCGGTGGGGCGCGCGGTGGGCGGCGCGGTGGGGCGGCGCGGTGAGGGCGGCGCGGTGGGGCGGCGCGGTGGGGCGGCGCGGTGGGGCGGCGCGGTGGGGCGGCGCGGTGGGGCGGCGCGGTGGGGCGGCGCGGTGGGGCGGCGCGGTGGGGCGGCGCGGTGGGGCGGCGCGGTGGGGCGGCGCGGTGGGGCGGCGCGGTGGGCGGCGCGGTGGGGCGGCGCGGTGGGGCGGCGCGGTGGGCGGCGCGGTGGGGCGGCGCGGTGGGGCGGCGCGGTGGGGCGGCGCGGTGGGGCGGCGCGGTGGGGCGGCGCGGTGGGGCGGCGCGGTGGGGCGGCGCGGTGGGGCGGCGCGGTGGGGCGGCGCGGTGGGGCGGCGCGGTGGGGCGGCGCGGTGGGGCGGCGCGGTGGGGCGGCGCGGTGGGGCGGCGCGGTGGGGCGGCGCGGTGGGGCGGCGCGGTGGGGCGGCGCGGTGGGGCGGCGCGGTGGGGCGGCGCGGTGGGGCGGCGCGGTGGGGCGGCGCGGTGGGCGGCGCGGTGGGGCGGCGGGGTGGAATCATTCAGCGCAGAGATGGAGCGACGCGCGAGATGGCGACGGCTTGGGAAGACATTGTCGTCCGCCAGTGGATTGACCCTGGCCGATGATGATTGATGAACTCGGGATTCAGGAGGGACGTTCTAATTCTCTGATTGCGATTATGAAAGCGAAGTGGTGGTGGTGGAGTTGTTATTATTAGATCCCGTGTGCGGGCTTTCACATCCGGTGAAGTTGTCGCGACTGCGACCCTCCGATCGATCGCGACAATGAGCGACGGGTTTGTTAATTCACCGTAGGAAGAACTTGTATTATTATTACTATTACCTCCGACCGGTGACTTGTGCCCTGGCCGAGGCCTCGCCGCATATTGCCCCTTTTGTGTCGTCTCCCTCTCTAATCTCTCACTTCCGGAGCAGAACAACTTGGGGGCTGACTTCAAGGTCACTGACCCGTGGCGTCTTTTTTTTTGTTTCTTTTCCGGCGGCAGTTTGGCTGAGAAACCAGATGGAGCTACGCCGCGGCGACCCGAACCCCACACACTCTCCCTCCCTCTCTCTCACCCTCTCTCTCTCTCTCCCTCTCTCACCCTCCCTCCCTCTCACCCTCTCTCTCTCTCCCTCTCTCACCCTCTCTCCCTCTCTCACCCTCTCGCTCGCTCGTGGCGGTGTGCGGGTCGCTCGCCCTGATGGCACGCTCGCCTGACATCTAACAAGCGCTGGTGGCGATATCGGGCACGGAACGGATGCGATTAGCAAAAGCACTGAAAGAAAACTGGATATGTCAAGTCTCGGCATTCAACACGAACACTCATCTCTCGTCGAGGTCCTGAGACAGTCGGGGGGGTGGGGGAAGACTTTACACATTCATATTGCAGGGGCCATTCTCCGCATAGAGGACAGTCGCTGTTGACATCCCACACCGTTGTGGTGAATAATGTATTGGCCACTTAATGGGTGATGGGTTTCAAACCGAGATTTGAAGTTTAAAATAACGGGGGGGGGGGGGGGGGGTCATTCCATCCGCAGCCAAAACGTCGAGTGGTGAAGCCCCAGCAGCCAAGTTCAGACGCCGAATTGTCGCTGAAACTCGACGCGCAACATGACCACGGACACGATTTGCGTCGCCGGGAGCGTGGCGCAGTCTGAGCCGAGAACCGAGAGCCAGAGGGTGCTGATGAGACCGCGGGAGCGGAGCTGGCAACGGGCCCGTGGCTAAAAGTGCAAACCCCGAGACGAGATCGTCAGCGGAGCCGTAGCGGCGAGAGGAGGAGAGAGGTGACGGTGAGGCATGAACTGCATCTCAATGTCCAGTGTGAGGCCACGGTAGCCTCTTGACCTTGATAACCCCTTGACCCGGAGGACATCTCTCAAACAGCAAGTGTCACCCGTGTCGATATAGAAGTCTGTTTCGTGCGTGTGGGTACGTGTGTGTATGTGTGGGTACGTGTGTGTATGTGTGTGTATGTGTGGGTACGTGTGTGTATGTGTGTGTATGTGTGGGTACGTGTGTGTATGTGTGTGTATGTGTGGGTACGTGTGTGTATGTGTGTATATGTGTGGGTATGTGTGGGGAGCGGTGGCGCAGTGGTTAGCACGCTGTGTTACCAACCCAGAGACCCGAGTTTTATTTCCGCTCACGACCAACACCAGTGAAGATTTTCTGAACCAGTCTTGGGCATCCCTTATGTCAACTCAGCCTCAAATGAGTACCTGGTGTGGTGTGTATACATTACCACTGAAAAGACAAAGGCGGCCGGGCATAGTATTAACCACCCACCCCTCTTGTGCCATGCCGGCCTTCATAGATGCTCGCTAGTAGCACTTGCCCCAGCAGTATGTTCAGGCTATGCGGGGGATCTTCGTCTTTGTATGTGAATGTACGTGCATGTGTGTGTGGCTGGGTCATGTAGCCCGCATGCACAGTCACTGCATGGCTAAACAGTTTCTGTTTGGCCGGATAGAGGGGGCTAAACGGGTGCAGGACGGACTCGAGAAGACTTGGGCTGATGCGGTACGGGAGATTCTGGAGCAGAGTGGACTTGCCGAAGACTGGTACCAGTGGTGTCAAGATTGGCCTCTATGGAGGAGGCTCGTGAAGGAGGCTGCTGGGTAGTTGGAGGCAGTCGCCCTCCAGCAACAACGGAGGGCAGAAGAGCGACGCTCACAACAACGAGCGGCTAAAACACAGCAAGTTGGTGCAGCGGGGAGCACAGGTGATGCATCTACCGTTCATCTCAGTCAGTCAACCCATGGCACCTGGGTCTGTCCCGTGATCAATCGACACTTCGCGTGGCCTCAGAGTGCACCCAGCCTGGCACACGTGCGGTGGTGGCGTCACCGCCACTCAGTGACGAACGGATGCTGCTGTCGTGCGTGTGTGAGCACGCGCGCGGGCACGTGCGCGTGAAATCACGCGCGCGCGTGGTTTTTTTTCAGCGGGAGAGGCCAGGAAGAGCAGCGACAGGGGGGGCTGGAATACTTCACAGCCCCCGTGTCTGCAAACTCGAGAGAGCCGAGCCCCCTGGCCCCGTCGGACCTCTGCGCGCCGTCGCTAATATTAAACCTCGCTCACGCGCGCCGCGCGCCGTGTTTCCGCTGGCAACGGAATCCCTCCAGCAGGAAGCGAGAAGCTCATCCCCCCCCCCCATCCCCCGCACACCGCCACCGCCCGGCTGTGACAACGAACGCAACCAAAACGCCACTCATTAACGGACAGAGCCGGAGGGGTGACTTTTGCGGATGCTGTTGTTGTTGTCGCGAAAACGTGTCGTTAGCAGCAGTGCCGAATTATCCTCGTAGCGCAAGTAGCTACAAATGTAGCTAGGGGCCCCGTACTTTCAAGGGCCCCGCGCTAAATGCTTTCAAGCTATCAATTCCGGTTCAGCGATTCTGCACTTGCTCTATTACTGTAGTACTATTCTGCCACTGTGGCGTAGTAGTGACATCATTATCAGTGGTGTAGTAGCGACATCACTATCAGCGGCGTAGTAGTGACAGCATTATCAGTGGCGTAGTAGTGACATCATTATCAGTGGCGTAGTAGCGACATCACTATCAGCGGCGTAGTAGTGACATCATTATCAGCGGCGTAGTAGTGACATCATTATCAGTGGCGTAGTAACGACATTATTATCAGCTGCGTAGTAATGACATCATTATCAGTGGCGTAGTAGTGACATCATTATCAGTGGCGTAGTAACGATATCATTATCAGTGGCATAGTAACGACATAATTATCAGTGGCGTAGTAACGACATCATTATCTGTGGCGTAGTAGTGACATCATTATCAGTGGCGTAGTAGCGACATCATTATCAGTGGCATAGTAACGGCATAATTATCAGTGGCGTAGTAACGACATCCTTACCAGTGGCGTAGTAACGACATAATTATCAGTGGCGTAGTAGTGACATCATTATCAGTGGCGTAGTAGCGACATTATTATCAGTGGCGTAGTAGTGACATCATTATCAGTGGCGTAGTAGCGACATTATTATCAGTGGCGTAGTAGTGACATCATTATCAGTGGCGTAGTAGTGACATTATTATCAGCGGCGTAGTAACGACATCATTATCAGTGGCGTAGTAGTGACATTATTATCAGTGGCGTAGTAGTGACATCATTATCAGTGGCGTAGTAGTGACATTATTATCAGTGGCGTAGTAACGACATCATTATCAGTGGCGTAGTAGTGACATCATTATCAGTGGCGTAGTAGCGACATTATTATCAGCGGCGTAGTAACGACATCATTATCAGTGGCGTAGTAGCGACATCATTATCAGTGGCGTAGTAACGACATCATTATCAGTGGCGTAGTAACGACATCATTATCAGTGGCGTAGTAACGACATCATTATCAGTGGCGTAGTAGCGACATCATTATCAGAGGCGTAGTAGTGACATCATTATCAGTGGTGTAGTAACGACATCACTATCAGTGGCGTAGTAGCGACATCATAATCAGTGGCGTAGTAACGACATCACTATCAGTGGCGTAGTAGCGACATCATAATCAGTGGCGTAGTAACGACATCATTATCAGTGGCGTAGTAGCGACATCATTATCAGTGGCGTAGTAGCGACATCATTATCAGTGGCGTAGTAACGACATCATTATCAGTGGCGTAGTAACGACATCATTATCAGTGGCGTAGTAACGACATCATTATCAGTGGCGTAGTAACGACATCACTATCAGTGGCGTAGTAACGACATCATTATCAGTGGCGTAGTAACGACATCATTATCAGTGGCGTAGTAACGACATCATTATCAGTGGCGTAGTAGCAACATCATTATCAGTGGCGTAGTAGCTACATCATTATCAGTGGCGTAGTAACGACATCATTATCAGTGGCGTAGTAACGACATCATTATCAGTGGCGTAGTAACGACATCATTATCAGTGGCGTAGTAACGACATCACTATCAGTGGCGTAGTAACGACATCACTATCAGTGGCGTAGTAACGACATCATTATCAGTGGCGTAGTAACGACATCATTATCAGTGGCGTAGTAACGACATCATTATCAGTGGCGTAGTAACGACATCATTATCAGTGGTGTAGTAACGACATCATTATCAGTGGTGTAGTAACGACATCATTATCAGTGGTGTAGTAACGATATCATTATCAGTGGCGTAGTAACGACATCATTATCAGTGGTGTAGTAACGACATCATTATCAGTGGTGTAGTAACGACATCATTATCAGTGGTGTAGTAACGATATCATTATCAGTGGCGTAGTAACGACATCATCATCAGTGGTGTAGTAACGACATCATTATCAGTGGTGTAGTAACGACATCATTATCAGTGGTGTAGTAACGACATCATTATCAGTGGTGTAGTAGCGATATCATTATCAGTGGCGTAGTAACGACATCATTATCAGTGGCGTAGTAACGACATCATTATCAGTGGTGTAGTAACGATATCATCAGTGGTGTAGTAACGATATCATTATCAGTGGCGTAGTAACGACATCATTATCAGTGGTGTAGTAACGACATCATTATCAGTGGCGTAGTAACGACATCATTATCAGTGGTGTAGTAACGACATCATTATCAGTGGCGTAGTAACGACATCATTATCAGTGGCATAGTAACGACATCATTATCAGTGGTGTAGTAACGACATCATTATCAGTGGTGTAGTAACGACATCATTATCAGTGGCGTAGTAACGACATCATTATCAGTGGTGTAGTAACGACATCATTATCAGTGGTGTAGTAACGACATGATTATCAGTGGTGTAGTAACGACATAATTATCAGTGGCGTAGTAACGACATCATTATCAGTGGTGTAGTAACGACATCATTATCAGTGGCGTAGTAACGACATCATTATCAGTGGTGTAGTAACGATATCATTATCAGTGGCGTAGTAGCGACATCATTATCAGTGGCGTAGTAACGACATCATTATCAGTGGCGTAGTAACGACATCATTATCAGTGGTGTAGTAACGATATCATTATCAGTGGCGTAGTAGCGACATCATTATCAGTGGCGTAGTAACGACATCATTATCAGTGGTGTAGTAACAACATCACTATCAGTGGCGTAGTAGCGACATCATTATCAGTGGCGTAGTAACGACATCATTATCAGTGGCGTAGTAACGACATCATTATCAGTGGCGTAGTAGCGACATTATTATCAGTGGCGTAGTAACGACATCATTATCAGTGGCGTAGTAACGACATCATTATCAGTGGCGTAGTAACGACATCATTATCAGTGGCGTAGTAGCGACATCATTATCAGTGGCGTAGTAACGACATCATTATCAGTGGCGTAGTAGCGACATCATTATCAGTGGCGTAGTAGCGACATCATCAGCTCAGGGGGTGGCTGCAATCTGTCAAGGTGGGGCTCCACTATTGTGAAGCGTCGCACCTAGGCGTTTTATGTATATCGCGGCTACTCTTGCCTAACCTCATCATTACATAAACGTTGTTGTTATTTGGCACTGTTGTTGAAAACAAATCTCACGGTGGTTGTCAAGGGGGCCCACAACTCGTAGCTTTGGTCACCGGGGGGGGGGGGGGCAAGGCACCCACGGCCCCCTACGCTCGTTACGCCACTGCGCTGAGCCACGAATAGATAAGCCATGACTGCACAAGTCATGGCCAGAAGCGTTCAGCCGCGAACCGTTGTCTTCATCATCATCATCGTCTTCGTTTCGTGTCCATCAGACCAACTCAGTCAGATCACTGATGATCCTTTGTGGGGTGGCTCGCCCCCCCTCCCCTCTCCCCCCATGGTGAGTAACAGTGCTTGAGGCATCAGCTGGGCACGACTCCTCGAGCCGCCCCCACTGGAGGAGCCGGAGGAGGCATCGTCTGCTCGTCGCTGGCTCTTGCTCTGCTCCACGACTCTGCCGCTGCAATCGAGGGCCCCGAGTTGGCAAAGTCTGGCCGACTCCGCGCCGAGACTCGTTCCCACCGCGTTCCCACCGCGTGCCCACCGCGTGCCCGCCGCGTGCCCACCGCGTGCCCACCGCGTGCCCGCCTCGCATGGCGGCGCGGATTATTCGTCCCCGGGAGGAGAGTCGAGGAGCTGTGATGATTTTCCGCTCTTGGTTGTATTTGCTGTGTGGTCACGTGACCAGATTAATTGTACGTAGAGCAATACCCCGAGCTACGTTTCTACCTTCTCGCAAGGACGTCGCCGCTTTATGAGTAACACCGCGACCCGAGTTGCGTCGCCTCGACAAACCCACGGTCACGTCGCTGACAGCGTCGTCCGTCCGCTCTCGCTATCCGTCGCCTCTCAGCCTCCTCCGCCACCACCACCACCACCCTGTACAGGAACCACTTTGCGTCGCGTGTAAACAAAAACAAATTTTACTCGACTGTAGACCACGATATATTACTTCGGTGGTTTTTGTTAAATAGTCTATTGTATCTTATTGCACCCTGTATGATGCGTGTTCACGTTTACTGTTGTACACTAGTGTTGTGTGCAGTATTTTTTTGTTTAGTAATTTCACGTAACGTTGCGGGTACGTCCAGGACGAGGATGCGCGCGCCAGCGCAGCGCGCCACTGGCGCCCTCCGCCGTCTTTGTTGTTTGGCTCCACATAGCAGCAGCTTCGCTTTCATAGACGCCGTTTCGCAAGTACGTCGTCGCTTTGTGATGAACACCGCTAGCTGCCTCATTAGCGTCGCCTCACCCCCCCCCCCCCCACACAGCCAACGTCGCTGACAGCGTCGTCCGCTCTCGTTATCCGTCGCCTCTCAGCCTTCGCCTCCACCACCACCACCGCCTCCACCACCGCCACCACCACCACCACCGCCTCCACCCAGCGCCCCGTACGTCGCTCCGATTGACGCCGTTTCGATATTCGTCGTCGTCGCACCTTTCAGGAACGCATCCCCGACGTAAACCGGGCAGTATTGCTGTGCTGCTACGCAATACGTACGCACGTTCACATGTTCATATTACTTGCGTACACCCGGTGGTGGTGGCGCAGTGGTTAGCACGCTGCACTATGACCCCAGCGACCAGAGAAGGTTTCCCAGCCACGGTTGACATCGGTGGCGAGCAACGTCTGAACTGATCCTGGTTCTCTTCATCACCAACCCGCACTGACCAGCGTGGTGAAGTATGGTCAAGGCACCTCTTATAACTGTCCACTGAGCTGCTACGTGGCTATTTTTTCAGAAGCGACCTGCCGATCACAAATGACAGCTCAACGAAGTGGCTGATCGCGTGAAAATGTACAGCAGCCAAATACTCTTAAATGCACGTTGATTCTAAATGTGGAGAGAAATCCCGGAGAACCCAGAGAAAAATCCACGAGGAGAGAGAACATGCCAAGTCCAAATATACAGCAAGCGTCAGGGTCGGGATGGTTTGCACCCACGACTTCCTGTGTACCAGGCGAGGTAGGTAACATTTCACCACGGGCATCGTCAGGGTCGGGATCGAACCCACCACCTCCTGTATACCAGGCGAGGTAGTTAACATCTCTTCGCTACCGTGGCGCCCCAATGACAATGAATGGGCTGTAAATGATGAAATTAATTCCCTTGAACTGTAAGCCATCGACTTATTAATATTACGGACATTATTGTTTGATGCACTTGTCACGTGCGTGAATCCTGCGCGTGCCACCGTGATGGCCCCCTCGTGTGCGTGGGCTTTCTCCGGGCGCTCCGGTTTCCCTCCGACAAGCCAAACTGTGACCTCGGTGGCAGAAGGCGACGAGGATGACGACGGTGGTGGCGATGCACCTGCGATGAGCACGGGTTGGCTACGCACGGCGCGAAAGAACTTCAAACGTAAATGCATACGCAGCGTAGAATTTATATTAACAAATACCATCAAATGCCTCGTCATTTCAAAACAACAACAACAAAACATGAAACCACGACAAAACCACACGGAGAAAACCGTTCAGCCACTCGGACGCAGCGTGACCCAAAACCACACGGAAATTCGCCGCACAAAAAGGGGGGCACACATTACAGATCCCAGCCCCCCCCCCACCACCACCATTCTTGACTAAACCACTAAACCCTCTTAGGGCCGAGCGTATTTTGTCAGGGCCAAATGATGCCAAACGCCACTTACACTGCAGAGGGGGATTGGGCTCCTGAACTCCTGCCGCTAGTTTTCTATAAACTGTGTCAACAAAAGCCAAAAATGTCATGGCGATCCGAACCAAAGCAGGCCCGCCCGCGATCCACCTTGCACTTGTATGTGCCTCGTCCCGATAAAGCGCCAACATTGTCAAAAGGCCGTCTAGACTTTATGTGCAAGACCAACGCATATAATATATAACTGGTTTAACAGGCCCGGCGTGCCAGGCAACCGAGCAGCTGTTCTGCTGCCGAGGCTGTAATCAGATGGAGAGAGCGAGGCGCTGGGGCGATGCGAGGTCTGCGCGCGGCTTCCTCATTCTGTCGGACACGTGGTAGTTGTGGGCAGTCGGGCTTTCGCGACCAATAGTATCCATAATAGGGGGGGGGGGTGGAGGGGTTATATCGCGTGAAGATAACTTTGCCGACAAACCCGCCGCCACCACTCGACACAGCCAATTTATTGAGGGTTGCCACGCAAACAGAACGTGCCAATGAGTTACTCGTCCAGCAACGCCAGTGTGCTGGAGAGTAAACCCGCGACATTTACAATTCGAGCCACGTGTCGTTGCGCCGGTAATGACACAAAGCACCAGCATCATCAGGCGACAGTCAGAATTGTGCAGAATTCCTCCTCCTGTATTTTAGTCTTCATTTTTGTTTTCATTTTCCCTAAGCGCCCAGCTTTCTGTAACAAATGTGCAGCTCGCCGTGGCCTCTCGGCACGTAAACATTGCCGGGAATTCATGTTTTGGCGTGCCCTTGGCAAGGGGATTTCACGTTACTCGCCGTATGTTTGAATGTATGCTTAAACATAACCCCCCTCCAAAAAAAATTGGAACAAACACTGATGAAGTCTGCGAAGATTCACGGAGAGAGAGAGACGCGTGCCTGGAATGTTCGTGTTGAGACGGAACGAGGCACACGTGAACGAGAGAACACGCTCGGGGGTTAAACACTACACTATGTTTTGTTTGACCCGGTAAGACCTACTGAGCTACACAGCTCTTCATCAGAAGTGGCCTGGCCACAAATGATAACTCAGCGAAGTGGCTAATCAACTGGAAATGTGTAGCCGCCAAATACTCTGAACGCACGATGATTCTAAATGTGGCGGGGAAAACTGCAAAACCCAGAGAAAAATCCCCGAGACCACCCACGACCTCCTGTATACCAGGCGAGGTAGTTAACATCTCCGAGCCACCGCGGGTTAACGGCGTCACTCAAATTGTGAAGAGAGAAGTGGGTGGGGCTTGGGCTGAGCACGTCACTCAAATCGGTAGGGTGGTCAAGAAGAGTGAACGCAGTGGCATGCAAGGAATGGAACGCATCCGGGAGGATGTCGACTGGGGAGATGGAGCGATAACATGAAGCTCGGGTGCAGATGCCTGGGGGCCAGATTGTCACGTCGCAAGAAAGATGAGAGATGGCGACGACTCGGGGTGTCCCGAGCCTCCCCTCCCCCCTCCCCTAGAGGGTTTACAATCAGCCACGGATCCCACAACCTCCGATTGGTGTCGGGGAGTGGTGGCGCAGTGGTTAGCGCACCGCACGACGAACCTGGAGATGTGACCTCTCCCACTCGCGACTGATATCAGTGATGCATCTTAACCTGACCTTGGCCTCCCCTAAATCGAGTCAGCCTGGCTACGTAGGGTGCGTACGAAGTAAAACGTGAGGTTACATACACACGTGGGGAAGAAAGAAACCCGAAGATTCGGTCAGAAACTGCTGTCTCTGCTGCCCCCACCAGGCAGTCTGGCTTTGCCTGCGCGCGAAATAAATATATATAATAATACAAAATTATAATCATAGAGAGAAAAATATATATAATAAAAATTGTAATCCTAGAGAGAAGAATATATATGTAATTAAAATTATAATCATAGAGAAAAAAAGAAAAATAATAATCATAAAGAGGAAAAAGAAGATAATAAAATAATAATTATGGAGGAAAAAAATATAATACAAATTATAATCATAGAGAAAAAAATTATAATCATAGAGAAAAAATAATATTAATTATAATCATCGAAAAAATAATAAAAAATAATAATGGAGAGGAAAAAAGATAACACAAATTATAATAATAGAGAGGAAAAAATCATAAAAATTATAGTCATAGAGAAAAATAATAATAAAAATTATAATCATAGAGATAAAAATTATCATAAAGGGGAAAAATATATAATAAAAATTATAATCATAGAGAGGGAAAAAACCCTCTCTGGCAAGACAGGGCCGACGGGAGGCGCGCGCGCGAATCCGCGTGGAAACGGAGCAACGCTGCTGCCGTTTTGTGCTGTCGCTAGGGAGAGAGAGGCAACTTGGCGGCAACATTCTGCCGCACGTGAACTTCAATCAGATGGCGGCGGCGGTGGGAAAAAAAATCTGAGCGCTTCTCTGCTGGGAAAAAAGTTGTCGCGCACGTGCGATGCGCGCCACCCGCACCCCCCCCCCTCTCTCCGGGTGCCGACTTCAAAAGGTCTCAAAGCCGGCCCCACATTTTCACAGGGGGAAGCCAAAAAACGCGCACTACTTCAACACGGACGTTACTCCCTTCGGCGGGCCTGGAGATTAAATGCGCAACCTTTATGTATTCATAAATTGCACTTTTTTCGTGTTGTTGGCGGTGGTGGTGGTAGTGGTCTTTGGCAAACGTTGAGCGGAGGCAAGACCCGCATGCCATCACCATGGCGTCCGTCAAACATCCCAAATGGACCGACACCCACCCCTCGCTCACCACTCCCAACAGTCAGACTGGCAGAGGCTTCTCTGGAAAATGTAATCTCAGTCGATTCTCGATTATGATCCGCGCAAATTGATGGGGAGGACGTCCGCACATAATTCAAATTCGCGGATAATAAAAACACATCCGTGAAAGAAATTTGAGTTTATTAATGAAAAAAACAAACATTTGTCATGAAGAATCCACCGATCTATGCGCGTGCTCAGTGATAATAACACTTTCCTGCTCCTGCTCAGCAGGAGACTAGGCCCACGAAGTGGATGATAGCAGAGCCACACCAATCAACATCAATCAAACTGCACCCCACTGTTGTAAGGATATGCAACTCCTGTACTGTAGAGGCAATCACGTGGATGTTGGCTTAACTGGAGTAACATATTTGTTTGGTTTAAGCACGCGACTTGTAATACACATTTCTAAGAACAACAATGTATAACCGTTTTAAGATTTTTTATTTGGGCTTAAGGGAAAATCCATGAATCTTAGATTTTTGTCAAAATCTCAGGTGCGCGGTTAATCCACTAATCGTATAAACCGCACGCAGATAAGCGAGTCTATTATAGGTTTGTTACGCTAAATTTTAGCACCCTCCAGTAAATCAAACGTGAAGATGTATTAAGAGTATATTTCTACATACACTACATAACGCGACTGGACAACTGTAAAAACTCCTTGGCATCTGTGAAAAAGAGCTTCATAGCTCATCGGATTCCTCCAGTCTAAATATAAATTATGATTGAACTTTGTCCTGCAATTGCCTTTTCTATCCGTGATTTAGTTTGAGCATTGCCCGTTAGTTGGGCCCTAGTTCCACTGTATGGGCTGTGACATATTATTCATCCAGGTCACCCTCTGAAAACAGATTGGAAGTGGTTCTCACCAGGTTAAATAAACCCCCATTCGATCAATCGATCGGCTCGTAAGGCAGGTTTTAACGAGAAGATAATGACAGATTGAAAGCCTTTGTGATACTGAAAGCCCTTGTGGAAAGTCAGCTGCTTTACAGCATGAGAGTCAATATGCTACGGGGGGGGGGGGGGGGGGGGCACGCCTTTATCCGATTCAATCACACACGTGATCGATTTAAACCCGTCAAGGTTATGACGGGCAGGCTGACACGTGAGAGTGAAAGTCAAGTCATTCCTCGGGTGATAAACCGGTGACGAGTTGCGAGCCATCTCACATCAGCTGCTCATTTGATAATGTATATGTGGTAATACTCGTCTCCGTCAAATGCCATGAGCCCGAAGTGGAAATTCCACATTCCCATGGCAGGGGCCATTCGAAGTATATTGTTGTTGTCTTCATATTAAGTGTCGAATGCTTTTCACACTCATTCCCCAGGCCCGTATATGTATAATTTGTGCGCTCAAACAAATAAACAAAGATGCTCTATTGTAGACTTAACAGACTTGTGGGGCCCGTGCTGTTAGCGAGCATCTATGGAGGCCGGCACAGCACACGGTACTAATTTGAGGCTAATTCGACCCAAGGGAGGCTCAGGACTGGTGTTTGTCAAGGGTTTGTAGCACTGCGTGTTACTCACGCACACTATACCACCGCGTGCACCCACACACAAACATATTGACACATTACAATTCTCACGTCTCTCACAACACCCTGGTATTAATTAGCTGAGCAGACAGACTGCTAAGGGAAATAATTAGGCAATTGATATATAACACCAGCAGCCTGGGGTTACTGAAAACACTAAGGGAGATCACCGACAGTTTGAAACTCATCGCCTGCAGACAGCGAACCAGAGATTGCATTCGTTTACAAAATGTAAACTTCCATTTGCCTCTTGAGCTAAACGCGTGTAAGTTAGGGTGCAATACAACAGAAGATGAATCTACACAGCGTCTCTATCCAACTGCGTATGCTGCAATGCTTATTCACGCTCTCAGCTGACATCGAGGACCCAGATATTCGACAGTCCTAAAGATTCTTCCTCGCCGGCCACCCCATTTGTTTTTATGGACCCAAATGAGCCCAATGAGGACCGCACGGCAAAATCCCGCGAACACGTCATCACGTCGACAAATCGCAATGTCCAGCGACCACGAGTACTACTACACGGTTTGTCATCGCACAACAACCATTTAAATAAAAATTATGGAATAAACAAATAAATATGCCCATAAAATGCCTGGCCCGATTGTTTGTCCCAGTCCATCACTGCTCGAGAGGCCGTGCATGCACCGTGGACATTTTGTTTGTTCATCTCATAGAAAGGGTACCAGACAATGGACGGACAAATGCATCAACAATCGCACCCGACGCTCTGTCAATGACCATTTCAGTAGCTGACCAGGCCCACGCCCCTCAGCCCGGCTTTCGAGGAGCGACCGCGGTGGTCTCCTTTCGCCCATGGGTCACAATTATCTCGGAAGAGCGATAACCCCCCGGGGGCCCTTTCAAGGCTCCGGGGGTAAAGTGCGTGAGCACACAACGGCCCATTCAACCATCGCCGCCCCCGTCCTCTCCCCACGGCCTAATCGCCGCCCTCCCTCCGCTCGCCAGCACACATCCCGTGGCACGGTGAGGCTTCCTTCGGAGCGGCTTTTGCTACGAGGGCAGCCCCGCAAGTGCTCACTCACACCGCTGCTGGTGGAACGGCCACCGGTGGAGTGAGCTCGAGGGAGGGTTCCACCACAGGGGGACCGCAGAGCTTGGGCAATCGTTGGTAGTGCCGGTTCAGCACCAACTATATTTGAGGTGCCGCGGTAGCTATGAGATGTTAACTACCTCGCCTGGTATGCAGGAGGTCGTGGGTTCGATCCCGACCCTAACGCCTGCTGCTGTATATTTGGAGTTTGCAGTGTCTCTCTCCCTGTGGTCGCGAGGCATTTTCTCCGGGTCCTCCGGTTTTTCCCTCCACATTTAGAATCAACATCACGCGTTTAGCGTATTTGGCTGCGAGACATTTTCACCTGATAAGCCACTTCGTTGAGCTATCATTTGTGGCCAGTTCACTTGTAAAAAAGAGCTACATAGCTCAGTGGGCCTTACTTGGTAAAAAATGAAGTGAATTGGCTGCTTCTGCTGCTACCTTCCCACTCTTCTGTGGTTCCTCATCGCGCCCCTGAGTCGTCCTCTCTCTTCGAGAGAGCGAGCGTTACAAGTTGACATGAGGCCTCCTCTCAATGCTGACCAGACATATTTTGGAATAGGTGGGAGTACCAACACCCTACCCCAGCACACACAGCCTGCCAATGGACCCTGGGTGGACAGAGGCGGTGGGGCATTTAAGAAACTGCCGTGCCGCGAGATGGAATCGGACCGCACCGGCGACCTCCGTTTAGCAAGCCCAGTGCGCTGGCCATTAATCGCACTGCCGCAGCACCCTGGATCAACCACTCCAGTTTTACTCACCACTGAATAAATCCACAAAATATCAACTTCTGAGATATATTGCAGGTGCAATCGGAGGAAGATGCGAGCGGTGTTTTGCATGCTTTAATATTTACGAATGCTCATTTAAAAAAACAAACAGGTTACGGGAAATGCTTACACATCATTACCCTGGAATTTTGACAGTAAAATTACGCCGGTGGCCAATGCGCTATTGGGACTCAGCTTTCCAAACAAGAACAGATTGGGGACACATTGAAGCCTATGGCGTGATGCACCACCACCACCACCACCACTACGCGTGTGTGCCACGTGTGTTTGGACAATGATAGCCGGGAGCTTTCCAAAGATAACTCCTGACTTCAGAAAGGGTGGCCCCTGCCTCCTATTTTATGGCACTCCCATTGTTATTTCAGATTAGAAGGTTATATGGCAACTTTTATTGCCGAAATAAGAATAAGGAGGGTTGTTACAACTATCTGCGACCACTCTAAAACTAAAACTGAATGCTCGGCTTGTGCTTTGCCCCACCCTGGAGCAGGTGGTCAGATAAGGAACACCCCAAAAAATAATATCTCTGTTTTTCCGCTTTTTGGATGACGCGCGCCATTCAAACTTTAGACCAGGCTTTGTGGTGCACCCATTCACGCGCAATCTCGTCGGGGTGGACTATTGAGCGGGAGAAATGGAATTCCTTTCACAACAAACAATAACAATACTCATTTTTTTTTACAGCAAAGCGTCGCCGCTTTCACAAGAGGATGCCTCCTCTCTGCATTCCTGTCAACCTCTTATCAGTGCCCTACCTTATACAGACCAATTCAGACCTTATTGGTCACCCTGTGCCCTTATAAATCTCAACGTTCATCTGACAAAGCCTCATCACAAGGGAGAAACACAAACAAATATACACGTTATTTGCCAGCATTGAAATGGCTTTACGCCGTATGGACCTGAAAACTAAATTTCCCTGTACAGGACTACGGGTAACCGTCTTGGGCTGACAGCTTTGTCTGCACAGGGAAGCTGCGCCCAGTGCTGTTGCGCAATCGTAAGTGTCACTAGAATCGTGAACGACGATTGTTTTGTATATTTCTGACGTTCGACCAATTCCATTTTAAGGCGAGCTCGGAGAGTGGCGCAATATGAAATCTGCACAGGCTGGGTCACTGCCAACTCCTGGCCATTTGAAAGCCCAGCCAATGTGTAGGACGATTATGAATTCCATTGAACCCTTTCCCATTGTAACGCAATCATAGGTAAGGGGGCAATGTGGGGGAGCGCGTGCGGCACAGTTTGGCGCCAGCTATCGTAGAGTGTGGCGGTCGTGTCGCTACGGTTCTCTGTGGCGAGTAACGATGTCTTTAAAAACAGTGGCGCTGCTATGCCCCTCGAAATAAAATAAACGCCGAGCCGCTTGCGCCGTTCCGAGATTTGGCGGTGAACGGGGCACCCACCCTCCCACTGGCAGAAGGAACGGGAACGGCAAAGGGTTCCAGTAAGACGTTGTGCACAATCAACTAAAACGTTATCCTAAAAAAATTCTCGCTGAGCTGTGTGGACGTGTGATTTTCAGCAGGGTCGTGCTTGTGAGCATTTTTAGACCTCGATGCGTTTGATTTATTTTAGCAGGAAGGGCCCAATAAGCTGTTAGGCGCTATTTCAATGGGCGTCCTGCGATGGTCACAGACGTGATACACGTTGAGCCTTGTTCGGATTGAAATTTGCATTGATTAGGTGCAAGCCTGGGGATTAGCTTGTGAGAAAATACAAAACTTCGCGCGAGAATATTGAAACTCTTCTCAAGATTTCAAAGGGACCCTGAGAAAACAGCGGAAATTTCACAATCCCACGATGGGGCAAGAATATATGCGAGACAATCACTGTTCATTGGCCACAAAGTGGGGCTCATTTTTTTGACCAAAGAGTTATTATGATGGGTAGAGCTGACCTGTATGATGAGTCGTCACTCTGCTGCCGCACCACCAGGTCAGATACCGATTAGATTACATCGTAAAACGCAACATCTATTTTTTATATATATATAAAGGTCGACCATCTCGACGTGGCAAAATGTTATCTCCCTCGCCTGGTATGCAAGAGGTTCGATCCCGACCCTGATGCCTGTATGTTTGGAGTTTGCATGTTCTCTCCGTGGTGGAGTGGATTATTTCCCGGGTCCTCCGCTTTCCCCACCACATGAAGACACAACATCACGCATTTATAGAATTTGGCTGCTGTGCAGTTCCAGGTGATAAGTCCGCATCGTTGAGCAATCGTTTGTGGCCGGGTCGCGTCTGAAAAAGAGCCAAATAGCTCAGTGGGCCTCACCTGGTAAAATAAAACTTATTTGTAGTTAAAAAATAAAAACAGTTTGGGTCGTTGTTTTGTTTGTTAGCTTACTTACCGCCTTTTCCCTTTCACCGTGGCTTCTATCCCCACCGCTAGCGCCCGGTACGGCGATACCGTGACCGCTCTTGCGTGGAACGCTTGCGCTAATTCGCGGCGACGCCGCCGCGGTTGGCTGATGCGATCGGGGTGCGGAGGTGACGGGGTCGGAGCGGGGGAGTGATGAACGACATCGATTTTTTTACAAGAGCGCCCGTGTTCCAAATTGCGCTGCGCTGGGTCTCTCCGGGGGAAAAAATGCCCCTGCCACTTTGGTCTCCACGAATGGAGTGCTTTTGCCACAAGTTCCCCGGGAACTTCATTTACGGGGGGGGGGGGGGGGGGGGGAATCTGATTTACTTTTGAACGCGTTTGACCTGTCCGACAGCCAATTGAGATTCACGATCTTCATCGGAAGGCGTGAATGATGAAATGATCGGTCAGTGGCGTTTGGTTATTACCCAGCGTGAGAGCCGCTGAGACGGGCCTCCTTTGGCAATGAAGATCTGGGTGTATCATACAAGGCTGGTCGAATTGCACGCGATTCAAATTACGTGTAAATAAAACCCACGTAAAATATGACGCAATGCGCCACGTGCAATACAGGCCCAAGATAACATTTACGGATGAATGGATGGGTCGATGAAATCTGCTCATGTGCAGCTGCTGGGTGCATCATTGCATGGCGGGATCACGAGCGGTGGCAGTGGATTGGGTAGACCTTCATCCAGCAGTGGATTGATCATGGCTGACGATGGTGATGATGATGATAGCGACGAATATCAAAAGTCAAACGGCGCACTTCAAGCCGAGTTTTTGCCCGTGCGCTTCACATAATTTTTGTGGAACGACGGTCACGTTGGCGGATAAAAAGAAAACCGGCCCGCCATCCTGGATGGCGCAAATTAACAAGAGGCTGATTCCGCGGGAGGAACCCGCAGCTCCTCTCCGTGCACCGGGCAGAGTGGGTCACGGGCAGAGCGGGTCACGGGCAGAGCGGGTCACGGGCAGAGTGGGTCACGGGCAGAGCGGGTCACGGGCAGAGTGGGTCACGGGCAGAGTGGGTCACGGGCAGAGCGGGTCACGGGCAGAGTGGGTCACGGGCAGAGCGGGTCACGGGCAGAGGAGGCCACGGTGACCACGGTGACCACGGTGACCAGGGCAGAGCCCCCGGTCACCGCACGGTGGCTTCGCTTCACGTGTCGCTGGGGGTGGCTTCAACCTGGTTCCGCTGCTGCTCGTCGATCATTGCACTCGGTGATGCCGATCCAGGGGGGGGGGGGGGCGGGGGGCGGGCCTTGGGGGGTTTGTCGCTAGACATCAGAGCCAATTAGAATGTTTATTATACTGGAGGAATGCTATGAGCTATAAAGGTATGTTTTTTGTTTGTATTTTCACCACAAGTATCTGTGGTTAATGCAGACATGATTCCTTGCAAAAGGTTTCAATTTGGTGTTTTAACAGCTTAACACCTGTTTTGTTGCCAAAAAAAGGAGAAAACCTATTCTCATATTTTGACACTGGCAAAGGAGGTCCCATGATGTTTTATCCCGCTGTAACAGGTCAAGCCCACTGAGCTATGAGTTTATTTTTTCAGAAGTGGCCTGGCCATCACAAATGACATCTGAACGAAGCGTCTCATCGCGTGAAAATTTATCGCAGCAAAAATAATTTAAACGGCGATTTTTTTCTCTCTCTAAAAGTGGAGGGGGCAAAAAACACAACGGAGGACGCGAAGAAGACCATTTTAAAAAATCCCACGCGACCACGGAGCGAGGTTCAAAAACGACGGCCCCCTTCCCCCATCGTTGGCGGCTTGGCCGACGACCACGCGGCTTCTGAGAGGAGGCCCCGAGTGGGACCTCGAGGGAGCCGCCCTCCGCTGCGCCCACGCGGCGAGCTTCTGGCTCCACTCCACGCAGGGTTGTGTCACCTTTGTGCCTGCAAGGAAGCACTTAAGAAACACTTTGTCGTTGCAAGATAAATATTGCACGCGACGTTGCCGCATTAACCTCTCTCTCCCTGTGCATTTCATCTTGTATAGCGGCGGGGTAACGTGTCCTAACATTCCATGCCATTTTTGTAATTGTGTCCACTTAAATATTTGATTTAATATATTTTGCAACGTCTCAAACGACATATCGCTCCGGTGCGCGGTATTTGTTGGCTGTATCAGCTGATGTACATTTAACGTGAGATTAATGCACCTCTGGAAGGGAGCTCGATAGAGACCAATCAATGGGCCTTTGGCCTACTCTTCTTTTGGTTCCCACCAAACGGCTCGCGAAGAGGTGAGAGCACCCACACTTGACCCACCATACGCGAGCTTGCCGATTGGCTACCTGTGGCGTAGCCACGAACACTGCCGGGTCTGTGGCAATGTTTGTATCGGCACACATGTTGACCCGTCACTGTGACCGCGATGAGCTCAACGTTTTAACGGCGGAAGAAAAAAAAACCGAACGAATCCACCCGTCGTCACCCCCAACCCCACCGCGGACAACCGCGACCCCGGAAATTCGAGCACTCCGACGGTGTCCGCCGACGCCGACGACGACGCCGGCGATGACGATGATGTCGATGACAAACGGAATAACGGGTGATGAGTGCGCGGTGGTGAAACAGCCGCCCCCCCCCCCACTCGGCACCGCCCGGCCGCGGCCGAGCTTCTCCGAGGCGAGCCTCGCGCTATTTCAGTTTCCCTCCGGAACCCTCCGACGGTAATGTCACACCGTCTCGTGGCGAGTCCGGGATTACTCGGCATGCCCTTCGTGCGCACGGCTTTTTTCGTTCTGTCCCCACCACCGCCACCACCTCCCCCCTCTCTCTGGCTCTCCCTCCCCACGCGTCTCCTCGCAACGCGCCAGGCGCTGCTCGTCGGACGCAGTGCAGACGCGCGGTGAACACCCAGCAGCAGCAGCAGCAACAGCAGCAGCAGCAACAGCAGCAGCGGCAGCAGGAACAGCAGGAACAGCAGCAGCGGCAGCAGCAGCAGAAGCAACAGCGGCAGCAGCAGTCTGCACGTCGCGTCGCTCGCGGGAACGTGCCGGGTTTCCGAGAGAGCCCTGAGAGGGTGCGGCGTAGCGGGTCGAGCGCTACGCCGCGCTACGAACCCGGCAACCCGAGTTCGATTCCCGCTCACGGCCAACACAGGGGGACGATTAACTGAACCGGTCCTGCGCCTCTCCTAGGTCGTCTCAGTCTCAAGTGATTTCCGTGGTTCGGTGCGTAAACATCGCCGCTGGGGAGACAAAGGCGGCCAGGCGTGGTGCTGGCCACCCACCCCCTGGTGTGCCCTGTCGTCCTTCATAAGTGCTCACTACCAGCACTTGCCCCAACAGTCTGTTAAGGCTATAGGGGGATCTTTGTCTTGTGTGTGCTCCATTCCCACGAACACAGTGCATGGCCGTCCCTTTCCGCCAAGACATGCAAAACAACGCAATTTTAAGTTGCTTCGGTGAGCTTCACAACGAACAGCAAAGTTAATAAATACAAAGGTAAAGTAGCAGCCCTGCAATTGCCTGCTCACGCCGGAACAGCCCCCTACCGGAGCAGCCAAATACCGTAAACGCGTGATGTCGATTCTAAATGTGGCGGGGATATACAGAGGACTCGGAGAAAAAGCCACGCGACTAGGGGGAGAGAGACACGCAAACTCCAAATATACAGCAGCAGCAGGCATCAGCGTCGGGATCGAACCCACGACCTCCTGCATACCAGGCGAGGTAATTAACATCTCGCCACCGCGGCTCCTCTGGTTGGGAGTTGTCTCGGCCCATCATCCCTCAGAGGTCGAAAAATGTAGCTTCAAGTTGTGGAGACGTCGGCAGTGACTGTCTTGTGGATAAACTCGGCCCCCGCCATGTGGAATTTCCACCGCTGGTTGTAATTCAGGAGATGTGCACCGCCGCAATGTTCACCTGAGCAGGAGATCACTTTGACTTGTTTTTTTTTTCAATTAGGGGGCAGAGGGCAACAGCGGAGACTATCACGCAGCGTGCCCTTCACTTTGGTGGCCACGCAACTGCGGGGAGGGGCCGCCCGTCTTGTCACGACGGGGCCCTTTCACCCCCTTGGGCGACTACACCTCCTCTTCCATGCGATCGCGAGATAAGTTCGACGGCTGTGTCACGTCGTGGACACGTCGTCGCCCCCGTACGGGATGTGCAAACCCCTGCAGCAAATGTGCTCCTCTTCACTTCAGTTGGCGGTCGTCGACGTTCGAAGCGAGGATCGCGACACTCAGACAAACGGCGCTGCCCTTCATGGTCGCCACTCCCCCAGCCCCCCCCCCCCCCCCCCGTGGTAGATCAAACAAATCACTTGAGACACGCCAGTGTACGGCAGCCAAGAGCAAATTCACGCGAACGCCGTCGCACGAGGTCACACGGTTTAGCGCAGCGGTCCTTCGGTGACTATGCGAGATGAACGGACGAATGCTGCTGCCTCCGCCGTCTGGCGAGCGGAGGCCCACACTTTTTTTTTTCACTACGTCCTGAGATTTGGTTGCGTTCAGCTCGACGTTGTGCAAATCCGAGTTTACATTTGAGGAAAGAAAAAGAAAAAAACCGTGCCCGTTATTGCCAAACGGAAGCCGTCGGATCAGAAGCGACTTCGCTTGTTGCACGCCGCACGCACCAAGGGAGACGTCCCATATGCCGAGTCCACAATGCTGCCATGCGTTTTAAATGTAAACCCTCTCGTGTCACTGAGGGTGGCAGTTTGCGAGGCCGCGTGCTCTAAATCGCGTTCCGGGAATGTGCAAGAATCCATCCAAGCCATCGTGCACGCCAAACATGCGTGAGCCATAAAGGACACGAACTGCAAAACAAACACTCACTTGGCGGAGATGCTCACAGACCCCGGAGGTACTCCGAGCCAAAGAGCAACGAGCCAGCGCTGCTCAGAACCCGAGTTCAAATCCCCACGGCCAACACCCACGCCCGAGAAAACTCGAGGGTCTCACGAGTGACGAGTCGGCGGGTCTCTAACTCGAGGTGCTCACGAGTGACCCGAGTTGGTGGGTCTCTAACTCGAGGTGCTCACGAGTGACCCGAGTTGGTGGGTCTCTAACTCGAGGTGCTCACGAGTGACCCGAGTTGGTGGGTCTCTAACTCGAGGTGCTCACGAGCACTGAGTTGGTGGGTCTCTAACTCGAGGTGCTCACGAGTGCCGAGTTGGTGGGTCTCTAACTCGAGGTGCTCACGAGCACTGAGTTGGTGGGTCTCTAACTCGAGGTGCTCACGAGTGCCGAGTTGGTGGGTCTCTAACTCGAGGTGCTGACGAGTGACCCGAGTTGGTGGGTCTCTAACTCGAGGTGCTCACGAGTGCCGAGTTGGTGGGTCTCTAACTCGAGGTGCTGACGAGTGACCCGAGTTGGTGGGTCTCTAACTCGAGGTGCTCACGAGTGACCCGAGTTGGTGGGTCTCTAACTCGAGGTGCTCACGAGTGACCGGAGTTGGTGGGTCTCTAACTCGAGGTACTCACGAGTGACCCGAGTTGGTGGGTCTCTAACTCAAGGTGCTCACGAGTGCCGAGTTGGTGGGTCTCTAACTCGAGGTGCTCACGAGTGACCCGAGTTGGTGGGTCTCTAACTCGAGGTGCTCACGAGTGCCGAGTTGGTGGGTCTCTAACTCGAGGTGCTCACGAGTGCCGAGTTGGTGGGTCTCTAACTCGAGGTGGTCACGAGTGCCGAGTTGGTGGGTCTCTAACTCGAGGTGTTCACGAGTGACCCGAGTTGGTGGGTCTCTAACTCGAGGTGCTCACGAGTGACGCGAGTTGGTGGGTCTCTAACTCGAGGTGTTCACGAGTGACCCGAGTTGGTGGGTCTCTAACTCGAGGTGCTCACGAGTGACGAGTCGGCGGGTCTCTAACTCGAGGTGTTCACGAGTGACCCGAGTTGGTGGGTCTCTAACTCGAGGTGCTCACGAGTGACGAGTTGGTGGGTCTCTAACTCGAGGTGTTCACGAGTGACCCGAGTTGGTGGGTCTCTAACTCGAGGTGCTCACGAGTGACCCGAGTCGGCAGGTCTCTTACTCGAGGTGCTCACGAGTGCCGAGTTGGTGGGTCTCTAACTCGAGGTGCTCACGAGTGACCCGAGTTGGTGGGTCTCTAACTCGAGGTGTTCACGAGTGACCCGAGTTGGTGGGTCTCTAACTCGAGGTGCTCACGAGTGACCCGAGTTGGTGGGTCTCTAACTCGAGGTGCTCACGAGTGACCCGAGTTGGTGGGTCTCTAACTCGAGGTGCTCACGAGTGACCCGAGTTGGTGGGTCTCTAACTCGAGGTGCTCACGAGTGACCCGAGTTGGTGGGTCTCTAACTCGAGGTGCTCACGAGTGCCGAGTTGGCGGGTCTCTAACTCGAGGTGCTCACGAGTGCCGAGTTGGTGGGTCTCTAACTCGAGGTGCTCACGAGTGACCCGAGTTGGTGGGTCTCTAACTCGAGGTGCTCACGAGTGACCCGAGTTGGTGGGTCTCTAACTCGAGGTGCTCACGAGTGACCCGAGTTGGTGGGTCTCTAACTCGAGGTGCTCACGAGTGACGAGTCGGCGGGTCTCTAACTCGAGGTGTTCACGAGTGACCCGAGTTGGTGGGTCTCTAACTCGAGGTGCTCACGAGTGACGAGTTGGTGGGTCTCTAACTCGAGGTGTTCACGAGTGACCCGAGTTGGTGGGTCTCTAACTCGAGGTGCTCACGAGTGATGAGTTGGTGGGTCTCTAACTCGAGGTGTTCACGAGTGACCCGAGTTGGTGGGTCTCTAACTCGAGGTGTTCACGAGTGACGAGTCGGCGGGTCTCTAACTCGAGGTGCTCACGAGTGCCGAGTTGGTGGGTCTCTAACTCGAAGTTCCCCAACGAATGCCAAAACGGAACTGCGAGCATTTAGTGTTGAAATCCGCCGGGCTGAGTCACCCTCCCTCTGTGGGATATTTTAGAAAGAGTCGGGAGTTGGGAACGCCGTGAACCTTTCACTCGCTGTGCAACAGCTCGAGACGTAAGATTCTCTAAACGAGAACCCGGAGATCGAAGCTGCAGCGTGACTGGAATCGAGCCTAGATACGAACCCTGTGGGGCACCTGGTCAAAAATGTAACTTTTTTGTTTACTTTTTTTGTACCTTACCATGTAAGGTCCACTGAGCTATTTTTCAGAAGCGACCTGGCTGTCACAAATGATAGCTCAACGAAGTGGCCCATAATGTGGAAACGTATAGCAGCCAATGCTCCAAACGCGTGTTTCTAAATGTGGAGGAAAAAACCGGGGGACCCGGAAAAAAATCCACGCGGCCATGGGAGAGAGACACCGCAAACTTCAAATCTACAAGAGGCATCATCAGGGTTGGGATCGGACACACGACCTCCTGTCCACTAGGCGAGGTAGTAAACTTGTCGCCACCGCGAGTCATCTCCGAGCTAGTCGCGTTTCATCACAAACACATTCTCCGGAGCACGACAGCTGTAATACAATAATGTTTCATGTGCCGTGCGGGCCGCTATGCAGGACAGTGTGGATTTATACGGAGCCTATCTCATTTATTTAGCCTTCCGCACACACACACAAAACGTGGCCCTGTCTCTCTGAACGTTTTACATTTTCGTTTGATCAATCTCGTGCTTCACTCGTCTGCAGTTGTTTCAGGTTTAACGGTGTCGCTTTCAGGTTTTATGTTGTCGCTTTCTTCCTTGAGTCTCCCTCGCGTAGAGACGGAGTGGCTCTTGGTTTTACCCACCGCGACGGGGAGAAGGCGACGCATCAACAGCGAGCAAGTGACAAACACTGCGGTGGTCGTGCGTCCAGAGACGGAGCCACGGGCCCCTACCTGCCCGCCTTGCGCAACCATCCGCGTTCTGAAAGAGATGGTCCCAGTGAAAACACTCCGTGTGGACTGCAAATATAGTAACACTTAAGCAAATGCATCAAAATAAAGAAGCGTTGGACCGCCTTTGTGTTGTGATGCTATATTAAGCGCGCGTCGAATTGACCGGTGCTCTGTAATTCCAGAGCGGATTAACAGCCGGACTGGCATTCAGCGCTCAACGGGTGTTTGTAGAGGGCCCTTTGTGAAGCCACTGCTGGATGAGGGCCTCTCTGAGCCATCACCATCCCTCGTGGCCGCAGCGGGACGCATTCTCGGGCGCTATGCCTCCCTGCCAGATGCTCCAATCGTTAGTCCGGTTGCCCACGCCGGCGAGGATGTTAGCTACCTCGCCTTGTATCACAGGAGATCGGTGGGTTTTGATCCCGACCCTGGTGAGCACTGTATATTTGGAATTGCGTGTAATCCCTCTCTCTCTCCCCCTATAGTCGCGTGAATTGTTCTCCGTGTCCTCCGGTTTTTCCTCCACGTTTAGAATCAACATGCGTTTCGAGTATTTAGCTTCTAATTTCCACGTGATAAGCCACTTCGTTGAGCGATCAATTATGGCCAGGTCAAGAAAACGCTATATAGCTCAGTGGGTCTTAGATGATAAAATAAAAAAATAGTTGAACTTGGTTCGCACCGTACGTAGCCAAACGTGCTAATCAGAGGTGCGACAACGTCCTGCCCAAGCGGGGTTCTTACCAAATTTTGCTTCGCTGCTCGTGTCTGGGTTCGAATTACCGATGCCAATTTTACCCCCCAAACGACGGCGGCCGTTGTGTTTAATGTGACTCGAACACACCGAATGGGTGGGCCTCCGTGAGAAGGCTCTCCCGTCCAAAGTGTGGAGGGGAAACACAGCAGAGGGAATTCTAGAGACACACGTCGTGCGATTTGTGGCCATGCGACCAAACTGTGGCCCGCGCCGTGAACTCGCCGCAGTGGGGCACCTTGACACGGAGGAGGAAGAGCTCAACCACACGATCTCCCCACCCTCCTGAGCCCTCTTGTGTGGCGAGCACACCTCGACAGTGGCATCTATCTCCTGGCTCCGTGCGTCTCAAACCGGGCCTCCCCTGCCCCAACCCCCCGTTAAACGGCGACACTCGGCAAACGCCGCACACGCGAGCGGAATACTAACGCGGCGATTTGACGGAGAGCGGGTCGTCGTTGAGTGCAGTGGGATTAAAGTGCCAACGAGACAAACGCCGGCCGTTAGCGTTATTTTTTTTAACGCGCACAGAGGCGAAAACAGAATCGGAATCAGAATATTTTTTTTA